>NW_012116199.1:2602746-2603985 GCF_000951035.1 Colobus angolensis palliatus
TGAGACAGCTCAGGTCTGGACCATGCCTCCATCCTTGGACCTGGTCCCACAGATCTGGTCAGCATCTCCCCCAGGCCATCATGGCCACTTGCATCCCCAGTGCCACAGGAGCCCCAGCCCCCATGAGGCGGTGCATGCATGTTGTTGATCATGACGTGCATGATGGTCTTGGGCATGACACCAACTATGAGGTCCCACGTGGTCTTGCTGACACTGGCCATGTAGGAGTCCATCAGGTTCTGGGTGGTTTCCATTTGCAGCTCCAGGTGTGGGTCCATGGAGTGCATGAAGCTGTTGGAGCCATTCTCCTCAGCCTTGCTGTCCTGTCAAGGAGAACACAAGGGCATCAGGGTGGCCAGGTCATGCAGCCAGGCTCCAGGAATCCCTAGGCGCTCAGAGCCTCCAAGGGTACCTGGAACATTGAGGCACAGAGAGAAGCAACTGGCCTGAACACACACCCAGCTCCCCACACGCTCTAGAAGGTTTCAAGTCTCTGCCTCTCAGGACCCCAGACTCCCCTGATTCACTCTCCTCTTAGTTCTGACTCTAGTACCCAGAATTTGCCTCAAGTTACCAATCCAGAAATTGAAAAAGAACAGCTCCAGGTCCCTTGCTTGAAGACCCGGCCAGAGCTTGTGCCAGGCTGCAGACATCTGGCAGGAGGCAAAAAGAGGGCACACTCACTTTCCCCTTGTCCTGGGAGGCCCACGCACCAACATTGCCACCGCCGCTGCCACCAGGGAACATGGCAAAGTAGACACACACAGAGAGGAAAACGGGAAGGGTTGAGTGAACCTGGGACACTGTACCCCGACTTTAATGTGTTGTTGAATTCAATTAGCTAGTATTTTGTTGAGGATTTTTGCATCAATATTCATCAGTGATATTGGCCTGCAGTTTTCTTTTTTGGTTTGCATCTTTGGTTTTGGTATCACGGTAATGCTAGCCTCGCAGAGTGAGTTTGGAAGTATTCCCTCCTTCTCTATTTTTAGAATTGTTTGGGTAAGGTTGGTATTAGTTCTTCTTTAAATGTTTGCTAGAATTCAGCAGTGAATCATCAGGTCCCAGGATTTTCTTTGCTGGGAGACTTTTTATTACCACTTCAATCCCATTATTTGTTATTGGTCTGTTCAGGTTTTGGATCTTATCATAGTTCAATCTTGGTAGGCTGGATGTGTCTGGAAATTTATCCATTTTTAGTAGGTTTTCCTATTTCTTTGCATATAGTTGCTGACCACT
>NW_012116199.1:2606545-2608440 GCF_000951035.1 Colobus angolensis palliatus
CCCCCATTCCTGGGTACCTGTAGGGAGGCTGAGGCCACGGCCATTTTCCGGAAGGTGGCAGACCGAACACGCTGCCCTGCGGGTGGGGACTTGGCCAGAACCCGGGGTCTGGGCCCAGCTCTAAGGACAAGGACTGAGCTGACGAGCTTCCATGCCAGGTCTAAGGGGCGGCGTGAGGCAGGACATGGCCATGGTCAGACTGAGCCCTGAGAAGGGGCATTTGGGTGCCCGGAGGTGGTGTCTTCCGGAACCCCACGTTGGCTGATGGTGCCTGTTCAGCCGATCTGCCTGCTGTGGCAGAAACGGCTTCGGGCCAGGCGGGGCTCCTGCTGTCTCAGGCTCTGGTGCAGTATCATCTTTTCTTTATCCCTTCAAGCAATGGTGGACACTTAGGTTGATTTCATGTCTTGGTTATTGTGAATGATGCTGCAGTAAATATGGGAGTGCAGATATGTCTTGAACATACTGATTTCGTTACCTTTGTATATACACCCAAGTGTACATACCCCAGTGGAATGCTGGATCATATGTGCCATAGTTTGGATATGGTTTGTCTGAGCTTGCCAAGTCCCATGTGGAAATGTGATCCTGTGTTGGAGGTGGGACCTGGTGCAGGTGTTTGGTCATTGGATCCCTAATGAATGGCTTGGTGCTATCCTCAAGGTAATGAATGAGTTCTCACTCTATTAGTTACCACAGAACCGATTGTTAAAAAGAGCCTGGCACCTCCCTCCTCTCTCTCTCGCCCCCTCTCGCACACCGTGTGATCTCCACATGCCTTCTCCCATTTGCATTCCACCATGAGTGGAAGCAGTCTGATGTCGATACCAGTACTGTGTGTTTTGTCCAGCCTACACAGCTCTAAGCCAAATTTGATTTATAAATTACCCAGCCTTGGCTGAGCAGTGGCTCACACCTGTAATCACAGTACTGTGGGAGGCTGAAGCAGGATTGTTTGAGCCCAGGAGTTCAAGACAAGTTTACGCAACATAGCGAGAATCTGGTCTTTACAAAAAATAATAATTCATCTGGCCTCAAGTATTCCTTTGTAGCAACACAGATGTACTAAGACAATACAGTAGTTTTATTTTTAATTTCTTGAGGAACCCTTAATACTGTTTTCCATAATGACTGTACTAATTCACATTCACACCAGAAGTGTACAAGGGTTTTCTTTTCTCCACATCGCAAAATTATCTCTTGTCTTTTCAGTAGTAGCTATTTTAATGGTTATGAGATGATATCTCTGTGGTTTTGATTTGCATTTCCTGATAATTAGTGATGTTGGGCATGTTTTTCATATACCAGTTGGTCATTTGTATGTCTTTTTTTGAGAAATTTCTATTTAGTTTTGGAAACTTTTTTTAAGGCAGAGTGTCACCCAGGCTGGGGTGCAGGGGCATGACCTCGGCTCACTGTGACCTCTGCCTCCCAGGTTCTAAGTGATT
This sequence comes from Colobus angolensis palliatus, assembly GCF_000951035.1. NCBI lineage: Eukaryota > Metazoa > Chordata > Mammalia > Primates > Cercopithecidae > Colobus > Colobus angolensis. The sequence goes on from NW_012116199.1 coordinate 2,607,994, forward strand.
CTCGTGCCTCAGCCTCCTGAGAAGCTGGGATTACTGTTGCCTACCACCACACTTGACTAATTTTTGTATTTTTTTTTAGTAGAGATGGGGTTCCACCATGTTGGCCAGGCTGGTCTTGAACTCCTGACCTCATATGACCTACCCAGCCTTGGCCTTCCAAAGTGCTGGAATTACAGGCATAAGCCACTGTGCAAGGTCTAGTTTTGGAAATTTCTATTGACATATGCTCAGGTTCAGAAATTTCTTCCTCAGCCATATTCAGTTTACCTTTGATGCAGGATTTTTCTCGGCCCCTTCACCGGACTCATGGAAGGGGTGCCTCATCTCCTCAGCCTGCCGTGGTCAACTTTTTGTCGGGAGGAGCATGCAAGAGAGCGAGGGTGGGATCTGGCTGGCTGCTCCAGGCACTGACACAGGAGCAAGCTCCATGTAGGGCCCACAGCCAGA
>NW_012116199.1:2608490-2608975 GCF_000951035.1 Colobus angolensis palliatus
GTCGGGAGGAGCATGCAAGAGAGCGAGGGTGGGATCTGGCTGGCTGCTCCAGGCACTGACACAGGAGCAAGCTCCATGTAGGGCCCACAGCCAGACGAGGCATATTACCTCAAGGGGGACACAGTGGGGCCCAGGTGAGTATGCTCACAGCCCTGAAGCCCCAGAGTGAGTGTTACAGTGCTCCTTTAGTTCCACTGTCCGTGGATGGTGGTGTGTTAGCAGCTCGGTTGGCCCCTAGCCTCGTTCCAAGGGCAGTTGCCCTCTGCTGGCAAGGGCAAAGGGCTGGTGTGACAGCCTTTCTGGGAGTCTGCACTCAGTGGGTCCTGAGCATTTGTCCAGTGACCAAGAAGAATGAGCTCATGTGAACAACTGAAAGATAATGAAGGTAAAGAATTTTATTAAGCAGGCCGGGCGCGGTGGCTCAAGCCTGTAATCCCAGCACTTTGGGAGGCCGAGGCGGGCGGATCACGAGGTCAGGAGATCGA
>NW_012116199.1:2610741-2612546 GCF_000951035.1 Colobus angolensis palliatus
AAAAAAAAAAAGCCAGGCGTGCTCGTGCATGCCTGTAGTCCCAGCCACTTGAGAGGCTGAGGTGGGATGATGGCTTCAGCCTGGAAGATGGGAGGCTGCAGTAAGCTGTGATGACACCACTGCCCTCCGGCCTTGGAGACAAAATGAGACCCTATCTCAAAAAAGAAAAGAAAAGCAACAGCTACCTGCCTCATTCAGTGAGTGTATTAGTTTTCTAGGGCTGCCTTAACAAGTACCACATGCTGCGTACTGGCTTAAACAAGAGATTTGTTTTCTCACAGTTCAGGCAACTAGAAGTTCAAGATCAAGGTGCAGGCAGTGTTCTTTTCTTCTGAGGCCTGCCTTCTTTGTAGATGGCTGTCTTTTTCCTCTGACTGTGTATGTCTGTGTGCTAATTCCCTCTTATAAGGATACCAGTCATATCAGATTAAAGTCCATTCTAATGACCTCATTAATTAATTTACAATTACCCCTTTAAAGATCTATCTTCAAATACAGTCCCTTTCTGAGGTGTACCATGGGTTAGGACTCCAGCATAGGAATTTTGAAGGAACACAATCATCCCATCACAGTGAAGCACGAGAAAGGTTTACACAACTCAAGATCAGTTTATACAACTCAAGATCAGTTTATACTAATAGCTAAGCATTAGTAATAGCAAATGATACGGAAAAGAAGGGAGCTGGAAACATATATAAATCGGGCATGGTGGCTCATGCCTATAATACCAGCCCTTTGGGAGGCCGAAGTGGAAGGATTGCTTCAGGCCAGGAGTTCAAGACCAGCCTGGCCAACACAGTGAGACCCCAGTCTCTCTTTAACATACATACGTATAACATCAGGGGAGGTCCAGAAAAGCCCAACACAGGGTTCCAATGTCCTTCTTCCTTTGAGAGGAAGCCACACAGGATGTGATCTTTCCCTCTTGAGCAGCAAGCCGCAGAGTATGGACAGAATGCCTCTGCCCAGGGAAGCCTGTTTGGAGTTTCACCATCTGAGAGGCTCAGATCGGGGCTGGTCACACACATACAACCTGCTAGCAACTGGCCATGGCACCCGAAAATCAGGACCCCAAGCATGGATCCGGGTTCACACACATCATCCATGTTTGCACAAAGTAACCTGACAAGCTGGTAAGGTATGTTCCGTTGCTCCAGGTGTACATAACAATCACCAATCAGTAACAAAAAAACACTCTGAGGGCCACATTCCCAGGGGGATAGCTAAGGGTGAGTCACGGTTCCCTTGGAGACGTGAAAGAAAATAACAGAGCTGCTCTACCCTCTTCGCTCAGAACACCCAACCAGATTTCCCTATTCCTGACTCGCAACACTTACAAATGGCAGTGGAGGCACAGCTTTTAGGGATAGGGAAGTGAGGGGGTGAGGGAGCTAGGGATTGGGCACCATTTGGCCTACAAATTACATGTACCCAGGAATCATGTTTTTATTGAAGCTATCTTTACCATGAAAAAAAAATATGAAAAACGGATACCTCTGCTTTTCTGGGCTTTTTTCCTGGTTATGTCAACCTTCCCAGCTCTTGGAACAGAATGCACAGTCTGTTACACAGAGCCCCATCTGATCTCCCCACTCCGGGGGCTCCCTGCCCTCATCTCCCCCAGCCCGCTTGCTTCATGTCTCTGCTCCAGCCACCCTGGCAACCCTGAGGATCCTCACACACCCCAGGCCCCCGTCTGCTTCAGAGCCTTGGCTGTGGCTGTTCTGTCTGCCTGGAGTGTTCTTAGAAATCCTCTTCACTGTCCCCTCATCTCCTGCATGTCTCTCCTCAAAGGTCACCTCATC
>NW_012116199.1:2613419-2615034 GCF_000951035.1 Colobus angolensis palliatus
TGTCTAGCTAAAGGTTTGTAAACACACCAATCAGCACCCTGTCAAAATGGACCAATCAGCTCTCTGTAAAACTGACCAATCGGCAGGATGTAGGTGGGGTCAGATAAGGGAATAAAAGCAGGCTGCCCTGAGCCACCAGCAGCAACTTGCCAGGGCTCTTTGTGGGATGTGAAAGTATTGTTTTGCTGTAAGTGTTATTGCTTAGTCTTTGCATTTGTGCCTCCTTTATGAACTGTAACAGTCATCACAAAGGTCTACAGCCTCTCTCCTGAGGCCAGTGAGACCATGAAGCCACTGGGAGAGATGAACAACTCCCGACTGGAACAAACAACTCCAGACGGGCTGGCTTAAGAACTGTAACACTCACGGCAGAGGTCTGTAGTTTCACTCCTGAAACCAGTGTAGACCACAAACACACCAGAAGGAAGAAGCTCTGAACATGTCTGAACATCAGAAGGAACAAACTCTGGACACTATTTTTAAGAACGGTAACGTGCTCATGGTGAGGGTCTGTGGCTTCATTCTTGAAGTCAGCAAGACCAAGAATCCAACAATTGTGGACATGCTTTCCTCAATCCTCAAACCTGACAATATATCGTTAATCTGAATATATGATTATTTTTTACCTGTTCCTCCTCCAACTCCCAGGAGAATGCCTGCATCATGGAGGTAGGGACTGTTTCTGGTTTACAGCGAGGTACCGAGGCCTAGCACCATGCCCTGGCTGAGTGAGTTGCTATTGAATGAATAATGTCGATCTAGACAGACACTGGGGGAAGAAGGAAAAGATTTAGGACACGATAAGATTCTTTAGTTTTAGCTCCAGACTACAGAGGAAATACTCAACTGAACTTTTCTCTTAGGCTTCGTTTTGTATATGCAAATATTGTATCATAAAATTTCTTGTAGGAAGGTGATTGTTGCTCCCCTTTAAGGAGCTAACCCTGTTTCTTTTTTGTCATGACAAGTAACGTATTTGTAAAAGAGAAAATGCAGGTCCTTTGGACTGGAGGTTAGGGGGAGAGGAAGAGCTGGGGCTCACACATTTTGAAGGGGACAGCTGTCACACTGGTGGCATCATGGCAGCTGTGTCCATAGGGCTCAACAAAATGTCCCCCTGGATAAAATGGCCACATCAAGCTGTCTTCTCGCTTTGCTATTTATATCCTTTGCCTGTTTTTCTATGAAAATGCCTTTGAATGTGTATTTTTAAAGTTTTTGTTTATATTAAAGTCTTTGTCCAACAAGTTACTAATTATTTTCTCCAAATTATTGCTTGACTTAAAACTTTGTGGTGCTTTCCAGCATTCAGAAGGGAATTTTTTTTTTTAACTTTTTATTTTTTTTTTTTAGGCGGAGTTTTCCTCTTGCTGCCCAGGCTGGAGTGCAGTGGCGTGGTCTCGGTTCACTGTAATCTCTGCCATCCCGGTTTTGGGTGGTTCTCCTGCCTCAGCCTACCAAGTGGCTGGGATTGCAGGCGTGAGCCACCCTGCCCAGGGCATTTTGTATTATTTTTTGGTACAGATGGAGTTTCTTCATGTTGGTCAGGCTGGTCTCAAACTCCCGACCACAGGTGATTCCCCACCCCCAGCGCCAGGGTGCCTTGACCTCCGGG
>NW_012116199.1:2619014-2620251 GCF_000951035.1 Colobus angolensis palliatus
GGATTACAGGCATGAGCCACCATGCCCGGCTAATTCTGGATGTTTCTTTAGTAGAGGGGGGATTTATCCATGCTAATCGGGCTGGTCTCAAGCTCCCCACCTCGGGTGATCCGCCCACCTCTGCCTCCCAAAGTGCTGGGATTGCAGGCCTGAGCCACCGCGTCCACCTGAAACTCAGTCTTTTTATGGAAAATCAAAACAAAACCCATGAAGATGAGCCAGGCATGGTGGGCCACGCGGGTAGTCCCAGAGGATTGCTTGAGCCCGGGGGTCCAGGTGGCATTGAGATATGATGGTGCTGCTGCACTCCAGACTGGGCGACAGAGCTGGACTCTGTCTCAGGAAAGGGAAAAAAAGAAAATCTAAATAAAATGGCTACATCAAGGAACAGCTTGACAGTATATTATTGAGAGAAACAGAGGCAAAGGTTAGCAGACACCAATGCTCACTTAGTGGGAACTGCAGGTGTTCCCTGGACTGGAGGCTGCTACTTTTCCAAAATAAATCTATTATTGACAACCAATAAAAAAAAAATTGTAGGTTTGTTACAATATACAAATAGCTAAATTTTATATAGCCACGACCATATTCTGGCACTGCTCTAAGCCTTTTCCTGCTCTGAAATAGCTGTTGTTAACGCCATGGTAGAGAAAACAGATGCCAAAGCTTGTTGTGGAAGGACCAGGAAACTGACTATGAAATTGACTTGTTGTAAGTTTCGGACTTAAAGGTTCTTCCGGCTTCGCTCCTTACATTGCCACATTTTAGTTAACATACCTCTTAAAATACTGGTCCTTTCTATATTTGGAGGGACTCCTCGTGGCAATTTGAAGTTTTTTCTCGCAATAAGCCATTTGCTCACAAGATCATCTGCATTTCATGTCAGTTTAAGTGCCTCTTTAGATATTGTTCAGTTAGGAATCTAAATAGGAGCTAACATTGTGTGTAAAAGGACGTAACAGCTGCTTACAACCTTTTTTGTTACGTGATAATAGAAATATAAATCAGTATGTTATTGCAAATGCAGGCTGGGAGGGGAGGGAAAATACGCAAAGAGAAAAGCCCTATCTGTGCTTGGAGTTCAGCACTGGGTCTCTTCCTTTCCACCTTTCTTGTCAAGGCTGCCACACTGACAGAAGCACACAGCACTGCCTTTTAGTGACACCTGCTGGGACAGACCTGGCAGAAGGGATTGCAGATTTGCATGTTTCCTGGCTGCCTCTGCCAGCCTGAGTCA
>NW_012116199.1:2626056-2628914 GCF_000951035.1 Colobus angolensis palliatus
AAGATGAGCCAGGCATGGTGGGCCACGCGGGTAGTCCCAGAGGATTGCTTGAGCCCGGGGGTCCAGGTGGCATTGAGATATGATGGTGCTGCTGCACTCCAGACTGGGCGACAGAGCTGGACTCTGTCTCAGGAAAGGGAAAAAAAGAAAATCTAAATAAAATGGCTACATCAAGGAACAGCTTGACAGTATATTATTGAGAGAAATAGAGGCAAAGGTTAGCAGACACCAATGCTCACTTAGTGGGAACTGCAGGTGTTCCCTGGACTGGAGGCTGCTACTTTTCCAAAAGAAATCTATTATTGACAACCAATAAAAAAAATTGTAGGTTTGTTACAATATACAAATAGCTAAATTTTATATAGCCACGACCATATTCTGGCACTGCTCTAAGCCTTTTCCTGCTCTGAAATAGCTGTTGTCAACGCCATGGTAGAGAAAACAGATGCCAAAGCTTGTTGTGGAAGGACCAGGAAACTGACTATGAAATTGACTTGTTGTAAGTTTGGGACTTAAAGGTTCTTCCTGCTTTGCTGCTTACATTGCCACATTTTAGTTAACATACCTCTTAAAATACTGGTCCTTTCTATATTTGGAGGGACTCCTCGTGGCAATTTGAAGTTTTTTCTCGCAATAAGCCATTTGCTCACAAGATCATCTGCGTTTCATGTCAGTTTAAGTGCCTCTTTAGATACTGTTCAGTTAGGAATCTAAATAAGAGCTAACATTGTGTGTAAAAGGACGTAACAGCTGCTTACAACCTTTTTTGTTACGTGATAATAGAAATATAAATCAGTATGTTACTGCAAATGCAGGCTGGGAGGGGAGGGAAAATATGCAGAGAGAAAAGCCCTATCTGTGCTTGGAGTTCAGCACTGGGTCTCTTCTTTTCCACCTTTCTTGTCAAGGCTGCCACACTGACAAGCACACAGCACTGCCTTTTAGTGACACCTGCTGGGACAGACCTGGCAGAAGGGATTGCAGATTTGCATGTTTCCTGGCTGCCTCTGCCAGCCTGAGTCAGCAGCCCACTCCACTTCATGCTGAGCTTGGACAGCTTAGGTTTGAAAAACTTACCCTTCCCTTGGAGCAACCACTGTGTTTCACCAGGTTGCCCAGGCTGGTCCTCAACTCCTGAGCTCAAGCGATCCCCCACCTTGGCCTCCCAAAAGTGCTGGGACTACAGGTATGAGCCACTGTGCCTGGCCTACAGCAAACTTTTTAAGAAATGCGTCTGAGCTAGATGGCTCACAAGGTTGCTAGTTCTATACCTCACATGGAGCAAATAAGCAATTAAAAGTTTTGGCTTAAAACTTTTCTCCTGCTCCCAAAAAACAATAGGTGTTGTTGCTGTTCTTCTTGGTCAATAAAATACCTATTACACTAAGAAGGTAACAGGACATATCTGAGAACAAACTGTTAAGATGTAGTTGAAACTACAATCTGAAAAACTAAACACAATTCCAAGAGAAAGCCGTGTTATAGCAAAGTGTAATATAAAGTGTACCATGTGTCTGAAATTTAATGTCTCTGAAAGTAGCTAGAAATTTTTATAGCTCCACCAACCCATTCTACCACATAATCATTAAGATTACAGTTAAACTAGCTACTAAAACAAGGAAAATGGAACCAACAGGAAACTATACTAGGTTAATTTATAGAGAAATTGCGTTGGGAATTGGTGGGTCTTGGTCTCACTGACTTCAAGAATGAAGTCACAGTGAGTGTTACAGGTTTTTTTTTTTTGAGAGGGCGCTCTGTCGCCCAGGCTGGAGCGCAGTAGGTGAATCTTAGCTCACTGCAAGCTCCGCCTCCTGGGTTCACGCCCTTCTCCTGCCTCCAGCCTCCCGGGTAGCTGGGACTACAGGCACCGACCACCACGCCCGGCTAGTTTTTTGGTTTTTTTTAGTAGAGACGGGGTTTCACCACGTTAGCCAGGATGGTCTCAATCTCTTGACCTCGTGATCCGCCCATCTTGGCCTCCCAAAGTGCTGGGACTACAGGCTTGAGCCACCGCACCCGGCCGAGTGTTACAGTTCTTAAAGACAGTGTGTTCAGAGTCTGTTCCTTCAGATGTTCAGGTGTGTTTGGAGTTTCTTCCTTCTGGTGGGTTTAGTGGTCTTGCTGGCTTCAGAAGTGAAGCTTCAGACTTTCACGGTAAGCGTTACAGCTCTTAAGGCCACACGTCTGGAGTTGTTCATTCTTCCCAGTGGGTTCATGGCCTTATTGGCCTCAGGAGGGAAGCTGCAGACCTTTGCAGTCAAGTGTTTGGACTCATAAAGGCTGCGTGGTAGCTGCTGACTGGGGCAGCCTGCTTTTATTCCCTTATCTGACCCCACCCACATCCTGCTGATTGGTCCATTTTACAGAGAGCTGATTGGTCCACTTTGACAGAGGGCTGATCCAGGCGTTTACCATCCCTGAGCTAGAGACAGAGTGCTGATTGGTGCATTTACAATCCTTTAGCGAGATAAGAGTGCTAGACAGAAAAGTTCTCCAAGTCCCCACTGGGTTAGCTAGATACAGAGTACTGATTGGTGTATTTACAAACCTTGAGCTAGACACAGTGCTGATTGGTGTGTTTACAATCCCTTAGCTAGACATAAAAGTTCTCCAACTCTGCCACTAGACTCAAGAGGCCAGCTGGCTTCACCTAGTGGATCCCGCACTAGGGCTGCAGGAGGAGCTGCCCGCCAGTCCCGAGGAGCTGCCCGCCAGTCCCGAGCCGCCCTGCACTCCTCAGCCCTTGGGTGGTGGATTGTACCAGGTGCCACAGAGCAGGGGGCGGTGCCCGTCGGGGTGGGGGGTGGGGAGGGTCTTGGACATGGTGGGCTGCAGGTCCTGAGCCCTTGCCCCAT
>NW_012116199.1:2629249-2630295 GCF_000951035.1 Colobus angolensis palliatus
GCTGAAGGGTTCTTCAAGTGCTGCCAGAGTGGATGCTGAGGCCGAGGAGGTGGGGAGAGTAAGGGCTGCTAGCACATTGTCACCTCTCAAAATGATAACTGCATAGTTGCTTTTAAAGAGACAGACCTTATTTTAAGGATTTTTACACTGAAGAATTCAAAAAGCAGTACATTTTTGGGAATTTGTTGATTTGCGTTTAAAAGGAACTGCTGACAAAGATTCACTGGTAATAATCTGAACAAGTTGGAAAATATAGTCAACACTACTGAAACACTACTAAAATAATTCCAGAACATAGTTTTATTTGACAGAACAAAACTGCTCAGATGCTGCCCTTGATGTGAAAATTGACTGCTTCTTACTTTTCTAAACACACGGTGGTATAATTAACAATATTCAATTACTTCTGTTCTTTCCTGCATATATAAAAATTAAAATAACAATAAAAAACTAATATATCTTATTTCTTATGGATAAGATTTCAATGTTTCACTCAATATTGGTGTGGTTTAAGATTTTTTTCATTTATAAGTTAAACCACAATCCAACCAAAGGGAACTGACAGTCTATAGGCTCATAGTGCAAATAAACACTTTAGGAATGCAGCAATTGACATTTCTAAAGTACAAAACAGATAAAATTCTTAGAAGATACATGCAAAAAGCTCTATTAAGCAGATGGCCACAGAACTAGAACATTGATAATTTTACTGGCGATGTCCATAGGACTCCAGATATTTCCAAACTCAACTTGAACTCTCATCTTAGGCTTGTTTTGTATTTTGCTTTTCCAGTTTCACTAACGACACAAACATGCTATAAAATGAAAAGCCAGAAATTCACATTAAAAAAGTATATTCTGAAATGAAAGGCAAGAACAGCATTTTACATATAAGAACACTGTTATGACCGGATTAAGAAAATATGGCACATATACACCATGGAATTCTATGCAGCCATAAAAAAGGATGAGTTCATGTCCTTTGTAGGGACATGGATGTAGCTGGAAACCATCATTCTCAGTGAACTATTGCCAAGAACAGAAAA
>NW_012116199.1:2634205-2635677 GCF_000951035.1 Colobus angolensis palliatus
TTGATCCTTGAACCTGGTGTCTCTATTTGTTTAGTTTTTTTAAAAACCTTCTTTCATTAGCATTCTATAATTTCAGCATGTTTTGTTAAGTATATACCTACTTTTTTTTTTGGAGGGGAGCAACTGTAAATGGTATTGCATCATTAATTTCAGTTTCCACATTTAATTGATATAATTTTTGTTATTTTATCTTCTACAACCTTACTAAACTCATTCATCAGTTCTAGATGTTTTGTTGTTGTTGTTGTTGTTGGGGTTTTTTTGCAGGTTCCAGGAGATTTTCTATATAGCCAATCATGTCATCTGTAAATGTGGACAGTTTTTTTTTCTCTCTTGTTTGTGTGCACTTTGTTTTTATTGCCTTATTTTAGTATTTAGAATTTCCAGTACTATGTTGGATAAGAGTGGTGAGAGCAGATGTTCTTGCTTTGTTTCAGGCCTTACAGGGAAAGCATTTTTAGGCGTCTGTGTTAAGTATGATGTTGACTCTAGATTTTTTGTACATGTTCTTTATCAGTGGAGGAAGGTCACTCCCATTTCTATTCTTTGTCTCCAATTTTCTTAGAGTTTTTTTCTCTCATCATGAATGGGTGTTGGATTTTGTCAAATGATTTTTCTCTATCAATATGACAATATGACTTTTTTCAGCTGTTGCTATAATACATTGCATTAATTGTTTTTCAAATTCTACAGCAGTTGCATACCTAGAATAATCTCACTTGGTCATAGTGTTATAAAGATAAGAGATTAGGAAAACTGCCAGGAGCCGTGGTTCACACTTGTAATCCCAGCACTTTGGGAGTTCAGGAGCTCCCAGCACTTGAGCTGAGGAGTTTGAGACTAGCCTGGGCAACATGGTGAGACCTCATCTCTGCAAAAAAATACAAAATGAGCTGGGCGAGGTTACATGCACTTGTGGTCCCAGCTACGTGGGAGTCTGAGGTGAGAGGACTGCTTGAGCCTGGGAGGCGGAGGTTGCAATGAGCTGAGATCATGCCGCTGCACTCCACTCTGGGCAACAGAGCGAGACTCTGTCTCAAAAAAAAAAAAAAAAAAAGATTCGGGATACTACAGTGAAAACGTGTTTGGAGAGAAGACCGAATGGATAAACTGAATCGATATTAAGAAAATAAGAGAATTCTGTAAGGTAACTGAAAAAGCTGGCATTTTATACACTGAAGTCATAATTGCTGTCTTTTAGAAGTTAGAGATACTAAGAATTTGAGTTTAGAGTCAAAAGGGTCAGCCTCCATCAAATATTAATATCCTAATCAAAGAATTACTTGGCCGGGTGCAGTTTCTCACACCTGTAATCCCACCACTTCGGGAGGCTGAGGTGGACAGATCATGAGGTCAGGAGATCGAGACCATTCTGGTTAATATGGTGAAACTCCGTCTCTACTAAAATACAAAAAATTAGCCGGGTATGGTGGCGGGCGCCTGTAGTCCCAGCTACTTGGGAGGCTAAGGCA
>NW_012116199.1:2636062-2636407 GCF_000951035.1 Colobus angolensis palliatus
AAATGCTTCTAGGGGAGTTTAGTATATTATAAACATGACATTTGAAAACAATGAGGAAAAAGAAATCATTTGCAGCTCATCCTACCATAGGCAGCAGGAATAGGAAGTCACTGGCAGAATAAAAAGATGGTAAGGACAGAGCAGAATTGTAGAACAGTACATTTCTTGCTTCCCCACTTTTCAAAGTATTTTTTGCTTTTACACAAGTATAAATGTACTCTTGTTTTCTAAGTGTATACTAATTCTTTTTTCTCTTTCTTAGATGAATGAAAAAAATTACACCTTTAGAAAAAGAGTTGTAAAAAAAGCCTTCGCTGCATGTGGGGGAAGTGATAGCACAGAAGA
>NW_012116199.1:2636457-2637359 GCF_000951035.1 Colobus angolensis palliatus
TCTCTTTCTTAGATGAATGAAAAAAATTACACCTTTAGAAAAAGAGTTGTAAAAAAAGCCTTCGCTGCATGTGGGGGAAGTGATAGCACAGAAGAGACCAGAGAATAGCCTCCTGGAGGAGACCCTGCACTGTGACCATGCTGTCCGGATGGGTACGGGGCTCTCTTCTGCAAAGTGTTCACTTCTGTGCTTTTTCTATTGTTCCATTTCATAGAAAGATTTGGGGTGATGTTTCTTTTCCCTCAACTTTTTATTTTAAAAACTTGCAAACACAGAAAAATTGATAAAATAATGCAGTGAACATCGGTATGCTATTTAACTGGATTCACCAATTAACATTTTGTCATATTTGTTTTCTCTCCTCTGTGTATGGAAGATTGTATATGTGCCCTTTTTCCCCCTGAATCACTTCAAAGTAAATTGCTGGTATCAGAGTATTTCACTGTTAAGTACTTTCGCAGATATCTTCTAAGAACCAGGACATTCTCCTATATAATCACAATACCATTAATCCACCCCAAAAATTTAGCATCAATACACTAATGATACCTACTGTATAGATTATAATAGGCTTTCTTGCAGTAATCTGTTTAGAAGACTTGCATCCTGTCACTGTCCACTGATTAAATTTTGAACTCTAACTTGAAACCCTGGTCATCTCATTGCCTTCTTTCTTACACCCACTAAGTCAAAATGAGCTCTCATTTTATTAGAATGGAAAAGAGGGGAAGAGTCCCTAGGTACCTGCGATAAAGTATGAGCACTTACTACCACACATATTCTAGTTCTGTAGTTTTCAAACTCCAAGGAGCATCTCAAGGCTTATGAAAGCACAGATAGCTGTCCCTCTTCCCCACTTTCTGATTCAGGAGGTGCGGGGCTGGCCCAGGAATTTGCATGTC
>NW_012116199.1:2637870-2638194 GCF_000951035.1 Colobus angolensis palliatus
TTTCCCTAATTATAAAGGAAATCACATTCCTTTTTAATAATTTGGATGACAAAATATAAAGAAAAATCGTTAATTTTGCCACTCAAAACATTCTGCTTTGTTGCTTTTTACACTTTGTATACATATAAACATTGTAAAAAGTAGAATTATAATGTATGGTCCTTTGTCACTTGCTATATTTTAAGCATGTTTCTGTGGCAGAAATATATCCTGGCATCATCACTTTTAATAGCTGGATGTATGTTAAGTGACTCATTGCCACCCCAGAGCTGAATTTCCTTCTATGTACATTTTAATGGACTCGAGTAAGTATTTTTGCACTGA
>NW_012116199.1:2638308-2639382 GCF_000951035.1 Colobus angolensis palliatus
GATTCATCAGGTCTAGGGAGGGGCCTGAGAATTTACATCTATGACATTCCCAGGTGCTCCTGGTCCAGAGACTATATTTTTGAGAACCACTCTTACCTAGTAACTGTAAATTGTAGAACTTTAGAAAAAAGCTTAGTTTGGTCTGGGATAAGGAGCGCACAGGTAATGGAGCAAATCATGAAAAATCAACCCTTGATCCCAAGTAACAGGCAGTACACAGTGACAGAACACAACTCTTGGTTTTCACGATTGCAAGTCACAGCCAAGTATCGAGTGAGAAATGCAGTTTCATTTGCAGGGCTTAGAGAGGCCAGGTGATTCTAGAAAAATAGGATTTAGTGATTAACCTCATGAGAGTGGGAGTTAGTTATGTCCTTTTTCTCTCCCCCATCACTTAGCATTTAGCCTCACTTTAGAACGATCCTGTATTTGTTTTAAACTTGTAAAGAACGTTGAGTGCTTATTAAATGGAAAGCTTTCCGTGTGTGCGTGTGTGTGTGTGTAGGTATGTGTGTGTGTAGGTATGTATTTAGAGACAGAGTCTTGTTCTGTAGCCCAGGCTGAAGTGTAGTGGCACGATTTTGGCTCACTGCAACCTCCGCCTCCCAGGTTCAAGGGATTCTCCTGCCTCAGCCTCCCAAGTAACTGGGATTACAGGCACCTGCCACCATGCCCAGCTAGTTTTGTATTTTTAATAGAGACAGGGTTTCATCATGTTGGCCAAGCTGGTCTTGAACTCCTGAACTCAGGTGATCCACCCACCCCAGCATCCCAAAGTGCGGGGATTACAAGCATGAGGCACCACGCTGGCTCAAAAGCTGTGTGTTTTTAAAGATGTTAGACATGTTTCTTGTTTTATTTTGTTTTTTGTTTTTTAAAAAAAAACAAAAAACCCTTAACAATAATGTAGGAGAATAAGAAAAATTTTTTCCAAAAAGGAGAATCATTGTGATTATTTATCTTAGTGGAATGTTGGATCATATAGTCTGCTTTATCAATCATCAAGCACACTATAAAATTTCCATTTTAATAGGATTTGTACCTCAATTGAGGTAATACAGTTTTAAAGTTTTT
>NW_012116199.1:2639432-2639758 GCF_000951035.1 Colobus angolensis palliatus
TTGGCTTGCCAATATGCTGGGAGTACAGGCGTGAACTACTGCTCCCGGCCAAGAGCTTACTTTTGTTTGCTAGTGGTATTCTTGGTATCTTTTTATATTTGAGGCTTTCGTACTAGTGCTGAAGTATTACACTCACCATCTGAGGTTTACAGGACTTTTGTTTTAATATCGAACAGAGGGAACTGTTTAGTTTTGCATCTTTGCAGGTATACAAAATGTGCCTACTAGGACTCTGCTTTATATCCATTGAAAAGCAAGAAGTAATACAGTAAAACTTTGCCTGGCTACAAGCTTTGGGAGAATGGAGTGTTCTGGTTTAATTCTAT
>NW_012116199.1:2645653-2647205 GCF_000951035.1 Colobus angolensis palliatus
GGGGTATCTTTCTGAAGCATCAGTTTCCTTTGAGTCTACTGAGAGACAAAACATTAATGTACTTAGGGGTGACAGTCAGATAAATTTATAAGAATATATAAGACTTCTCTCTGAAATGAGGGTCCTCTTTCTGTTAAATTCCCAGATTTCACAGAAAGGCTGCCTTCTGCCATTAGGATACATTAATATAAATTTTGAGAGGTAGTGGTGCCGTTCTTCACACTAACAGACACGTGAGGATGTATGACTCTAAACCACACAGTGTACAGTTCCTGCCTACTTAATATTTGCTTTTCTACCTCTGCCTCTGGTTTTGGTCCCTGGCAGCCGCTGAGTTGTGGCAAAATCCCAGAACTCAGAGCCAGAAGACTGAGTTGAAGTTCCATTATTGCCTTTTGTTCAGCCACGCTATCGATCCCTCTCAGTCACTGATTGTGACAACACTTCCTACAGTTGTTGGTGGCATTAAATCAGATGGTGTATAAGAGTATTTTGTATAAACTGTAAAGCAGAATGTGACTGCAGGAGCTTGTAGTTCTCATGAGTATCACTGCTCTTCCTTTCCACAGTTGAGAGACTCTCATCCCCAGGCCAACCCTCGTGTTGGTACAGGAGCAAGCCACACCAAAAAGAAGAACATAAACAATGGCGCTAACCCTGAGACAACCACTTCTGGTGGTTGCCACTCACCTGAGGATGTGAGTCTTGGCTGGCCAGGCTCCTGGGGACAGAGGGCCCAAGGGGTGGTGGAGGGTAATTGTTAAGATTGTGGAAGATCTCCCAGGCACTGGTTAAGAATTCTGGGTTTGAGTCCTCTCCATCTGCTGGGGATATGATTTAGGGCAAATTCCTCGAGCTCTTTGGGCCTCTCTCTTCACATCTGTAAAATAGGAGCGGTGTGGTTTGACCCACATTGGTGAAGTTTAAATGAGATTTGTCATTGCTGTTTTTATGTTAATCCCTAGTCCACGGCCTGCTGTAAAGTTTCCTTCTCAGGCTTGCATTTCCTGAGGTAGAGTGAGAGAGTATCAGAGGTTTCTGTTAGCTCTGAGAGTCTGAGAGTTAAAGGCCCACTAGAATGGAAACCTCGGGGCCAAGGGCTCCTGTCTGCCTTTTCCGTCCTGTATCCTCACTGTGAAGAACCGTCCCTGGCCCGTATGTGCTCAGTCAATGTTTGTTGAATGAATGCACCTTTCTAAATCACAAGCTGGCAGAAGGGTGGGCTTTTCTCACACTCCGTCTCTGAAGGTTTCTGTGACTGTCTTTTCGAGAGAATCTAGTTTCAGACTTTCAGTTCTGTGGCTGTGGACAAAAACCAACCAAGACCCAAATCCTTTTCCTCTGGGAGTTGAGGAGAGTTTACCAGCTGGTGTTCCCATTGGGTCTAAGAACTTTACCTTTAAAATCCATCCCTGGCCCCTGCCTACCGCTTCCTGGCCTGGGGAATAGAGTCGAGGGGGCCACCCTCAGTCACCTTCCTTTCACTCTTCCCCACAGAAGCAACAGAACCGAGCTCAGCTGGAAGAAGTAACGTGATTTCTTTGTTTACTCA
>NW_012116200.1:0-357 GCF_000951035.1 Colobus angolensis palliatus
ACGAGGGAGAAAGCTTTGCGTATCAGGCTAAAGAAGTAGTTTTTTCTGCAGGGGTGAACATCCCGCAGCTAACATTTCCAATGACCAAAACACATTTCCACTGGAGCTCCTTAAATACATATTTCCTATGCGGCCTTCTCACTCTACCTCCTAGGTACCCCTACTGACCCAGGAGGTTTGATGGCATCTTCCTTTCTGTATCATGTGTCATGAAAATAGTAAGTCTACCGAAGCTGTAGTCTCAGACTTCACAACATCCTCAACTTCTGGACATTCTGACTACAGGCACCGAATAACTCAAGTTACAGGATCAGAGAGGCAACATCAGCTTCAGCATCCATTCAGCTAAAAGCAAGG
>NW_012116200.1:5757-6415 GCF_000951035.1 Colobus angolensis palliatus
CCAGTCACTCAAATAGGTGTGCAAAAACTCCATGTTTACAATGATGTGGGTAACAGCTAATCCCAGGAGGAAACCATTTCATACGGCAACATCTCTAAAAACTTGTTCCTTCTAATAATGTGTCACGGGAAGAAAACAAAAAGCTTTTGTAGCCAAATTAGCTGAGAATGAGTGGTTTTAAAGTTGGTAAACTGTTTTCTCTACTGCAGGACTTCTCTGATCCTTTACCATGTGACTGTGCTCAGTGGCTTGCCAGAGAGTGCCAGGGCTGTGGTGTGTGGGTACACAGGCCTGCCCAACTCCAGGAAATGAGCAAAGCCTTGCAAACTTGTATGTGATCAAACTCTCAGCAAAGAGCGTTTTGATGGACGGTGTTCCACAGAAGGCACTTCAGAAAGACACCTCTGTGGAGGATCGTGTCTGAGCTAGACCTCCTGTGGAGATGAAATCCCAGCCTCACCTCGGCCCTCCTTGCCAGGTACATGTGAGTACATGAATAGAGACAGTGAAGAGAGCACCACAGATGTGCATGTTGACTTCAGAGTTGTGGAGTGCCAGAGGGGCCAGGCCTATGGTCCCATGGAGGGTTGGGCAGGATATGAGGGCTCTGATGTCAGGCCTGGATATGAGTCCCAGATGCTGCAGTTACTAGCTCTAG
>NW_012116200.1:11605-13634 GCF_000951035.1 Colobus angolensis palliatus
TTCTACTTACAAGTCCGAAGTCATTTCACATTTGCATGAATAACCTTCTGTGAAGACAGGTGTCACATCTTAACTTTTAGTGGCCCTGTGGCACTTGCTGTCATTGAAATGGGGTAGACGTTCACAGCACACCTCAGGGCAGCAGTTCTTAAGCAAAAGTGATTTTGCCCCCTAGGGGACATTTGCCAATATCTGGAGATAATTCTGATTTTCACACATGGGGAGGGGGCAATGCCACTGACATTTAGTGGGCAGAGGTCAGGGATGCTGCTAACCATCCTATACTGCACAGGACAGCTGCCTGCAACAGGGAATTTTCCAATCCAAAAGCCAATACTGCCAAGGTTGAGAAACCCTGCTGTCAAGCAATGGTTTTCAACAACACTGGGCATAAGGTTCACATAAAGTATTTAGTGTAAATGCAGGTTTCTGGATTTTACCCACAGAGATTGTTTCAGTTGGTCTGAAATGGGAATTTGCCATTTAAAAAAACAAAACGAAACAAAACAAAAAAAACTGTTCCCCCTTCCCCAAGGGATTTTGATGCAAGGGTTTCCTATATTTCCAAAATGATGGGCTTGCAATTCCAAAAGCTACCACCAGGCAGCAGTGCTGTTAGCTCGGGTAATAAAAGCTTTATAGAAGGTTCTTAGGCAGAGTCTCACGGAACCACACATGCTCTACTTCCCCACGAAAATACAATCACAGGTAAGCAGAAACATGAACTAAATACAGAAAGTGAATAAACTCACACAATATAGATCAATATTTAAAAAGAATGCAAACACCAGACATTAGGGGCACCCTTCTAACAAATATTCATCTCTGCCTAATGTAACTTATATGGAATTGTTTGGAGCCAAGTGATTTCAGAGCTGGAAGGACTAAAGTCACCCAGTCCCATAGACTCATTTTAGCAAAGAATATGACTGCCTGTAAACAACCAGTTTCTAGAATCTGAGACCTTGCAATGCTGTGTCCACTCAGCCCCAATAGTGAGTACTTCAGAATCTCTTCCCTGAAGAGCTCTTCCCGTTTATGGGGTTAGCCTATGTCTGCCTTTGAAATACATCCCAGCTGCCTGCACCTGTTGCAGTGAATACTCCTGCAGAGTATTTACTCTGGGCATTACCTGGATTCCACAGCTCAGTGTTAACCAAACTTGCTTCATCCAAGAATTACCTGGGGCTTGCTAAAAATACAGGCTTTCCCTCTGGAGAGTCCCACGCAGTTGGTCTGGAGCAGGGTTGACAATCTGCATTTTTAGCAAACACCCTGGTCGAAGTGGCTCTTTAGCTCTGGCTCTATTCCAAACTTTCCCAAAATGTGGTCCCTATAAAACATCAACTGGGAGCCATTCTGGACCAATCACTCTTTCTAGGGGCTGAGCCCAGGAATGTGTAACAAACTGCTGGATGAAAATTTTGCACATTAAGGTTGAGTAACACTCTATATAGAAATTACTTACAGCATGATGCCCTCCCAGATCTTAAGGAGCTTCATCTCTACAAAGGCAGGGAAGGGAAGGCTGCCAGATAGACATAAATGTCTCAGCATTAATGCAGGCACTCCACCAGACACTGGGGGCACCAAAGAGCACTCACTTCTGCCTCATCTGGGCCTGGCACACCTGTGTGACAGGGCTTATCGCTGCCATCTTATTAGAAAAAATAGACTCGGAGAAGCAAAGCAGCTGCCCAAGGCCATGGGGCTAATGAGTAGCTGAGTCAGGATTCAAACTCAGGTGTGGCCCGCCCAAAGCCCCTGTCTTCCTTTGCACAGGCTCCCTCTCAAGAGGCAATTTTGGTAAGGCCTCAACTCTCCTTTCTCCCGCACCAAATGCCCTTTGGCTTCCTCTCCCAGCACACAACAGAACAGACCCCAAAGAATGAGAGGCCCAGGAAGGCTGGGAAGTTGCAATTCCCTGTGGGATCCTCCTGCCCTCATGAGCTGGGCACCTGGAAGCTGGGGTCACAGAACAGGAGCTTGCTCCCCCTCCTTCCCTGCACCCCTCCTCCACCTGTCCTTT
>NW_012116201.1:0-1596 GCF_000951035.1 Colobus angolensis palliatus
ACCCAGCAATGGAAATTTTCATCAACTATGTATTATTTACAGTCACTACCAACATGTATATCACATTTCAACCCTTCCCATGAACTTCAAAGATCCAAATCCCATTAAATATATTTTAAAACATCAAATCTTCCCTATAATTAATAACAATGATTGGGCACAGAATTCTCAAAGAGAGGCTTATCTCCATTCAGCAACAGTGTGCACTAATGAGAGACCGAAGGAAGGAGATAATTACAGATCAGAGTCTCCTTCGCCAGTCTCTGGAGACCACTGCACAGAAGAAACAGGCACCTGCCTCACGCGGCAAGTATCCTGCTTCTGAGAGCTCTCTTTTCCAAGACTCTGCTGTTCCTCCTCTGAAATAAACTACCAGGTGAAGGGGAACTGGGAGAAATCTACACCAAGAGAGGGCAGATCATGGTGCAAAGTGCTCTCCCGCTTTTTCAGGGGCTGGACTGGCTTTATGGAGCATCATTGAACTTCTCTTGTCTTTAGTATTTTTCAAATGGTAACAATTCTTCATTCGATAGTATGAAGATGATCAGATAACATCTTGAGGGCTTTTTTGTCTCTTGAAATAGCAGTGTGTGTGTGTGTGTGTGTGTGTGTGTGTGTGTGTGTCTGTGTTGGGCTAGAAATAAGAGGATTTTATATTAAATACTTCATTTTACACCATTTATTTTGTTAGGAATATATTTAGATTTCTTGATCAAAGATTAGAAAGCTTGACCGTTGTTTTCGAGTGTCTCACAGTCTTATGGGGGGGAAAAAAAAAAACTCCAACAAAATAAAACAAGTAAATGGATAATTCCCACAGGTTCATTTCCAGGATGAAAAGAAGATTGAACAGCTGCAGGGATGTGGTGGAAGGGAACCTATTGTAGACTCAAGACTCAATATTTTGGCACAGTCCTGAGTCCTCAGGACTCAGGACTCAGGACCCTAGTGGAGTCTTGCAGGGCTAATAATAGTTAGGCCAAGAGTGTTCTAGAGAGGAAATGTTTATTATACAAAGGCTACTGGTGATGGGCAGAACATGGCTTCTTCTAGAATTATAAGTAAATCTAGAGGGCTGATATACACCTGTGGTGTGTGTGTGTGTGTGTATGTGTGTGTGTTTGTAGGGGAGGGATCAGCTGGAACTTGGATCATGTGGGTTCTTACATGCCATATTTCGGAGACTAGAGACAAATAATAGGGTCATTTATCTTTCTGTCAATAATCAAATTAAATAGATTTTCTCTCAAACTAAGGGACTAATTCTCCAATTTGGCTTTGCATGCAGAGTACAGCTTCTCTCCAGCTCCAGATGCGCTGGCCATGCTAGAACAGTGGAAGCCCAATGTATGGTGGTTTAGGGATACAGTAATGAATCGTAGAGAAACCCTCAGGTGAAAAAATAAACCAACAAACTTGAAGGTCTTCATGAAAAGGCATACATACATATCACCGAAAGTCCATCTCTTAATATGTGTAATGAGGCCTGAAATCTAACTTCTTTGCATGCTGCTCCATTAAGAACCCAAGGCTCTCTCAGGCAGTATTGTCAAAGTCCCTGAATGAAAACAGGGTATTGGTAACTGTCCCTTAGGA
>NW_012116201.1:1646-1953 GCF_000951035.1 Colobus angolensis palliatus
GCATATATATGAGATGAATGAGCATTATCAATAGTTTCATATATATGCAGTAGTGCATATATATCTCTCATATAATATGCATTAGTGCATATATATATATATAAGATGAATGAGCATTATCAATTATTCTCATAATTCTGACATAAGCATCCTTATTCAAAAAAAAAAATCTGTGAACATTTCTCTTTCTTTATTTAGGATAGATTCCCAGCAGTGAAAATCCTAGGTGAAAGGTCCGGAGTGTTAAGGTTCTTAGCATTGAAATAAATTTAATATGAATTGAAAAATTTCTAATATTCCTGTGTCC
>NW_012116201.1:3176-5256 GCF_000951035.1 Colobus angolensis palliatus
AAGTAAATGGATAATTCCCACAGGTTCATTTCCAGGATGAAAAGAAGATTGAACAGCTGCAGGGATGTGGTGGAAGGGAACCTATTGTAGACTCAGGACTCAATATATAGCACCCTAGTGGAGTCTTGAAGGGCTAATAATAGTTAGGCCAAGAGTGTTCTAGAGAGGAAACGTTTATTATACAAAGGCTGCTGGTGATGGGCAGAACATGGCTTCTTCTAGAATTATAAGTAAATCTAGAGGGCTGATATACACCTGTGGTGTGTGTGTGTGTGTGTATGTGTGTGTGTTTGTAGGGGAGGGATCAGCTGGAACTTGGATCATGTGGGTTCTTACATGCCATATTTCGGAGACTAGAGACAAATAATAGGGTCATTTATCTTTCTGTCAATAATCAAATTAAATAGATTTTCTCTCAAACTAAGGGACTAATTCTCCAATTTGGCTTTGCATGCAGAGTACAGCTTCTCTCCAGCTCCAGATGCGCTGGCCATGCTAGAACAGTGGAAGCCCAATGTATGGTGGTTTAGGGATACAGTAATGAATTGTAGAGAAACCCTCAGGTGAAAAAATAAACCAACAAACTTGAAGGTCTTCATGAAAAGGCATACATACATATCACCGAAAGTCCATCTCTTAATACGTGTAATGAGGCCTGAAATCTAACTTTTTTTGCATGCTGCTCCATTAAGAACCCAAGGCTCTCTCAGGCAGTATTGTCAAAGTCCCTGAATGAAAACAGGGTATTGGTAACTGTCCCTTAGGAAATCATGGCACGAATGTGTTTAAGAGCAGGTGGACTTCGGCTTATGCCTGCCCTCTTTTCTCATTTGCTTGTTGTTGCTGTATAGGGGAGGGCATGTGACAAGGAACAGAGCTCATGTACACTTAGTGTCTCATCAGTCTTGGGGCCTCACCTGAGTCTGATCACACACGCTGGTGAGATACCGACAGAGAGGAGGGAGAGGGGTCAGCCTCAAACGCCAGGCTTTTGCCTACACTTCCTCATCAGTAAGGGATCATCTCTAACTTTCTCTCTGAGGTAACATTTTTCAGTTCTCCATTTTTCACTGAGGAAAGCTAATTTTGGTAAGATTATGCTCCCTGCTGAAATCTATGAAATCCCACAAAATTGAGTTGTTCGCAAATATGAATCATACTGAGTAACGAAGGCATGGGCAGGGCATCTCCTTGACTTTTCTTCTGAATTTAGAACCTGGAACCTCCTCTGATACTGTTGACTTCAGCCACACAATGTTAGTCTCTAGGCTCAAGGCGCTCTGCACGCTACCATCTCTCCACAACGACCATTGACTTCTCCACATGTTCTCATCTTGTCATCTCTTCAATGGCAAGTACAAGTCCACCATTTTCTCTCCAGAATCCTGACATGGTTTCTGCACCTCACAATAGCATTGATATATCTGTGTGTCACTCCTCACCAGAATGTAAGCTCCTTAGTATTAGACTGGTTTTCATTTCAATTTTTATTCCCCTAAAGCACCCAAAGTAGAATTTTGCGTGTGTGTTCAATACATCTGTATTTCTGAGTGAAAAAAAATCTTTAAAATTGAACTTCTCTATGCTGCATTGGTTCTAAGCTATTACATCTGGGTAAATGGGTTCATAGTTTATTTTAGAATTAAAAGTTGAAAGACTTCACTGAAGTTTTCTCTACACCAAGTCCTATGTGGATCCAGACAAAATCGAGGATTTTTTCCTTGTATTTCCTCCTTTTCCATTTATATACAAATAAAGTTTGGATTAACATGGAGAACACATTTGAAAGAAGAAAAAAAAACTACAGAGGAAAACAGATATAAAAGTGTCAAAGGCAGCTTTGTTGTTTTTCATGTATTCATTCATTCATTCACACATTGACACCATCGCACACCCTATGTTAACACACTGACAGCATGCCAGTAGCCAGTCAGACCATGTTCTAGGCAGTACAAGGTGGTGATAGAAAGCGCCATCTAGCTCTCGAGGAGCTCGTGGGCTGGAGGAGAAGACAGGCATGTGCACAGAACCCAGCACAATATAAGTCATGCTGAAGGAAAGAGTGTGAGGCAGGGGAACA
>NW_012116202.1:0-345 GCF_000951035.1 Colobus angolensis palliatus
GCTGGGATTACAGGAATGCACTACCATGCCTGTCTAATTTTTGTATTCTTACTAGAGGTGAGGTTTCATGATGCTGGCCAGGCTGATCTCAAACTTCTGACCTCAAGTGATTTGCTGGCCTCAGCCTCCCAAAGTGCTGGGATTACAGGTATGAGCCACCACACCCAGCCAACTTAAAACTATTTACTAGATGTCCCCAGGCCCCAGTCAACCAAGAATAAAAGTTTTCAATATCTTGAGACTGGGCGCTGTGGCTCATTCCTGTAATCTCAGCACTTTGGGAGGCCGAGGGGGGCTAATCACAAGGTCAGGAGATTGAGATCATCCTGGCTAACATGGTGAAAC
>NW_012116202.1:9185-9681 GCF_000951035.1 Colobus angolensis palliatus
TTTTTTAAGACGGTCTTGCTCTGTCACCCAGGCTGAAATGCAGTAGCAATCTCAGCTCACTGCAACCTCTCTGCCTCCTAGGTTCAAGCAATTCTCCTGCCTCAGCCTCTCGAGTAGCTGAGACTACAGGCACATGCCACCAGACCCAGCTAATTTTTGTATCTTTAGTAGAGACAGGGTTTTGCCATGTTGGCCAGGTTGGTCTCAAACTTCTGGCCTCAAGCGATGCACCCACATCAGCCTTCCAAATTGCCGGGATTACAGGTGTGAGCCACCACAACTGGCCAACTTAATTGATATTTGTAGAACACCGCAAAATAGAATATATATACTTTTCATGTGTACACAAGATATTCACCGAGGCAGACCATATTCTGAGCCATAAAATCAATAAACCTAAAACAATTCAAATCACACGAAGTATGTTCTCTAACTATAATAAAATTAAATTAGAAATCAGTAGCAGCAAGACATTTGGAAAAATCCAATTTTTTTT
>NW_012116202.1:16366-17727 GCF_000951035.1 Colobus angolensis palliatus
TGTGTACATAAATATATGTATATACATATAAATACACATATATATTTATATTTATGTATTTCCTAGCTCTAGCATGGGAAAGGCTAAAATCAACGACCAATTCAGGGAAATGAACACCCCTAGTACCAAGATTATGGGCCCTAAATATTTCCCACTAATATGAACTAGGGCTCCTTGGAGAATTGGCTGATTGCAGATCTGCAGCAGAAAATGTACAAGATGAGCCTGGAATGTCCTAACTTCCTTACTTTCTAATATGATATCAGTGACTACCAGAGTCATGTGAAAAACCTCAGAAACTAATTCAAAGATGGCAAAATCGATCGTAAAAAAGAATCACCATTATGAATTGAAATATATTGAACATGTAAATCCACGAATTTACGAAGATACTAAAAAACAGAAAACAAACCTCATGGGTTACCTTTGGATAACCATAAGGAACTAATTCATTGTTCTGAAAACTGGTAAATAAAAGGTAAGAACCAAGCCTGTATCCTGCCTTCCAATATAAACTGCACTCCGGGTAACGAAATAGTCAATGAGGACAAGTTTCTTGTTACAGAAGAATTCCAGGTAATGCATAAAGACAGAATACTACCATTTTGCAATGAATTAATTAATGAATTAATGCATGTAGGCAATGATGATCAATGGCTACTTATCTCATAAAAAGAGCGCTGACCAAACATTTTATGCCTCCTGATGGAAAAACATATCACTATGCAATATTCTTGCCAAAATACTCAAATCTAAATCTCATTAAGTTTCTAGCTCTAACTTCCAATTTATAGGGACTGCAGGGGTCAGAAGTACATGTCAAATGACATCATAGGGATGTAATCAGTAAACTTCAGTGGGAGATCCTACAGGCTAAATGACCTGGTTTCTTTATAACATAAATTATAAGGGAAAAAAGAAAGGCAGCAGATATACAGAATAAAAAACAACTAAAAAAATTATGAGGCAATTTGAGAATTTGAACATGACTACATACCCAGTAATAAGAAATCATAAAAAGAAAAAGAAAAAAATCAGTGTTTTTTTTTTTAAGTGTGATGATGTTATATTTTTGTTTTTGTTTTTGTTTTTTGAGGCACGGTCTCACTCTGTCACCAGGCCGTAGTGCAGTGGTGCAATCTCAGCTCACTGTAACCTCTAACTCCCTGGTTCAAGTCATTCTCCTGCCTCAGCCTCCCGAGTACCTGGGATTAAAGGGACATGCCACCCTGACCGGCTAATTTTTGTATTTTTAGTAGAGATGGGGTTTCACCATGTTGGTCTGGATGGTCTTGATCTCCTGACCTCCAGCCAATGTTATGTTTTTTACAAGTCTATATTATAGGCCGGACGCGGTGGCT
>NW_012116203.1:0-1526 GCF_000951035.1 Colobus angolensis palliatus
CCCTCCTCCTGGTCCTCACTGGGGACGTCTGTGCCCCTCCTCCTGGTCCTCACTGGGGAGGTCTGTGTCTCTCCTCCTGGTCCTCACTGTTGACATCTGTGTCCCTCCCCCTGGTCCTCACTGGGTATGTCTGTGCCCCTCCTCCTGGTCCTCACTGGGGACGTCTGTGTCTCTCCTCCTGGTCCTCACCAGGGAAGTCTGTGTCCCTCCTCCTGGTCCTCACCAGGGAAGTCTGTGTCCCTCCTCCTGGTCCTCCTGGGGACATCTGTGCCTCTCCTCCTGGTCCTCACTGTTGACATCTGTGCCCCTCCTCCTGGTCCTCACTGTTGACATCTGTGCCCCTCCTCCTGGTCCTCACTGGGGAGGTCTGTGTCCCTCCTCCTGGTCCTCACTGTTGACATCTGTGTCCCTCCTCCTGGTCCTCACCGGGGAAGTCTGTGTCCCTCCTCCTGGTCCTCACTGGGGAGGTCTGTGTCCCTCCTCCTGGTCCTCACTGTGTGTCCCTCCTCCTGGTCCTCACCGGGGAAGTCTGTGTCCCTCCCCCTGGTCCTCACCGGGGAAGTCCGTGTCCCTCCTCCTGGTCCTCACCGGGGAAGTCTGTGTCCCTCCTCCTGGTCCTCACTGGGGACGTCTGTGTGCCTCCTCCTGGTCCTCACTGTTGACATCTGTGCCCCTCCTCCTGGTCCTCACTGGGGAGGTCTGTGTCCCTCCCCCTGGTCCTCACTGGGGAGGTCTGTGCCCCTCCTCCTGGTCCTCACTGGGGAGGTCTGTGTCCCTCCTCCTGGTCCTCACTGGGCAGGTTTGTGTCCCTCCTCCTGGTCCTCACTGGGGAGGTCTGTGCCCCTTCTCCTGGTCCTCACTGGGGAGATCCTTGTCCCTCCTCCTGGTCCTCACTGGGGAGGTCTGTGCTCCCTCCTCTTGGTCCTCACTAGTGAAGTCTGTACCCCTCCTCCTGGGGTCATCACTGAGAACATTTCATCTGTCATGTAAGAAGCTTGAGCCCAGGACCAGGCAGGTGGCAGCTGCTCCACAAACACCAGCTCCTCACTGTCCTTGAGGGGACAGCCCTGCCGGCTGGGTGTTAGTGCAGGTGCATCATGCAGGGCTGGTCAGTGTTGCCCTACATAAAGTGTCCCCACTTCCCTCCTGCAGTGTCATTGTCAGCAAGCATTCGTTGAGCACCAACTGTATGCCTGGTCCTGTGCTTGGCCCTGGGCTCCCAGAAGGTTCTTCTGAAACGAGGATTGGTCACGTCCCTTTCCTCCTGACCCTCAGTGGCTTCTCCTTCCCTCCAGGATCAAGTGCAGACACCCCACTGCTGCTCCCAGGCCTGTGTGGCCCAGCTCTTACCCTCCCTCCCCTCCCTGCTGTCTCTCCTGTGGACACTGAGCCCTTTCCTGCCACAGGGCCTTTGCCCATGCAGTTCCCTCCACCTGCAATGCCTTTTCCTGCTCTCCTCCACTTCGCCAGTCCCTCCGATCTTCATCAGCTTAAATGTGACTTCTCCCCCCGCCGCCCAACAGACT
>NW_012116203.1:6926-7240 GCF_000951035.1 Colobus angolensis palliatus
CACACGTTTGGGCCATTTCTCCTCCCGTGGTTGGCACAGCATGAGTGTCTGGAACAGCTATTTTGGGCAACACTAGAAACGTTTTGACATGGCCTAGGAAATAGACCCTTAGGTTTCCAGCAGTGCCAGGGAACTCTGGTGTTTGAGACAGACGCCCTCGCTGTGTCTCTTCGAAGTCTCAGCCGGTGCTAAGTGGGGAGGGGTGGGGACATGGGCGTTGCTGGGCATATGACTTGGCAATGAGACGTGGGGCTGGTGCATTTTGACTCCAGGCTGTGTCTAATTGGCCACCTCAGATCTGTGGCTTTGCAAAT
>NW_012116204.1:0-1234 GCF_000951035.1 Colobus angolensis palliatus
TTTTTAGTAGAGACGGGGTTTCAGCGGGTTAACCAGGATGGTCTCTATCTCCTGACCTCGTGATCCGCCCGCCTCGGCCTCCCAAAGTGCTGGGATTACAGGCTTGAGCCACCGCGCCCGGCGAAACTATGTATTATTAACTATAGTCGTCCTATGGTGCTATGGAACACTAGAATTTATTCCTCCTCTCTAGCTGCAATTTGTAGCACTAATTCTTTTGGACTAACAGTAAAGTCACTTCATTTCCTGAGGAATGACCTATTTAAAAAACTATCCTTCCTCTCCAGAGTGACTCCAGGTAAGGTTCCAGCAACCCCACGGCCTGGCGTGACATCCAGCTCTACCAATCGTGTATTCCCAGCACTCCAATAGACCATCATTTTCATCAGTACAGCAGTTTACTAAACACTTTATGCTTTGGTAAACACTTTATGCTTTATATACATTGTCTAATCTATGAGGATTAACAATTAACAATTAACAGAGGAGCAAACTGAGGTCTAGGAAGGTGAAGTAACATACCGAGTCACATCTCTAGTAAGTGGCAAAGCCAGAATGTAAATCCAAGTCAGTCTGTTTGACTCCAAAATGTTGTTCTTTATGCCACACTAAGATGAAATGTAAAGTATTATGAAATTGTAGCTAAGAATCAAACAGTATACATCTCTCTAAGAGGGTCATAAACTTTTAATCATCTTTTCTGTCTGATAAAATGAAAAAAAACAAATTCTTAATATGTATGTTTGATAACTCAGTCACAGAGCCTCTGCTATTGCCTGAAATCAGAATCAACAACAAATCATTGCCTCGGCCAAAATATTTTCTGTTAAAGCTAGAAACATTTTAAAACCTGAAGTCTTGGAACACAGAAATTATTTTACAGAAATTCATGTATCAAAGACATGTATTTGAATCAAGAAAAATAAAGTCTCTATGTTCTAGGGATTGGCTGAAGCAAAACATATTTCACTGACTTTAAGATGCACTTTCTTTTTTTATTTTTATCTTTTATTTTTTATTTTTGAGATGGAGTCTCACTCTGTCACCCAGGTTGGAGTGCAGTGGCGCGATCTTGGCTCACTACAAGCTCCATCTCCCAGGTTCACGCCATTCTCCTGCCTCAGCCTCCCAAGTAGCTGGGACTATAGGCGCCCACCACCACGGCCAGCTAATTTTTTGTATTTTTAGTAGAGATGGGGTTTCACCATGTTAGCCAGGATGGTCTCAATCTCCA
>NW_012116204.1:7139-8858 GCF_000951035.1 Colobus angolensis palliatus
AGAATGGCGTAAACCCGGGAGGCGGAGCTTGCAGTGAGCTGAGATCCGGCCACTGCACTCCAGCCTGGGCGACAGAGCGAGACTCCGTCTCAACAACAACAACAAAAAGTACCAAAAACACACCAGGCACTGAGTGCTTGACGTTAACTCATTTAATCCTCCAAAATTTGTAAAAAAAAAAAAAAATAGGTACTATCGTTACCATGATCTTACAGGTGCAGAAAGTGCAGAAAGGTTATGTAACTTGTTCAAGGTCACATGGCCAATAAGAATGATGTTGGGCACCCTTACCTGGCTGGCCAATTCTTTATAGCAGTGATATCTAGAAAGCTTTACTGATCAGGATCGTTGTGGAGGGCACAATCACATGGAGGGCTATCCAGGGGAAGAGTCATTGTCAACTGCAAAGTGATGGTGACAAGGTGGAAAGTTGACTCAGGAACAACCTGAGGGTTACTGGCCTGGTAGGGAGAATATTTAGACAAGACTTACAGATGTGTGGATTAAATGAGTGCCACCAGTTGACAGAGATAATGGCCAAAAAGGAATTGTCACTTGAATTGGCACTGCAGATAGGTAAAACGGAAGGAAGCTTAATGGACAAAGACCTTCAAGCAAGAGACTTATCCATCTGAGGATCTGATAGATTTTTCTCATAGGGATTCCAGCCTGTCCCAATATTCATACTGCTGTCTTAGAGAGATGAGTAAGGAGGAAAAGAGTCAATCCTTAGCTACCTGCTACACTCCTAGGACTTTGCTATCCATGCCTGAAATTTGTAGTCAGGAACTGAGTCCCTGATTTTGTGAAGGTCCCCCATTCTGAACATAAGTGGGCTGTCCAGGAAGCTAGCAAGTTCAGTGCACTTTATCCCCAAACTGAGTTATAATCCAAGCTGCCCTTGACCCCCAAACAAGGGCAGGGGTTGGGAGGTTCATACATTAAATGGATACTCTTGAATTCATATTTAAAAAGGAATAAATCAACACTAGGCATGATAAAGGCAGACTGGTAAAAAGATTAATATAACTCTAAAAGCCTGTTTTTGCTCTTCTACTATAACATCTTTTTTTTTTTTTTTTTTTTTTTTTCAGAGAGGCTGTCTCCCTATGTTGCCCAGGCTGGTTTCAAACTTCTTGCCACAAGCAATCCTCCTACCTTGGCCTCCCAAGGTGCTGGGATTACAGGCATGAGCCACCATGCCCAGCCTAAAATAATTTTTAAGTATAAAATTAAAATGTTAAAGGTTAATTGGCTTCCTTATACATGTTACATAACACGAATGTGTATTTGACAGCTGATGGTGTCTTAGATCGAATGAGGTTCAACATTTTGTTCAGAAAGACTTTTTTTTTTTTTTTTTTTGAGACAGAGTCTCACTGTGTCGCCCAGGCTGGAGTGCAGTGGCATGATCATGGCTCACTGCAACCTCTGCCTCCTGGGTTCAAGCAATTCTCCTGCCTCAGCCTCCAGAGTAGCTGGGATTACAGGCACCTGCCACCATGCCTGGCTAATTTTTGTATTTTTTTTAGTAGAGACGGGGTTTTACCACATTGGCCAGGTTGGTCTCAAACTCCTGACCTTGTGACCCGCCCGCCTCAGCTTCTCAAAGTGTTGGGATTACAGGCATAAGCCACTGCACCCGGCCAGATTTTTGTATTTTTAGTACAGATGGGGTTTCACCATCTTGGTCAGGCTGGTCTCGAACTCCTGACCTCA
>NW_012116204.1:10991-11355 GCF_000951035.1 Colobus angolensis palliatus
CAACCTGGGCGACAGAGTGAAACTCCATCTCAAAAAAAAAAAGAATCAAAGGAAATGCTACATAAATCAAAAACATGTAACACAGGCTGGGCGTGGTGGCTCACGCCTGTAATCCCAGCACTTTGGAAGGCCAAGCTGAGCAGATCATCTGAGGTCAGGAGTTCAAGACCAGCGTGGCCACCATGGTGAAACCCCATCTCTGCTAAAAATACAAAAAATTAGCCAGGCATGGTGGTACACGCCTGTAATCCCAGCTCCTCAGGAGGCTGAAGCAGGAGAATCACTGGAACCCGAGAGGCAGAGGCTGCAGTAAGCCAAGAGCACACCACTGCATTCCAGCCTGGGCAACAGAGGGAGAGTCCAT
>NW_012116205.1:0-731 GCF_000951035.1 Colobus angolensis palliatus
ATTCACAGAAAGCTTCGTTGGAGGTTTTATCTGAAGACATTTCCTTTTTCACACGAAGTAGTTTCTCAGAAAGCTTCTATCCAGTTTTCATCTGAAGACATCTCCTCTTTCACCGTGTGCCTGAATGTGCTCCCAAACGTCACTTCGGGGATCTGTACATGACAGAGTTTCCCAACTGCATAATATAATTAATGTTTTAACTATGCGAAATGAATAAACATATCTAAGACAAAGCAGTTTCACAGAAATCATCTTTCCAGTGTTTGTCTGAGGATATTTTCTTTTCTCCATGGTTGTCGATGTTCTCCCGAATATCTCTTGGCAGATTCTTTCTCCAAAACGGATTCCGGAATCCTCTAGGAGAAGAAAGGTATATTTCTGTGAGTGGAAAGCACACGTCACAAAGCAGGTCCTCAGAAAGATTCTCTCCAATTTCTATCAGAAGACGTTTCCTTTCTCTCCATAAGTCTCAAAGCCCTCCAGAATATACCTTCAGAGACTAAACAAAAACAGTGCTATGATACAGCTCCATGAAAAGAGACACTTAAGTGTTTGAGCAGAATTTAGGTGACACAGATCAGTTTCACAGAATGCTTCCTTCTGGTTTCTCTCTGAGGTTATTTTTATTTTCAGGATATTCTAAAGAGCCTTTCCAAATGTCCTTTCTCAGATTCCACAGAAACAGTGATTTCAAATTGCTCAATCCAGAGAAAGATTTAACGCTATCAGAT
>NW_012116205.1:6911-7212 GCF_000951035.1 Colobus angolensis palliatus
TGGAATGCACACATCACAAACATTTCCTCGAAAAGTTTCTCTCCAGTTTCGGTCTGATCATATTTCCTTTTTCACCGTATGCCTCAAAGGGCTCCTGAGTATCCCATCACATGCTAAACATACACAGGGATAGAAAAGTGCTCAATGAAAAGAGAGGCTTAACTGAGTGAGGGGAATTAAGACAACACAGAGCAGTTTCACAGATAGCTTCCTTCTGGATTTTACCTGCGGATATTTCTTTCTCCATATTCTAAGGATCATTTCCAAATGTCCTTCCTCAGATTCCACAAAAACAGTGATT
>NW_012116205.1:7262-7932 GCF_000951035.1 Colobus angolensis palliatus
ATGTCCTTCCTCAGATTCCACAAAAACAGTGATTTCAAGCTGCTCAATCCAAAGAATGATTTAACTCTAGGAGACGAATACCCACATCACAAAACCGTTGCTCAGAATGTTTCTCTGCATCTTTCATCGGAAGACATTTCCTCGCTCAAAACAAGCCTCCGGGCGTCACTAAATATCCCTTCACAGATTCTTCAAAGACAGTGTTTCGAATCTGGGCAACATAGAGTAAGCATTAACTCTGTGAATTGAATGCACATATCAGAGAGCAGATTCTTGGAATGCTTCTTCCTCGATTTTATTTCAGTATATTTCACTATTTGCCATAGTCGTCAATGCGTTCTGAAATATCACTTTTTCGGTTTCACAGGAAGAGTGTTCAAACACTGTCTTGTGAGAAAAGAGGTATAACACCCTGAATGGAATGCATACATCACAGAGTGGTTTCTCAGAAAGTTTCTATCCAGTTTTGACCTGAAGATATCTCCTCTTTCACCGTATGCCTGAATGTGTTCCTGAATGTCCCTTCACGGATCTGTGCATGACACAGCTTCCAAACTGGTAATACAATTAGAATTTTAAATATGAGAGCCGAATGAATATATCTAACACAAAGCATGTTCACAGAAATCTTCTTTCCAGTTTTTGTCTGAGGATATTTCCTTTTTCACCA
>NW_012116206.1:0-1451 GCF_000951035.1 Colobus angolensis palliatus
TACTAAAAATACAAATTAGCCAGGCATGGTGGCACATGCCTGTAATCCCAGCTACTCGGGAGGCTGAGGCAGGAGAATCGCTTGAACCGGGAGGTGGAGGTTGCACTGAGCTGAGATCGCGCCATTGCACTCCAGCCTGGGCAACAAGAACAAAACTCCATCTCAAAAAAAAAACAACCAACCAAAAACAGTTCAAATATGTGTTGGTTGTGTGCCCTTGAGAAATTTCCTTAGCTTCTCTGTTTGGCAACACCATGGCGATAATAACAGTATGGGGTTTTTGTAAAATATAGTATATATGTAAAGTCCTGGTTCTTGCTTTGTAGTAAACATTCAATACATGTCAGCAACTTATCAGAAAAAGGCATGGTAGGACATTACCAATCGAGAAAAATGATAAGTCTCAATCATTTTAAAAGGTTTATTTGCCAAAGGTAAGGAAGTGTGCCATGACACAGCCTCAGGAAGTCCTAATGACATGTGCCCAAGGTGGTTGGGACACAGCTTGGTTTTATACGTTTTAGGGAGACATGAACATCAATCAATATATGTAAGAAGTACACTAGTTTCATGCAGAAAGGCAGGGACAGCTCTTGAAGCTGAGAGGGGGTTTCCAGGTCACAGGTAGGTGAGAGAGAAATGGTTGCATTCTTTTGGTTTCTGATAAGTCTTTCCAAAGGAGGCAATCAGAATATGCATCAATCTCAGTGAGCAGAGGGATGACTTCGAATAGAATGAGGCAGATTTGCCCTGAGCAGTTACCAGCTTGAAGGGGCCCAAGATATTTTCCTTTCACAACATAAACCAAGATGCAGAAACTGGTTACCAAGTGGAAGGAGGAAAGAAAACAAAATAACATTAAAATAGATAGCTGTGAAAAATCATTATAATAACATAAATATTATGATCCACTTTGGTAGAATTACGTGTGTGTGTGTGTAGTGCTAACTGTACGGTGGTAGGATTTCAAGTCATTAATACTTTTTTCTTTTTTTCTTTCCTTTTTTTTTTTTTGAGATGGAGTCCCGCTCTGTCACCCAGGCTGGAATGCAGTGGCATAATCTCGGCTCACTGCAACCTCTGTCTCCCAGGTTCAAGTGATTCTCCTGCCTTAGCCTCCCAAGTAGCTGGGATTATGGGTCCATGCCACCACACCCAGCTAATTTTGTGTTTTTAGTAGAGATGGAGTTTCACCATGTTGGTCAGGCTGGTCTTGAACTCCTGACCTACAGTGATCCGCCCAACTCAGCCTCCCAAAGTGCTGGGATTACCACCTCCCAAAGCGCTGGCATGAGCCACTGTGCTTAGCCTTTTCTTTTTCTTTTTTTTTTTTTTTTTGAGACGGAGTCTTGCTCTGTCACCCAGGCTAGAGTGCAATAGTGTGATCTCGGCTCACTCTCACTGCAACCTCCGCCTCCCGGGTTCAAGCGATTCTCCTGCCTCAGCCTCCC
>NW_012116206.1:10847-11691 GCF_000951035.1 Colobus angolensis palliatus
TAGTCTTGTGGGAGGTAAATCATGGGTGCTCAATACATACTCACAACTTGAACCCTGGTTTATCTACAGCACGGGTGTCCAATCTTTTGGCCTCTCTGGGCCATATTGGAAGAAGAAGAATTGTCTTGGGCCACACATAAAATACACTAACATTAATGATAGCTGATGAGCTAAAAAAATCACAAAACATCTCATAATGTTTTAAGAAAGTTTACACATTTGTATTGGGCTGCACTTAAAGCTGTCCTGGGTCACATGTGGCCTGCTGGCCAAGGGTTGCACAAGCTTGGCCTAGGGTATATTGGTGAGATGGAAGCTGTGATGGGGAATTGAAGTCCAAAGCATCATTTTTCACAGTTGTTTTGGAAGGTAACCAATTAGCATTTTCTGCGTGGTTGTTTGGGCATCACAAGAAAAGGGCTTCTGAGAAAGCCCCGGCTCCTGGGACAACAGCGCAGGTCACTCCTTCAACCTCCAGCCCCTGCAATGCACAATGAGAGAACAGTCGTGCTTCCTGTAGCCAATATGGAAGCATGATTGTTCGAATACCTTTATCTCGGCCCATGAGTCACAGAGGGACTTGGGCCCTGTCTGGCTCCTTTTTAGAATGTGCATTCTCACAGCTCATGGGGCAGGTGCTGGTGAAACTGGCCCCTTCTCCAGGGACCATTGACGCATTTCTTTTTTTTTTTTTTTTTTTGTTGAGATTGATTTTTTTTTTTTTTTTTGGTGAGACGGAGTCTCGCTCTGTTGGCCAGGCTAGTCTCAAACTCTTGACCTCAAGTGATCGGCCCACCTTGGCCTCTCAAACCGAGCTTTTTCTTTTCGCCTTTTTTTTTTTTTT
>NW_012116206.1:19051-19596 GCF_000951035.1 Colobus angolensis palliatus
AGCAAGTTTTTTTTTTTTTTTGTAGGCACAAGCAAGCTTATTGTAGAATTAATATGCAAAGGCAAAAGAACTAGAATGGCTGGCACAATTTGGAAAAGAAGAATAAAGTGAGTGGGCTCACTCCACTTGATATTAGGGCTTACTGTACAGCTATAGTAATTTGGGTGGTGTGGTATTCGTGCAGGAATAAACATATAGATTGGCGAAATGGAATAGAGCCCAGAAATAGGTCCACGCACAAATCTGATTTTTTTTTTTTTTCTGTGATGGGGTCTTACTCTGTCGCCCAGGCTGGAGTGCAGAGGTGCAATCTCGGCTCACTGCAACCTCTTCCTCTTGGATTCAAGCAATCCTCCCACCTCAGCCTCCCAAGTAGCTGGGATTATACAAGCGTATGCCACCACACCTGGCTAATTTTTGTTTCTTTTTTTTTTTTGAGATGGAGTTTCACTTTTTTCTTTCTTTCTTTTTTTTTTTGAGACAGAGTCTCGCTCTGTTGCCCGGGCTGGAGTGCAGTGGCTGGATCTCAGCTCACTGCAAGCTCC
>NW_012116207.1:0-324 GCF_000951035.1 Colobus angolensis palliatus
ACACACACATGCACACGTACACACATGCACACTCACATATGCACATACCTACTCATTGATTGTTCCATTCCGATTTTCATCTTAAGGAATTAAAATCACTTAAGAGGTTTCTTTTAACCAAACATTCAGAGCCAGTAGATTTATCTCACATCTGTGATTATATTCTTAGCAAGTCTAGAAAAAAATTATCTTTTTAAAGATAATTTATTTATTTTATTAATTTAATTTAACTTATTTATTTATTTTGAGAAGGAGTCTCACGCTTGTAGCGCAGGTTGGAGTGCAGTGGCACGATCTTGGCTCACTGCAAACTCCCCTTCCCAG
>NW_012116207.1:1869-3004 GCF_000951035.1 Colobus angolensis palliatus
TCATAGAAAGATCTGATGTGCTGGTATTTATTACATCCCATCAACCTGAGAAGTTCTCCCTCTTGGTTTCCGAGGAAATCAAGACTCTAGCATGGTGAGAAAGAGGGGTCGGCTTGCTCTCCACCATCAAAGCAAACGTCCTCGTAACAAACACACAATCAAGTTCACAGGAATCAACACTGGCTTCTAAAGGGTAGTAGGTGGGAAGCACTGTGCAGGAAGCACCGTGGCTACTCCAAAAGGCCCCGGGAGGGACAGTGACAGTCAGCCCCTCCGGTACTCCAGCAGGAAGAGACACAACATTTTAGGAATTCCAGGTTCATTCAGGCACATACTTGCCACTGCAAGCACATATGTGTTTCGTAACCTTAAAATATTATTCTAGCTGCATTCACACATTTGATCTTGGGAGACGCCAGGTGACTTGGGCAGAATGGGATACCTCTACGGCTGTAGGAAGTGAAGTGGTCCACATGGAACTTAGCTGGTCAGGGGTGGGAAGGGGCCCAGGGCCTTCTGACTGCAGTGCGGGCTTGTCCTCAGGGCTCCCTGCAACAACTCAGTGTCAAATAAGCAGTATTTTCACAGAATGGGCCCATCAGATTGGAATGCAAAACTCCTAGGGGTAAGAAGCACTTATCTTGAGCACTCTTCCTTTCAGATAAACACACACACATTCAAACACACACACACACACACACACACAACTACTGCTACGATAAATATACAAAGTCTCCTTAAGGAATCATTGTTACTAAAATATCTTAATCCGAAATATGTGCCACTCACATTTCACGCCACAGAAAGCAAAGGCTAAAGTCTTCTTTTCTGAAGACACTTCTGTTGGTTACCAAATAGGAAAATGTGTCCTTAGAGAATTTCATAATGCAAAATGACCATTTGCTTGGAGCAAAACTGAACCATAGTTAAAGCCACAATGTCACAGAGAGACCAGCATGGTGTGGCCAAGCCTCTCACACTGGCATTGACCCACCGGGATGCAGCAGTCCGCCAACAGTTATGAAATGATCACATACTCACTGTAGGTGGATTTGGAGAATACAGAAGAAAGAAAGAAAGGAAGAAAGGAGGGAGGGAGGGAGGGAGGAAGGAAGAAAGGAAGGAAGGAAGGAAG
>NW_012116207.1:3054-3892 GCF_000951035.1 Colobus angolensis palliatus
AGAAAGAAAGAAAGAAAGAAAGAAAGAAAGAAAGAAAGAAAGAAAGAAAGAAAGAAAGAAAGAAAGAAAGAAAGAAAAGAAAGAAAGAAAGAAATTAGGTAGGTTTTGGCTGATATTGCCAGCTGGAGATAATCACTATTAAGCTTTTTGTACATTTCCTTCCAGCCTTTTAAAAGACATTTTCTGATTACAACCTTTTGAACAGTAAGACTCCCACTCCATTCAACAGGTAAACTCACAGAATTGGTATCGGATGTACAGAATCTTCCAGTGAAGGAGGCCAGTGGTTTCAGAAACAAATGACCCTGAGTAGGGAGGGCCCAGGAGCCCGCTGAGGGGGTACTGGGGATGGCAACTGTCTGTCATCCGGAACTGCTGGCTGCAGTCGAGACCCATCTGTCGGCTCTTCCTGTTGGGGGCTCTGGATATATGCAGATCTGGGAAAAAGGATTCCAATGCTTAAAAATGTTTCTTAAAACCTCCACTGCAGAAAAGTCATTTAAAATGCTATCAGCTTCTGTAAAAG
This sequence comes from Colobus angolensis palliatus, assembly GCF_000951035.1. Classification (NCBI taxonomy): domain Eukaryota; kingdom Metazoa; phylum Chordata; class Mammalia; order Primates; family Cercopithecidae; genus Colobus; species Colobus angolensis. Next base: position 3,581 of record NW_012116207.1, read on the forward strand.
GCAGAATCACACTTCCAGGTCAGGCATGGTGGCTCACGCCTGTAATCCCAGCACTTTGGGAGGCCGAGGCAGGCAGATCACCTGAGGTCTGGAGTTCGAAATCAGCCTGCCCAATATGGTGAAACCCCATCTGTACTAAAAATACAAAAATTTAGCTGGGCGTGGTGGTAGGTACCTGTAATCCCAGCTTCTTGGGAGTCTGAGGCAGGAGAATTGCTTGAACCTGGGAAGCAGAGGTTGCAGTGAACCAAGACTGAGCCATTGCACTCCAGCCTGGGTGACAAAAGCAAGACTTTGTCTCAAAAAAAAAAA
>NW_012116208.1:0-1898 GCF_000951035.1 Colobus angolensis palliatus
ACAAGAAATTTAATACAGATAATTAGTTACAAAAGAGGGATAAGGATAAGAGGAACAAAGAGGGGAAGGGAAAGCTTCTCAATGTAATAACTGTAGCTGCTCCAATACACCCTTAGGTGTGAAAGAGAAGTAGAAAAACATGTCACCATGTTTTTCTGGTGACACCATGATGTCACCAGAACTCATGATTGCTTTGCTGTTGAGGCTGCTTGAGCATCTACTGAAGCTATCATTGCTAATGTACAAGCCATTGTTACTTCCATTGTGCAAGAATTCTGCACTGTATTGCTAGTCTATATTTATACAATTCCCAGTGTGTTGCTAGAATATACATACATATATATGCATGTATATATAATATATTGTTAGAATTTTATTTTCTAATTGTTTATTGCTGTGTAAAGAAATGTAAATAGTAACAATAAGTACCTGATAAACCTGATAAACCTTTTCTCAACATCCTAATGATTAATCTGTGGTTTTCTTTGGATTTTCTATACAAACATTTCACCTGAATGTAATTACAACTCTTCCATTTTTTAGGTAGTTTCTTTTTTGTTGTTGTTGTTCTAAGTATTTTTCCTTTTTGTGTAGCTCTTTAAATTTCTTGGCTTAAAACTTTTTTCTAATATCCTCTTCTAATCTTCTGAGAAATATATCTTTAGTATCTATGGTTGTGTCTCCATTTTATTCCTAATATGTCCTGTTTTTCCTTTCTCACCTTTCTTATTGATAAGCTGCACCAGATATTTGTGAGTTTTACAAGGTTTCTCCAAAAGCAAAGTTGTTTATATCACTGAATCATTTTCCCCTTTGTTATTATATTTGGTTGTTGTTTTTATTATTCCTTTACCTCTACTTTATTTGTGATTTATCTGTTTATTTCCTAATCCTTGAAATGGATACTTGTTAATTTTCAGCTTCTCTTCAAGTATAAGTAGTTATGGATATGTAGATACATATATAAATATGTACATTCCATATTTGCTATATCTATATATATTTCATCTGACCTTGTAGGACTATTCCCCTGTACTTTCTCTTTTAACGTTTCAACCCAGCACGTATTTTTTTCCTGTGGGCTCTAGATTTTTTCCCAGGAAAGTATCTATTTCATTTTCATTTCATTACTTTCACATAATTTGACTTCTAAAGTAGTCTCTTAGGTAGGTCATAGATGATGGTTATTTATGTGTTTGTTACTCTATTGTTAAAGAATTTCTTGAAAGATATAAGCTGATGTAGTTTCCATTATTTTATCAAAATGTGGAACTCTTCTTTTTTTGAATCTTATTCAACATATAGTTTCATATACTCTACCTAATAATTTCATTGTCTGTATCTCCAGTGGGTCTGATTCTGCTGTCATTTCCCTTTGCCCTTTCTCATGGGACTTTGCATGTTTAGTAAAATTTTCACAATGAGATGTTTTGTTTTGGTTTTACCTGTAAATGTTTATGGTGTAATTATTAAAATTCCAGAATGAATTTTTTACCAGAAACAAATTCTGTGTTTCTGTTATTTGCCTGGGAGCACTGACAGATTTATGAATAAGGGTATACTCTTTGGGTTCCAAACTTTACATAATACCTTCTGTTACATCTCTCTCCTAGAGAAGGTCTGGTTTAGCTGTGTCTCTACCCAAATCTCATTTGAATTGTCGCTCCCATAATCCCCACATGTTGTAGGAGGGAACTGGTAGAAGGTAATTGAATCATGAGGGTGAGTTTTTCTCATGCTGTTATGATAGAGAATCAGTTTCACGAGAGCTGATAGTTTTATAAAGGGGAATTCCCCTGCACAAGCTCTTGCCTGCCACCATGTGAGACATGCCTCTGTTCCTCCTTCACCTTCTGTCATGATTGTGAGGACTTCTCCTCAGCCATGTGGAACTGAGA
>NW_012116208.1:1948-2263 GCF_000951035.1 Colobus angolensis palliatus
TGATTTAGAGTATCTGGCAGAGGAAATTTCTAAGTGGTAAAGTGTTCAAGAGGAAGCAGAGCATAAAAGTTTGAAAAATTTGCAGACTGATGATGCAGTAGAAAAGAAAACTCCATTTTCTGGGGAGAAATTCAAACCAGCAGCATAAATTTGCTCAAGTAACCAGTAGCCTAATGTTAATCACCAAGAGAATGAGGGAAATGTCTCCAGGGCATGTCAGAGAACTTTACAGCAACCCCTCCCATCACAGACCTGGAGGTCTAGGAGGAAAAATTGGTTTCATGGGATGGGCTCAGGGCTCCCCTGCTGTGTGCA
>NW_012116208.1:7888-8695 GCF_000951035.1 Colobus angolensis palliatus
TTCTATAAATAAGTTTAAATTAATTTCAATTCAGAGAAGAAATTTTATTCTACGGACACATGTGTAAGACTAGAGATAAATGACCAAATAACACATTTCAGAAAGAAATTTATTCCTCTCATATAATACTACTGTGATAACTACTTTAATCATTTCACAGATGCTTTTTAAATTAAATACTCTTGTGATTTTATTTAAAGCAGTAATTATATCAATAACAATGTTGGGAAGACTTAAATTTTTCTGTAACACCTGTTCTATTTTTCACAATGCATTTTTCACCACTTGAATTTTTGGCTTAGATGATAAAAATGAGAAGCTACTTATGGATTTTTAGTTACTCTATTGTCATGAGGGCCCCATGCCAAAATACAGTATGTATATCAGAGTGATAAATCTCCAGCTCCAGTCTTTAGAAAATACATTCAAAATTTTATTTTTTCTTGATCAATTTTGTTTTCAAATGTATTAACGTCTTTAATGTCTGCAACAAATATAAATGAAAACTGCTATATCATAGACCATACATCACAATGGCCCCAATGTAAAGCACTGACTACAATGACTTCATGTTACCAGTCAGCAATGACTGAAGCGTGAGGAGGTGCTCAGCAGCTAGCAAGGAGGCATTCCCAGTAGAGAGAGAAGTGCAAGAAAAGTCTACATGTGATCCGAATGTAGGTCCAAAATAGCAGCTACGTTTGGGTAAAGTGAGTAGTTTTGAATGGCTAAAACTAGGCTGCTTTATGTATGGTTGGATCCTAAGGTACAAGTAGCAATAGCAATTCATACACCTGGAGAAGTAGA
>NW_012116209.1:0-291 GCF_000951035.1 Colobus angolensis palliatus
GAGATTCTCCTGCCCCAGTCTCCTGAGTAGCTGGGATTACAGGTGCTCACCACTGTGCCTGGCTAAGTTTTGTATTTTCAGTAGATATGGGGGTTTCACTATATTGGCCAGGCTGGTCTTGAACTCCTGACCTCAGGTGATCTGCCCGCCTTGGCCTCCCACAGTGCTGGGATTATAGGTATGAGCCACTGCACCCGGCCCCAAGTTTCAGGTTGAATTGTAATCACCAGATGTTGAGGGAGAAACCTGCTGGGAAGTGATTGGATTATGGAGGCGTTTTCCCCATCCTGT
>NW_012116209.1:341-825 GCF_000951035.1 Colobus angolensis palliatus
TGTGGCAATTCCTGAAAGATTTAGAACCAGAAATACCATTTGACCCAGCAATCTCATTACTGGGTATGTACCCAAAGGAACACAAATCATTCTATCATAAAGACACAGGCACACATAGCTTCATCACAGCACTATTCATAATAGCAAAGACATGGAATCAACCTAAATGCCCATCAATGATAGACTGGATAAAGAAAATGTGGTACATATACACCATGGAATACTATGCAGCCATAAAAAAATGAGATCATATTCTTTGCAGGGACATGGGTGGAGCCAGAGGCTATTATCCTCAGCAAACTAACGCAGGAACGGAAAACCAAATACTGCATGTTCCTACTTATAAGTGGGAGATAAGGCCAGGTGCAGTGGCTTACGCCTGTAATCCCAGCACGTTGGGAGGCCGAGGTGGGCAGATCATGAGCTCAGGAGATCAAGATCATCCTGGTCAACATGGTGAAACTCCGTCTCTACTAAAGATACA
>NW_012116209.1:3105-4094 GCF_000951035.1 Colobus angolensis palliatus
GAGCCCAGAAATTCGAGAATAGCCTGGGGAACATGATGAAACCCCATCTCTACAAAAAATATAACAATTAGCTAGGTGTGGTGGCATGCACCTGTAATGCCAGCTACTTGGGAGGCTGAGGTGGGAGATTTGTTTCAGTCCGAAGGTGGAAGTTGAAGTGACCCAAGCCACTGCACTCCAGCCTGGGTAACAGAGTGAGAACCTGTCTCACAAAAAAAAAAAAAAAAAAGAAAGAAAATAATATTATCCAGCTATACAATGAGGTACTGACACGTATCCAACATGGATGAACCTTAAAAACATGTTGAGCAAAGGAAGCCAGTCACAAAAGACCACAGAATGTGTGACTTCATTATATGAAATGTCCAAAATATGCTAAGCTACAGAGACAGAAAGTAGATTAGTGGATGCATAGTGTTGGTATACGGTGGAGTGGTGAAGGCAGGGAGTGATATTAAATGGGTATGTGGTTTCTTTTTGGGATGATGAAATGTTCTAAAATTATATTGTGGTGATGGTCACAAAGCTGTATATAGTAAAAACCACTGAATTGTACTTTTTTTGAGATGGAGTCTTGCTCTTTTGCCCAGGCTGGAGTGCAGTGGCACAATCTCGGCTCACTGCAACCTCTGCCTCCCAGGTTCAACGACTCTCTTGCCTCAGCCTCCCGAGTAGCTGGGATCACAGGCATGCACCATCATACCTGGCTAATTTTTGTATTTTTAGTAGAGATGGGGTTTTGCCATGTTGGCCAAGCTAGTCTTGAACTCTTTTTTTTTTTTTTTTTTTTTTTTTTTTTTTGAGACGGAGTCTCTCTCAGTCGCCTTGGCTGGAGGGCTGGAGTGCAGTGGTACAATCTTGGCTCACTGCAACCTTCGCCTCCTGGGTTCAAGCGATTCTCCTGTCTCGGCCTCCCAAGTAGCTGGGACTACAGGCACATACCACCATACCCGGGTAATTTTTTTATTTTTAGTAGAGATGAGGTTTCA
>NW_012116210.1:0-39409 GCF_000951035.1 Colobus angolensis palliatus
TCCCAGGTGAGGCGATGCCTCCCCCTGCTTCAGCTCTCGCTGGTCGGGCTGCAGCAGCTGACCAGCACCGATTGTCCAGCACTCCCTAGTGAGATGACCCCAGTACCTCAGTTGAAAATGCAGAAATCACCGGTCTTCTGGGTCACTCGCGCTGGGAGTTGGAGACTGGAGCTGTTCCTATTCGGCCATCTTGCTCCGCCCCCTCAATGGGTCTTTTTTATTTGGAGACAAAGTCTCATTCTGTCACCCAGGCTGGAGTGCGGTGGAGCGATCTCAGCTCACTGCAACCTCTGCCTCCTGGATTCAAGTAATTCTTGTGCCTCAGCTTCCCAAGTAGCTGGGGTTACAGGCATGTACCACCACATCCAGCTAATTTTTTGTATTTTTAGTAGAGACGGGGTTTTGCTATGTTGGCCAGGCTTGTCTCGAACTCTTGGACTTAAGTGATCCGCCAACCCTGGCCTCCGAAAGTGCTTGGATTACAGGTGTGAGCCACCATGCCTGGCCCAAATACATCTTTTTGGTCTGTATCAGAAAGGAGAATGAGAAGCAATTTGCATTCATTGGAAATAGATACCGGTATATACATTTATGGTCTCATCCCACAGAAAGGAATGAAACGATATGCTAAACAAGTATCAGGAGCTAGCACATATTTGTCAAAGTGATCTGGTCTGTCCAGACATTCCGAAGAACATCATATTGGTTCATTGTATTGACGGCATCACGTTAATTAGACCAGATGAACAAGAAGTGGCAAGAATGGGAGAGGTCTTGAGATGCACATGCTCAAGAGGGCAGGAAATAAATCCTAAGAGTCTAAGACCCACCACAGCAGTGACATTTGCCCAGTTTTTAAGGTAAATGGGCAAAGGCAACAGTCATAGCCTGAGAAGGGCAGTGTCTCTAGGGGCTCAGACCACTCAGATGAGGGTCTGGTCACACCAGCAGGTAAGCCACCCAGATTAGCCGAGATGTTAGCTGAGGGCAAGGGAAATCAAGAAGGAATAGCAGAGAAAGGAGGCCATCAGGATCAGTTACTTGGGACCAGCTACAGTGGCACGGGTGTAGCTCACCTCATTCACTTCTGTATACAAAGCAGAAGAGTTCAAGAGGCACAGGGTGGACTGCAATGGAGTCTGAGGTACACCATCTAGATCCTCTACTTCAGGACCCAAGCATCATTCCGCCAGCTGCTGCAAGTGTTGAAAACTGACAGCTCAGCCAGATTCCCCGCTAGACCGGATTCCTTGCTAGACCAAACTTTAGTCAGGCTCCTGAATCTTCCTAGGCCCATCTGTGCACTTCCTTGTAAAATCCAGTTTTTGCAAGAACCCTGCTGAGTCCGTTAATAAGAGTCCCCCACCCTTCATATCTGATCAGGTTCTTTAGCCTCTCTACCTCCCAGGTGGTGTCTGCTTAGTTGGTTCAGCCAGAATTCCCCTTACTCCTGATGTTTCCTCTTACTAATTCCCATCCACCGACCTTCACCCTGCGTCTTGGCTGTACATTCCCACTTGCCCAGGTTGCATTTGGAATTGAGCCCAGTTCTATCCTGGTCTCTTTTCCCTTACTGCAATAGACTTTTTTTTTTTTTAAGAGAATCTTCATTGGCTTTCTAATGAAGTCACACAGAATCACTGTCAATCAAGTTATCTCAGGTTGTACATAACTGAGATGCAGTTTGCACAATAATGAAGGTTTATTGGGAGAAACTGGCTAATGAAATGAGTAGGATTTGATAAAGTATGAAAGGAAGCAAATTCCTTTTCCCCATTGTTTTCTTTAAATTCTGTTATATTTTTCTTCTCTACCCCAGGTTAATATCCAGGGAAGATCCCATGGCTTCCCCAGGAACATTTGGGTATTACAGGTATTAACAATGTCATTTCCAGGTATGCAAGTGTCCAGTGTAACGTAATATCGAAACTTCAGCTTCTCATTAAATTCCAAGTTTGAATTGAATGAGCTCAGACCTAACCCCAGGGGGGAAAGCAGGAGGATTGTTGTTTCTTCTTGTTCTGCCTCCTCTTTTAATCACTCTCTGCTGTTTCTGGACCCCATAGAACTGGTAATAGTCTTGAATAAAATCTGTTTTTACTGCTTTAACAGCTCTGTGTTTTTCTTCAATACCACTCCCCACCCTCCACTGACACAGTTGTCCTGGGTTGAAAGAGTTCCTCACCGGCCCCCACAACCTGGTCATAGACCCTCCCCTTGGCAGCCCGCATCCAATGACTGCTTAATGTCAGGCTATAAATGCCTGGATCCTTTATGCCAATTGAGGACAACTCTTTTTTTTTTTTTTTTTTGAGACGGAGTCTCGCTCTGTAGCCCGGGCTGGAGTGCAGTGGCTGGATCTCAGCTCACTGCAAGCTCCGCCTCCCGGGTTTATGCCATTCTCCTGCCTCAGCCTCCCTAGTAACTGGGACTACAGGCGCCCGCCACATTGCCCAGCTAGTTTTTTTTGTATTTTTTTTAGTAGAGACGGGGTTTCACCGTGTTAGCCAGGATGGTATCGATCTCCTGACCTCGTGATCCGCCCGTCTGGGCCTCCCAAAGTGCTGGGATTACAGGCTTGAGCCACCGCGCCCGGCCGAGAACAACTCTTTAGTGTTATCCCTGCTGCAAAGTCGGTCTGGATGGGCTAAGGCCTTTGTTGCAACTGTTTCATAGCCCAGCTTCTCCTTTGGCCTAATTCTGCTTCCTGCTGGTTCACAGGCATTGATCCCCAAAGCACCCCTTGTAGAAATCTCCATCTCAGAATCAGCTTCCCATGGAACCCAACTCCAACACACAACCTTGCATATCTTTTTTTTTTTAAGAAAAGAGCTAATTTTGAAATGTCTGCAACTTCAGCATTTTCAGAACCCCAAACATTATATATGAATGTATTATATATGAAAGAGAAGCCTTTAATGCCATTATGTGGTAACGTGGCCCACCATTACTAGCACATACAACAACAAAGAAAAAATGGGGGAAGGCTGGGCACGGTGGCTCACACCTGTAATCCCAGCACCATGGGAGGCTGAGGTGGACGGATCACGAGATCAAGAGTTTGAGACCATCATGGCCAACAGGATGAAACACCATCTCTACTAAAAATATAAAACTTAGCCAGGTGTGGTGGCAGGTGCCTGTAGTCCCAGCTACTCAGGAGGCTGAGGCAGGAGATTCGCTTGAACCCAGGAGACAGAGGTTGCAGTGAGCCGAGATCACACCACTGCTCTCCAGCTTGGTGACAGAGACTCCATCTCAAAAAAAAAAAAAGTCGGGGCGGGGGCAGGGGGAGTATAGGAGTATAGGGAGTTTTGTTATGCCATAGCGTCTCCAGGCATGGGATATTCTGTCATCCAAAAAAAACAGGGAAAGGAATGCATGATTGATACCATCCTGGAGTCATAAAAGTGCTTCAGAGGAAAATTACAGCAATGCAGGTTCTATATGGATAAAAGCCGATTACTAAGTGCTAGGCCCTGGCCAAGGTTCTTTCCCATATCATCTCATTTAATCTTTGGAGATGGGTAAGGTGATCACTGTCACTTTGTAGATGAGGAAATTGAGGCTTAACCAAGGTTAAGCCATTTGTTCAAGCTCATACAACCAGTACATGGTGAAGCTGGGTTTAAACCCAAGATGTCTGATTTCTGAAGCCTGAGGGCTTCAAGACCATGTTCTCCTGCCTTCTTAAATATTGGGATATCTGGAGACTAAGCACTACCTTGTCTAATTCCGTTCCAAGCAAAAATCCTCTACCTGAATTATTCATACCCTGAGAACACATACCTTATTTTTATTGAAAGCCATTAATAGGAAAAGATGAGTCACTTGGGAAATTTACTTTGCACTTATATTTGCTGCGACATAATAAATCAGTAGAATAAAGGATATTTCTATAAATCTGTTTCAACTGCTTGAACTCTAGCTTCATAAAGAGGTGACAACTGTGTTGGGCTTTGACATTTCTCCTCTCAATAATTCCCTGTATGGTCAAAATGTGGTGCTCAGAAGCTATTAGCAAGCAACTGATAGTTTAAAGAAAAATGTTTCGGGTTTCTAAAAAAGTTTGTAGCAGTTTACACTCTCATCAAAATTATGTGTTTATGATAATTATAATTATTAAAGGAAAAAATACATAAATAGAATAGCAACGATCAGAGCCACATGAGATTTGTCATTGTTTATTTGCTTTCTAAGCAAAAATTTTCTGCTAAATTATTTACATCTTAAAAACACATACCATGTTGTTTATAATGGAAGCTGATAAAAACCTCATGGATTTGCTTTATAGAAATGTACTTTGTACAAATGTGGAACATAAAAGTTTTGCCTGATACATAATATTTCTTTTTTTTTTTTTTTGAGACGCAGTTTCGCTCTGTTGCCCAGGCTGGAGTGCAGTGGTGCAATCTTGGCTCACTGCAAGCTCTGCCTCCCAGGTTCACGCCATTCTCCTGCCTCAGCCTCCTGAGTAGCTGGGACTACAGGTGCCCGCCACCACGCCCAGCTAATTTTCTTGTATTTTTAGTAGAGATGGAGTTTCACCGTGTTAGCCAGGATGGTCTCAATCTTCTGACCTCATGATCCACCCACCTCAGCCTCCCAAAGTGCTGGGATTACAAGCATGAGCCACCGTGCCCGCCCATAATATTTCTATAAATATGGCATTATAAATGTATACGTAACTTACATATAAATACGTAAACATTACATAATATATACGTAGAGTTTGACACTTGTTGAGTGTTCACTGTGTGCAAAGCATTGCTATAAGTGTATTAACTGATTTTTTTTCCTTTTCTTAGAGACAAGGTCTTGCTCTGTCACACAAGCTGGAGAGCAGTAGCACAATCATGGCTAACTGCAGCCTTGACCTACTGGGCTCAAAGAATCCTCCTACCTGAGCTTCCCAGGCATGTGCTACCACACTTTGCTAATTTGTATTAACTAACTTAATCCTCACAATAATCCTACAAGACGAGAATTCACTGCATTTTACAGATGAAGAGAATATAGTGCTTTGTACGGATAGGAACACTGAGTCACAGTAAATTTAATGAACTTGACCAAGAGCATACAGACAATGACTGGCAGAGGTGTGTTTCTAACTCAGGCACTCTGGATCCAGGGGTCTATGCTCTTTTGGTGTAGGATTACATCAACCAAAGGAGGAAAGAGCACCAAGTCTGCTCCTAGTTCTTCTCCTCATGGACCTAACCACTTTCCTTCCAACCCAAAGGGGTTTATTAGTGTGTATGTTATAAGATGAATCCCAAGAGATTTTGAATTTTCTATTCATAGCACCAGGGAATTATTTTATCCATAGTAGTGGCATAAACCCACAAACAGCTGTTCAGCCACGTCTACATGTCCAGAGGGATTTGAGACATTTCCAGTGAATCGTATGCTTAGGTGTCCTGAAGATGACCTAAATCAATGAAGCAGGTAGGAGAGCTCACACCTGTGGCGGGTGGAGGCGCTCACACCTGTCCAACAGGGGCAGCTGCTGCCCAACTCAAGCTAGAGCTACCAGTAGGAAAATGGCTCCCATGTAGACAGTCCTTTTTTTTTTTTCCCCCCCGAATAACTCAGAAATACAGATGAAATCTTTTGATTTTTAACATTAGTGACTTAAAAAAAAAAAAAAAAGGCAATACTCTGCAAGCTAAACAGAATGCACCTGGAGTACAGTTCTGGCCCTTGCACCACCATTTCCCTCGCAGGCCTGACTATTACCAGAATGAAAATTACGAGGGTGTTCTCTCGAGTGCTATGAATTGAGAAACATTGGGAAAGTGGCCTCATTCCCCAAAATATCTTCCCCTGTATGGGCTTACTCTCCACTCTTTTTAATTTGTCCTCCAAGTTAAAAAATTGAGCTCTCCACGTTCATAAAGAAAATATGGCAGGGAGAGAGAACCCACCAAAATCCATCACCATATTAAGAAAAAAGTGATCAGACACTCCAGACCCTCCAGCCAGATGGAGACACGGTCAAAACCATCTAAATCAGTTGGAATCAGGAGCCCAATAGAACCAGATTCTGTCTTCAGTCCCGGTGCCTTGGACTTCCCTTAGCAGACACCCCACTGAGCCTGCCCAGATCTCAAGCCCCCTTCCTTCACTGTATTGGACCCCACTGGATTTTATGAATTAGGATACCTTTAGTTATGAGTAACAAAAACAACTCAAAGTGGCCTAAGCAAAACAGAGCAAGAGTGAGAGTGAGAAGGGGAGAGGGAGAATGTATTGGCTCTGGAAACTAAAAATGGATCCCTGGAAAATCTAGGCCAGATAGGGCTGGACCCAGAACTCCATGTGTCTCTCCCTCTCTCAGCACCATGTTTCTCTGCGCTGGCTTCACTGTGAGGCCAGGTCTCCCAATTAGGTGGCCAGGGTGGCCAGCACAGCTCCTGTTTTACCTGGTACCCACTTGGCAACCATGCAGAAGCACTCTCCCTGACGCTTCACAGTGGCCCCAGAAGAATCCCAGAGCTGACATTCTGGACTGCCTGGGGCCACCTGTTCATTTCTGAACCCATCACTATGGTAGGTAAAGGATGGAGTACTTATATTGGCCAAACCTAGGTACAGGTCATCTCCCCACTTTTCCAGAAGCCAGAATATAGGATCAACACTTTCTAAAAATTCATGGACTCACGATCCAATGGGTAGACAAGCTTCAAAATAAAAATATTGAGGGGCTGTTACCACAAATGGATATTGGGCAGGTGAAACACTACCCCAGATTTTATCCAAGGGAGTCCTGAACAGTTACTCAGTCTCATTGCATCTTGACTAATAAGGAAATGTGAATCCAGTGGCAAATGAAGCAAGTTAAGAGAATTTCTTCCCTGTGAAGCTGATCTCATGAGTTCCAGTCCTGCTCTGAGTCCCAGCCTCTGCCCCTGGGCTCCTGCAGGGCCCTCAGACTCAGGCTGTGTTGCTGAAGCCAATCTTACAGGGGCAATGAAACGTCTTCCACGGACAGAGCTGCTTCATTTTCTTCAAAGTGCTACCCCTGAAGTTTTCACTGCTGTTACTGTTCAGCCAGCACCCTTGTGAGCATGCGGAGAAAACAGGTTCAAAACACAGCCCCAGAGTCTAGTTTTCCCTCGCAGGCCTGACTATTTACTTTCTTAAATAACTTCCTGGCTGGTCTTGGCTATAGACTAGGGCTTAGACTTCTTACTGTGGCCTTTATAAGACCCTCTTTGATCTGGGCCCAGCCTGCCTACGTCTGTTTTTCAATAGCACTCTCTCTGCATTACACCACCATTCTGGCTACAACCCCCGAACTTTTCTTCTCCACCTTTACAGATTCTGTTCCATCCCTGGCATGCTTTTCCTTCCAGTTGACTACTGTTGAAATCCTACCTACCTATGAAGGATCTTTGTCTCTTTTTTTCTGTCTGTTACCCAACATCATTTCCTTCCTATTAGAATGCTGATCTCCCCTCAGGGAATTCCCCATGTCTTTGATTCTGATAGAAAGGAGTGATGCAGTCTGAACGCTTGTATCTCCCCACAAATTCATGTGTTGAAATCCTAACCCCCAATGTGATGGTATGAGGAGGTGTAGCCTCTGGTAAATGATTAGGTTACAAGGGCGGAACCCTCATGAACAGGACTAGTGTCCTCATCAGAGAGGCTCTGGAGAGGTTCCTTGCTTCTTCCGCCATGTAAGGACACAGTGAGAAGTCATCATCTATGAACCAGAAAGGATGCCCTCACCAGACATCAAATCTGCTATACTGCTGCCTTGATCTAGGACTGCCCAGCCTTCAGAACTATGAAAATTAAATTTCTGGTTTTTTTCAAGCTTCCCAGTTTATAGTATTTAGTTATAGTAGCCCCAATGGACTAAGAAAAGTGGCCCATCCTGAGTTCACTAAAGAAGTCAAAGGCAAGATCCTTCTATCCCCACCCTGGTTCACCCAGCATCTGGTTGTCTGACTTTGCTCATCCTGTCATTCACTCTGTTGTAGGACTTTGGTTTTTAGAGAGTGATACTAGGACATTTAGGCAGCAGTGAGGATGAATAGACCTCTTCTTTCTGACCCTCTCTGCTTGGATTTGTATTCATTTTCCATGACTCTTGGTTCTGCCCGTTTTCCAAATCTGGTCATTTCTGCCTTCTGGCAATTCTGATCCCCTTCTGACACATTCCCCTTTTTTGTTTAAACTAGCCAGAGAGAAGCTTTCTGTTGCTTGCCACCAAGAGCTCTGTGTGACATACCCCTGCTTTAAGGCCCAGCTCATATCTTACTGCCCACATAAAACTTTCCTTTGATCTATCCCTTTTCTACATTCTTATAAATTCTCTAATCATTGAAAAAGTAAATCATTGGAATCAACTCTTATTTTGAGTTATCCACTTACAAGTCTCTCCCTCACATCAGACTGTGAGTTCCTTGAGGACAGGGACTGGCATACAGTAAGTACTTAATAATTGTGTGTTGAATAAGTAAATATGGGTTCTGCTGAATTATGGCAATTGATTCTTTCAGGAAATTGCACTGCTGCAGATAGTTACATAAAATAAATATATTTATTTAAGAAGGAACTGAAGACTGCATGGGAAAAAATTCATAATTAGTTTATGTCTCATTTTGATCAGTCTGGCTAACCTTTTACTCTTCTACCTTTTTCTAGGCATTAAGAAGCACACATTAGAGATTTGTCAGTCTCATTTCCTTTCTTCTCATCCTGCCAGCAGGGCCTTAGAGATGATAACAGCAATCACACTTATGCAGCTTTCACCATCAACCATGCCCTGGACCAGCCACTCTGCATGTAGTATCTCCTTTAATTCTCCCCAATAAGGTAGCTAAGTATGATTATGATCCCATTTTATGGCTGAGGAAACCAGGATTCGGGAAGCTCAAGTGGTTTTCCCAAAGTCACAGAACTGGTGAGACATGGAGCTGCTCTGATCCGTGTACATTTCATCACTTTCTATCCTCTTAAATGATTCTCTCAAACTATGAAATGTCTATAAGATCAGAAGAAATGTAAGGAGAAGCAGGAGGCTGAATAATTCTCAAAAGAAGAGAATTATCTCTTAGATGGATGAGAACTATCTGCATGTTTTTATACTTTTTAAACTCTCTCTAGAAGCATCTCACCAAGACTGTCATTAGAGTTTATTCTTTATGGAATCTTCTAGGAATCTTCTAATTCATTAGATTTCAGTTCATTTTTGCTGACATAGACTTCACATCCCCAGTGTTTAAAACACCAGGTAAGGATCCAGCAGTGAGAATGCTGTGGACATAAACATGAACGCTTTAAATACCAATCCATACAGAACTCCCAGATGGTGGGGAGCCAGGGCTATTCATATCCCATCGCTAGACAAAGAAATCCTAGTAGGGCCAACTTAGTGTTCTGAGAGCACACCACAGAAACAGGATGATTTCCAAAATACGTATCAGGGAAGCATCCTCACAGGGCAAGAGACAAAAAGTATGAGTAGGGGAGGAGCAAAGTAGGGTGGTGAAGAAGAACGTGGATTTTGTCCTTAGCAAAATACTAGCAAACCAAATCCAGCAACACATCAAAAAGTTAACTCACCACAATCAAGTGGGCTTTATTCCTGGGATACAAGGATGGTTCAACATATGCGAATCGATAAATGTGATTCACTACATGAACAGAATTAAAAACAAAACCACATGATTATCTCAATAGACATAGAAGAAACAGTTGATAAAATCCAACATCCTTTCATGATGAAAACCCTCAACAAACTATCAAAAGAACATATCTCAAAATAATAAGAGCCATCTAGGACAAACCCACAGCCAACATCATACTGAACAGGCAAAAGTTGAAAGCATTTCCCCTAAGAACTGGAACAAAACAAAGATGTTCAATCTCACCACTTCTATTCAACATAGTACTGGAAGTCCTACCCACAGCAATCAGGAAAGAGAAAGAAATAAAAGGCATCCAAATAAAAAAAGAGAAAGTCAAATTACCTCTGTTTACTGACAATATGATTCTATACCTAGAAAACCCTAAAGGTTCTGCCAAAAGACTCCAGACCTGATAAAGTACCTAAGCAAAGTTTCAATATACAAAATCAATGTACAGTTAATTATCAGTTGCATTTCTATACACCAATAAGGTTCAAGCCAAGAACCAAATCAAGAATGCAATCCCATTTATAATAGCTGCAAAAAAAAAAAAAACCTAGGAATACACCTAACCAAGGAGATGAAAGATCTCAACAAGGACAACTACAAAACACTGCTGAAAGAAATCATAGATGACACAAACAAATGGAAAAGCATTCCATGCTCATGAGTTAAAATAATCAATATCTTTAAAATGTCCACATTGCCCAAAGCAATCTACAGTCAACACTATTCCTAACAATTACCAATGTCATTTTTCACAGAATTAGAAAAACTATGCATAAATTCATATGGAAACAAAAAAGAGCTTAAATAGTCAAGGCAATCCTAAGCAAAAAGAATAAAGCTGGAGGCATCACATTATCTGACTTCAAACTATACTACAAGGCTACAGTAACCAAAACAACATGGTATTAGTACAAAAAGAGACACATAGACCAATGGAAAAGAATAGAGAGCCCAGAAATAAAGTTGCACACATGCAACTAACTGGTCTTCAACAAAGTCAACGAAAATAGACAATGAAGAAAGGGTACCCTATTCAATAAATGGTACTGGGAAAGCTGCTTAACGATATGCAGAAGAATGAAACTGGATCCCTACCTCTCACCATAAACAAATATTGACTCAAGATGGATTAAAGATTTAAATGTAAGACCTCAAACTACAAAAATCCTAGAAGAAAACCTAGGAAATACTCTCCTGGACATTGGCATAGACAAAACATATATGACTAAGTCCTGAAAAGCAAATGGCACAAAAACAGAAATTGACCATTTGGATCTAATTAAACTAAATCACTTCTGCATGGAAAAAGAAACCATAAATAGAGTAAGCAGACAACCTACAGAATGGGAGAAAATATTTGCAAAGTATGCATCTGACAAAGGACCAATCCAGAATCTAGAAGGATCTTAACTCAACAAGAAAAAAAAAAAAAAAGACCTATTAAAAAGTGTGGGTGGCTGGGCATGGTGGCTCACGCCTGTAATCCCAGCACTTTGGGAGGCCAAGGCGGGTGGATCATGAGGTCAGGAGTTCAAGACAAGCCTGGCCAAGATGGTAAAACCCCATCTCTACTAAAAATACAAAAATTAGCCAGGCATGGTGGTGGGCACCTGTAATCCCAGCTACTTGGGAGGCTGAGGCAGAGAATTGTTTGAACCCAGGAGGTGGAGGTTGCAGTGATATCTCACCACTGCACTCCAAGCTGGGCGACAGAGCCAGAATCCGTCTCAAAAAAAAAAAAAAAAAGTGGGCAAAGGACATTATCAGACACTTCTTAAAAGAAGACAAATCAGTGGCCAGAAACATGACAAAAAGCTCAGTATCACTAATCATCAGAGAAATGCAAATCAAAAACACACTGAGATACCATCTCATACTAGGCAGAATGGCTATGATTAAAAAGTTAAAAAATAACAGATGTTGGCAAGGTTGTGGAGAAAAGGGAATACTTATACTATTTTGGTTGAATGTAAATTAGTTTAGCCCCTGTGGAAAGTACTATTTGACTTAGCAATCTCACTGTATATATCCAAAGGAAAGTAAACCCTTCTACCAAAAAGATACCAGCACTCATATTTTTATCACAGCACTATTCACAATAACAAAGACATGGAATCAGCCCAGGTGCCCATCAGCAGAGGATTGGATAAAGAAAACATGGTACATGTACACCATGGAATACTATGCAGCCGTGAAAAGGAACAAAATGTCCTTGTGCAACACAGATGCAGCTGAAGGCCATTATCCTAAGTGAATTAACACAGAAACAAAAAACCAAATACCACATGTTCTCACTTATAAGCGGGGCTAAACATTGTGTACTCATTGACATAAAGATGGCAACAATAGACACTGGGGTGTCCAAACATAGGGGTCCAGGGTTGAAAAACTACCTAATGGGTACTATGATCACTATTTGGATGCCAGGACCATTAGAAGCTCAAATCCCAGCATCACACAAAATACTCATGTTACAAACCTGCACATGTACCCCTTGAATCTTAAAAAAAAAAAAAGAGAGAGAGAGAGAGAGCATGGATTTTGGAGCCAGTTGTCTGAATTTGAATTCTGCCTTCAGTGGTTGCTAGCTCTGGGATCTTGAGCAAGTTTCTGTTCCTCTGTTTCCCTACCTGTAAAATGGGATAATAATAATGGTAGCTTCCTAATTAGGGTCTTGTGAGATGAGATGAGTTATTATTTGTAAAGTCTTAGAATAGCAACCTGACACTGAATGAGAACCCTCTAAGTGACTAATAAACTATCAAGCACAAGTGTAGGAGGAACAGGCAGAGAAAGGTGCAGAAAGGTGTTCCAGCCATGAGACCACAGCTCAAAGCTAGGAGGTTTGCATGGAAAATGGGGACCAGATCACTGTCCAGGAGGCTGCAGCATTGCACGCACACAAGATGGGGATTGAGGAAGATGTCTAGAATGGAGATGAGCTAAGCCATCCCAAAATGCAAATGATCCCATGTATGCAAAATAGCAAGTTTCCCAAGCAGTAACTCCTATCTAGAGCCAGAGACGGTAGCCAGGCACACCATGGATCTGGCTCTACCACCAAATAGGTGGTAATAGACGGTAGGAGAGAGCTGAGTGTTTCTAAGAGTAAAAATCTGGAGAAAATAATTTTGACATAAATTTTCACAACACACTCATAGAAGGAGAGGGAGGCTTTGCTCTGTTCTAGGAAGCCCGCATATGTCTGCAGCAGCCCTCGTAGAAAAAGTTGGCATGAAGACAGGGCACTGAATCAAGAACCCTAAATCACTACTCAGTGCTTGCTGTGCACCCCTCAATGAGTCACTTAAGATTTCCGGATCCCTAGCTTCTCCACCCTCACAATGTGGGCAGAAGCACCTTTCTCTGCTAGGAAATTGATGACATAAAACACTTAGCAATAAAGAGGGTGCTGTGTACAAACTGGAAAATAATACCACATGTAAATATTCCCATAGCCGTTCCCACCACCGCACAATTCCCACAGCTGTGATTAATCCCTTCTGAAAGCTCTGTACACATATCACTCTCCCTGCCCCTCTCCCAAGAGGGCATGGTTAATCCATTCTGAACTTCTCAATTGCCCTAGAACTGTTTAAACTTGTAAATGGTGGTTCTGTGATTTGAACTGGTGCAGGGTTGTAAGGTCTGGCACACCAAGGAGCCACAAACCCACAGAACAGATGGAGAACAGGTTCACCCAGTCCAAGACACCCTGCAGGATCATGAGAGGGGCAACTGAGACAGGTGGAATTTCATGCTCTGATCACAGGTGTGGCAAGGAATGGCTGCTTATTCTCATGTGGGAAACTTTCTTTTAAAAAATTGTGCAAATGGCCAGGCACAGTGGCTCATGCCTGTAATCCCAGCACTTTGGGAGGCCGAGGCGGGCAGATCACTTGAGGTCAGGAGTTCAAGACCAGCCTGGCCAACATGGTGAAACCCCTTCTCTACTAAAAATACAAAAATTAGCCAGGCATGGTGGTGGGCAACTGTAATCCCAGCTACTCGGGAGGCTGAGGCAGGAGAATCACTTGAACCTGGGAGGCGCCCAGGTTCAACATACACAAACTTTGTTTTGTACACAAAATTATGTAAAATATTGTATGGCCAGGTGTGGTGACTCACACCTGTAATCCCAGCACTTTGGGAGGCTGAGATGGGAGGATTGCTTGAGCCCAGGAGTTCAAGGCTAGCCTGGGCAACATAGTGAGACCCCATCACTACAAAAAATTTTTTAAAATATTAGCCAGGTGAAGTGGCAGGTACCTATGGACCTAACTACTCAGGAGGCTGAGGCGTGAGGATTGCTTGAGCCTGGAAAGTCAAGGCTGCAGTGAGCCGTGATTGTGTCACTGCACTCCAGCCTGAGTGATAGGGTGAGACCCTGTTTCAAAATAAATAAATAACTAAATACAATATTGTACAAAATTACCTGCAGGCTATACGTATGAGGTGTATATGAAACATAGATAAATTCTGTATTTAGACTTGGGTCCCATACCCAAGGTATCTCATTATATATATGCAAATATTCTAAAAATCTTTTTAAAAATCTGAAATCTACAACACTTCTGATCCCAGACATCTCAAATAAGCTCAAATAAAGGATATTCAACTGTATAATAATGGAATAGGGGAACTCTGAGGGAGATAGGAGCCCAACTCAAACCGGTTCAAGTACCATTGAGGAAATATATTGGCCCATGAAGCTACGAAGTCTAGAGGTAGACTTTAAGCATGACTGGACCCAAGGACTCAGACAATGCCCTGAGAATGAGCCTCCCTTTAACTCTTTCCTTCCTTTTTCTTGGTGTTAGCTGCTCTCAAGTGGGCTCACTTTCCTGTATGCTCAGGTCCTACCAGCCCCACATCCAGCAGAGAACCCCTTTGTCCCAATTGTGGTAACACAAAGTGCCTGTGTTGGTTTCCATTGGCTTGGCTTAGCTTGAATCAGTCACTATTTCCAGGTCTTCTTAGAATGCTCCCACCAACCAGGCTGGGGTTCACCTGCCATTTCATGGGGCTGGGTTGGAGATTAGCCCTTTCCTGCACCAGGAAAATAGGTGTTTCTCAAGTAAAGTTGGGGTGCTATTACTGGAAGGAAACAGACAGTTGTGAGACTGAGCAAAATATACAGTGTTTATAAAACATACTAACCATTCTCCTTTATTAAGAATCCCAAATAGGCCAGGAGTGGTGGCTCACACCTATAATCCCAGCACTTTGGGAGACTGAGGTGGGTGGATCAGCTGAGGTTAGGAGTTCAAGACCAGCCTGGCCAACATGATGAAATCCCATCTCTACTAAAATATAAAAAGTAGCCAGGCATGATGGCAGGTGCCTATAATCCCAGCTACTTGGGAGGTTGAGATGGGAGAATTGCTTGAACCTGGGAGATGGTAGTTGCAGTGAGCTGAGATTGCACCACTGCACCCTAGCCTAGGCAGCTGAGCAAGACTCTGTCTCAAAAAGGAAAAAAAAATCCCGAATAGATCTGGCACCATGCTTGTTACCTTGCAGTATCTCATATAATAATTGTAAAATAACCTTAGCAAGATTAAATAGTTTGACCATGGTCACAGAGCCAGTCGATGGCAGGAGTTGTGGAAGAACCCAAGTTGTTTAACTCCAGAGTCAATACTTGCAAAGTGTTTTATGTTCCTGGATAGACCATGGTTTATTTGACCAGTCCCTATTGTTGGAAGCTGGTAAGATCAATGGGTTGAGGATCCTGATGGAGCTAGAGAATCTTTGACATTGAACACCAGAAGGAGTGAAAAAGGAGATGGTGATCAGGGAGACAGAGATGAATAAAATTAAGATTATAGAAGATGGTGCAGATATTGAGAATAATAAGACCTAGGGTATGACCATGGTGGTGGGTAGCCGAGATATAAGATCCTTGGAGGAGAGGAGATAAAGGAACTGAGAAGCAAGGGCACTGCAAAGTTTACCTATGTGGACATTGAAATAATCAGGAACTAGTTCAGGAGTAGTGATGGAGAGAGTGGAAGTGGGCCAGGAACTAGAATCTGTAGGACATAACAGGAAGTCACTCAGGGGTCTGGTAAAGACTGGAACCAGAAGAAGTAATGGGTGGTATCATCTGTCACATGATCTTCAATGCTGGTGGCCCTCAATAGGGTGCCATGTCTTGATTAGAGCAAGAGGGTGAAGGAACCTAGAGAAACTAGAGAAAAGGTTTTGACATTATATAGGATTTTGCTGATATTGATCAATGGATTTTGGAAGACACACTGGCAAATGAGAATATGGGAGATGAGGCAAAACTAAGGAATTATGGAGCTTGGGAGTTGGGACCTTCTTGTAGGAGCTGTCAGAAAGACAGGGATAAAGAGCATGGCCTGATGATCCCAAGACAGAGAGTAGAGTTAAGGCTGTGAGTTTTGCCAGGGAAGGAGAGAATGGGTGTTCTGGGTCTCCTTTTCACACCTTCCAATGAAGGTGTCTGATTATTCTTGCTTATGGGTTACTCAGTCAGTCCCCATTCCAGTTTTCTCCCCCAAAATAATTTCTCTAGGCCTCACACATCTCCACTTTGGCAAGGCTGCAGGAGAATATCTTGACCAAAAATAAAACACTAGAATCAAGCTCTGGTCAACACAGGAAATGTAATCTGTCACAGGAGCACAGTAAAAAAATGAAAATTAAGATATAATAAAAATAGGAAATATGAGAGTTTGTTCAGATATGAAATAGAGAAAGTCTGGTTTTTTACCCTTAAGGATTTTTTTTAATAGAGGTATAATTCACATGCCATAAATGTCACCCTTTGAAAGTATATAATTCAGTAAGTGTTAGTATATTTACAAGGTTGTGCAATCATCACCACTATCCAATTGCAGAACATTTTCATACCCAAAAAGAAACTACATACCCATTATCAGTCACTCCCCATCCTCTTCCTCTTAGCCCTTAGTAGCTACTAATCTATATTCTGCCTCTATGAATTTGCCTATTCTGGACATTTTAGTAAAAGGCAAAAGATCTATTCATTCTGAAGGGAAACCAGAGATGGGCATTTTATAAAAATGGAATCACACAATATGTAGTCCCTCCTGACCAGTTTCTTTCACTTAGCATAATGTTTTCAAGGTTCATCCATGTTGTAGCATTTATCAAAACTTCATTCCTTTGTATGGCCAAATAATATTTCATAATACGGATACACCACATTTTATTTATCTATTCATCAGTTGATGGATGTTTTAGTTGCTTTACTTTTTACGTATTATGAATTGAAGTGCCATGAATATTTGTGTGCAAGTTTCTGTGTGGCCCTGTTTTCAACTCTCTTGGGCATATACCCACTCTTAAGAAGTTTGTATCTAGTTGAGGAAGAAGGATTCTGAGGAACTAAACTGAAGCCTCAAAATAATATGATATTGTCCCATCAGAAAGTATATCCAAAATAATGTCTGTCCATTATCATGGAAGTACAAAGTTCCAGGCCCTTAATAGAAAGAAAATCTTACCTTGAGCTGATCACTTGTCCGCAGAGTCCAGGGGAGGATGAGAGAGTTCTTTGTTTTCCCACTGAATTGCATTTCTCACCATGCAAAGTTCCACCTTAGACAGGCCTCCAGGAGCCCATCTGGGAGGTCTTAATACTCTTCTTCATTCCCCCCATAGATCTGCCTTGCAGTCAACCATAAACGTTTATTTAGGTGCTGGAGATCCAGCAGAGAACAAAATAAACATAGTTTCTTCACTTGGGGAGCTTACGGTCTAGCTAAGAAGAGAGAGAGATTAACTAAATACTTAGAGGTAACTAAGCCTCCTGGGATGGCGCTTGTAACAAAAAGGAGAATTGAACAAACAAGCCTGGCATGGGTGTGGAAATCAGGGCCAGAGTGTCCAGGGTGATGTGAAGGACTTACTCTGGACGCCTTGTTTCTGCTTGTCTCCCTGAATTGATTGCCTTTATTTTCACAGGGTAGAACATGGGCAGCTCTGAATTCTCAACATTCAGCTCCAGAGTTAAAACAGAAAGGAACTCTTCTCACACATCCCCATTTAGAAAGTCTCGGGAAAGGGTCTGCTTGGACCATGTCCTGCGGAAGGAAATGAAGTATTCTTTTTGTTTGTTTGTTTTGGAGATGGAGTCCCGCTCTGTCTCCAGGCTGGAGTGCAGAGGCACGTCTTGGCTCACTGCAACCTTCGCCTCCCAGCCTCAAGCGATTCTCCTGCCTTAGCCTCCTGAGGTACCCGCCACCGCACCCAGCTAATTTTTGTGTGCTTTTTTTTAGATAGAGTCTCGCTCTGCCGCCCAGGCTGGAGTGCAGTGGCACAGTCTCGGCTCACTGCAAGCTCCGACTCCCGGGTTCACGCCATTCTCCTGCCTCAGCCTCCCCAATAGCCAGGACTACAGGCGCCCGCCACCATGCCTGGCTAATTTTTTTGTATTTTTTAGTAGAGAAGGGGTTTCACCATGTTGGCCAGGCTGGTCTGGAAGTCCAGACCTCAGGTGATCTGCCTGCCTCAGCCTCCCAAAGTGTTGGGATTACAGGCGTAAGCCACCGTGCCCAACCAGAAGCGAAGCATACTAACTGGTCAACTATGTTGTTAGAAGTGCGGGATTCTAGAAGAAGAGGAGGAATAAGCAGACAAAAACAATAAATGCCCAACACATGGCCAATCCTAATTTCCTTGGTTAGGGTTGGGAAGGAATGCATGACCAGAAAAAAATGTCGATTCTGAGAGAGATTAAGACAGGAGAAATGAGCCAGGCTAGATTATGTAGAGCTTCTTATGCCATAAAAGAAACTGGGACTTCATTTCATTGCCCTTGATAAGCCATTGAAAAGTTTTTAAGCAGAGGAGAGAGATGCATTTTACAGTCACCAGCTCTGAAGGCAGGAAGGGGGTTAGGGGGATTTTGAAAGTATCTATGTGAGAGATGATGGGGGTCTGAACCAAGGAAGTGGAAATCGTGAAGAGAAGATAGATTTAAAATATGTTAGGGGGACATGCTTAAAGAGCTCAAAGATGCGATGGATGAGGGAGAAGGAGAGGGATTGTCAGGTATACACGTGTTCCCATTTGATAGGTATTAAAGTTCACCTATAATGAAATTTAGGCTCAAGGCAATTCAAAGTTATGCCAGAAAAAGCAGGGTGCTGCAAATACAAAGCAAAGTAAGGAATGATCCTTGCCCTCAAGGAGCTCCCTAAATGTTAGGAAGCTAAGAAAAGTCTATGAGAAATGTATAGTGTAAAGTCAACTAAGTCAAATGAAATAAGTAAAATTGGAAGGAAACAATGCTCCTACTGGTTGACCAATGAGGCTGGGCATTATACAAGAAAACAGTTGAGATAGGTTTTCAAGAATGAGAAGGATTCTTCCAGGTAGAGAGTTGGTAGGGGATATTCCAGACAGAGAAAATAGCATGAGCAAAGTTATGGTAATGGGGAAGCACATGACATATTTGAAAAGCATTCAGTGACTCATTTGACTGGATGTTAGGAAATTGAGAAAGATAAACCAATAAGATGTGGATACAGGGAGGGGTGGAGGGTCTTTTTTTTGCAATCTTCCTCACACGGCTAAGCTATTAGTGAAAAGAGGAGTTTAAGTAAAGAAGACCATTCAAGGGAAAGTAAGTTTTGTTTGGAACATTTTGCATTTGAGGCAACTGTAGGACAACCCAGCGGAGATTCCCAGTGGGCAGTTACAAATTCTCATGTATATTTATTATGAAATTTAAGGACCAAATATATTGTATGGATGTTTGGTACATATATATATAAGCATGCACTTATTTACATGATGCATTAAAAATAATTTGAGTGGCATATACAAATATGCACAACAGAATTTTAAACACAGAGAAACTAGAGAAAGGAAAAATGAAGGAGAATTGAATTAAATTTAATCTGTAAGGTTAACACATAATCTTCATTCCACAGGTCCTATAAAATGCTAGAGGTGGGTAGCAAATTTGGCTTTGGGTTTCCTAGCAGCCAAGACAAACAGGGAATCATGATCAGCTGTAAGATTTCTAATGGATGAGAAATACGTTTTAGGAAGTCTTCCAGATGAGGCAAGAGATGAGGATGCTGATGTGTATGAGATGGCTCCGAAAGAGATGCCTGATGCTCTCCACATTCAAGAACACATGCCCTCTTGAACTTAGGGGCAGGAATGTGATTTGTTCTGTCCAGCGAAAGGTCTTATTTCCAAATGAAGGATTAAAGAGCCAGTGTGCAATTCTTCATTCACCCTTCCTCCTGCCACATTGCCTAAGACTGCCAAAAAGAAGGGAATATAGGGAAATGAGGGAAGAAAAGAGGAAGGAGAACAGATGGTTTGGCAACATCTGATTTATGGCAGAAAGAGACGCTGACAAAAAAAAGAAAAGAACAGGCCCTGGTGCGATGACTCACGCCTGTAATCCTAGCACTTTGGGAGGCTAAGGCAGGTTGATCACGAGGTCAGGAGTTCGAGACCAGCCTGACCAACATGGTGAAACCCTGTCTCTACTAAAAATACAAAAATTAGCCAGGCAAGGCGGTGGACACCCATAATTCTAGTTACTTAGGAGGCTGAGGCAGGAGAATTGCTTGAACCTGGGAGGTGGAGGATGCAGTGAGGTGAGATCGTGCCATTGCACTCCAGCCTGAACAACAATCTGTCTCCAAAAAAAAAAAAAAGAAGAAGGAGAAGGAGAAGGAGGAGGAGAGGGAGAGGGAGTGGGAGAGGGAGAAGAAGGAGAAGGAGAAGGAGGAGAAGGAACAGTTATATACTCAGAAGGGAGAATGTGGGACACAGTATCCCAAGAACTAAGACAGACATTTTTCCCAGAGGGAGAACCTTAGTAAGATTTGAGTCCAGTTCCTAATGGCACGGAGAGCTATGCTCTTAATTGATAGATTATGCTTCCTTAGGAGAAAAAGGAAACTACAGGCTCTACCACTTTCTAGCTGTATAACCTAGGGCAAAATTAACCTACAGTTGACTCATCTGTAAGATGAGGATATAATAGTACCCTCTCATGCAATATTGTAAGTATAATAATATATTGCCCACATGTACAAGGGTGTACAGTTCTGTGCTTTGAAGACCAAAATGTACAAATGTGACTTTACATTTTTTTTTTTAACCTTTTGAACCCTAAGGTGTCAGCAATAGGCATATTGCAGAGAAGGGAAATAAAGGCTTAGGCATCCATTCCCAGAAACCGCACATCTCCAGACTCCGCAGTCCGCAGAAGTTCTGAAATCCAGGCCTTGGGCAATACTTTCCCTTGTCTTCATAAGGGAGATGGAATGAGATCATGGTGCTTGCCCAGATCCACTCCTGCAAGTACCCAAGGACAGTCTCTTGGTAAGAAAGAAAAATAATCTTATTCCTTGACGCCTTGAATACCAGTTTGAGCAAAAGCCCTGTTTTATAAAACAAAGGCAGTGATTTGGCAAAAACGATTTCTTAAATTGGGTGCTTAATTACAAGAAACACTACCACCTATACACCAAGCACTGTGCTGGGGACTCACGTGCATCTCTTTTGTCTGAGGCTGTGCTTTGAAAGTCATCTGATACCCAGGTGTGGTTCCAACTTTCCTAATGTCTGTCATGCTGCCTGGCTTCTTTCAGTGACTGCCAGCTCACTTCATCTGACCTCGCTCTACTTAGATCCCCACTTAGGTAATGGCTTTGGAAACTGGTAAATTTCTGGAACTTGTTTGCAAGGACACTTTGTATTAGTTTAGTCTCAGGTTGGAAGATGTCTGAAAGATAATTTAGATCTATGACATTTTCAGGGCTGGCCAAAGTGGTCTTCCTGACTATATTAAATATTTCAAATGACAAAGATATTTCACTATCTATCAAAGGAGAGTTTCAAGCAGTGACTCCACTCAGGCCACGTGTAGTTCCACATTCAGGCTTTGCCATGGAAGTTCCTTCTTCTCAAAACCTTACCTTTTCTATCCTTCCATACACAGTCTAGTCATCCTTCATCCCTACCTATAGTGGTTTTCTTCCCCCTCAGTACAATTTTATTATGCTCAATGTCTATACAACAGGGTTAATTGAACATCTACTACATGCTAGACACTGTTTTAGTCTTTAGTTAGAAAGACAAATATGACAGTTCTGCTCTCAAAGTTAAGAGCACAGTGTTGGAGTTAGACTGAGCCAAGATTGAACCTGTTTACAAGATGTGTGACCTTGTATCAATTATTGGCCACTCTGAGTCCCAATTCCTTATTTGTAAAATGGGTCATTTATTTCTACCTCAAAAGGTTGATGTGATGTTTAGATCAGGTAATGAATATAAAGTTCTCATAGGAGCATCTGATGCAAGGTAGGCACTTTATAAATGGTGGTTGATAGGTGTTAGGACATTTGAATGCACTGTTGCTTTTGCTTGGAATTTTCCTAACTGCTTAGTTAACTCACATGCATTTTAGATCCTGGTTTAAGCACCACTTGCTCAGAGAAGCCCCCATCTCAGACTTCAGGGCAACATGCTGAAATTAGAGTATTGCCTAATTTCTTAGTCTTAGTAGTGCTGCTTACCTTCATGATAGCACCACCAGAACTGTGATGTCACCATCATTCATGTGATTTTTAATTTATGTCTGTCTTATACCCACTTCCCACTGCCCCATTCCAATCAGTTTTCAGGACAAAGATTAGGTCTATTTTTACAGATGGTTCTATCCCTTGGATCTCAAACAGTTTCTAAAACAAAGTAGGCACCCAGTAAATATTTAAATTAATAAAGAAATAAATGAACAAATACAGAACTTGTCATATTAAACATATTCTAATGACACAAAATTAAAACTTTAGCCTCCAAGAAACCAATTAGTATAATAGTTACTAAGTGGCTGGCATGGGATCTGAATGGGAAATAACTTTGTCCTGACATTCTGAGCAAGAAAGTTTGAAGAAATGTCGAAGAGCAGAAAAGTCTTACAGCTCACTAAAGTAGCAGCTTTAAGATAATAATGACTAATATTCATGTAGCACTTACATTATGCCAGGCTGACTTTATAGATAAAGACTTTATGCATGTTAACACATTTAATGTTTCTACAACACAATGAGGTTGGAACTATGCAAAGGGGTTAAATGATTTGCCCTAGGTTAGTGTGATGGGGTCATGTTCACTTTGGCATCTCATGACTAGTATTTGGGTCTTCCTCTTCATGACCTTCTAGATTCTGTATAATTGAATACCTTAGCTCATCCCCTGGATCCCAAACCACCATGTCTCTAGCAATTGGTAAATACAGACTTTACCTCTTACTTTCCTCCATGTCGTTTGGTTACCAATGCCCACGAAGGCATTTGCACTCAAGCAGGTAACCTTGGAATATTTCTATTTATTTTATTGCTACTCACATCCTAATGGGGAAGATGCAAGTACCCTCCTTTCACTCAAAGATTCTTTTCTAACTTGAACAGATTTGTCTCAATTGTTTACTTGCCATTCTCTGTAGAGGCTCATGAAATCATCTGGTGTCTCAAGGTCATTTAAGGTAATTCTCCCACTGAATTCAATAATCTACTGAATAACATTCAAGTAGAGTGGCTTTCCAGCCTCTATTTGAACACTGCCAGTGATGGATAATTCATCAACCTCAAGATAGTACATTCCATTATTTCCTGTTGGAAAGATCTTTCTTTACCAGAGCTGAAACTTAACTCCCTATAATTTTTCCTCATTGGCAGCAGTGTAACAAGCAGTGGAGGGGCAGTGGGAGCTGTCTGTTCCAGCAAGAGGGAACATTTTATCACTAAAGTTTTTCAGAATTTCCAGTATGTAATGCTAATAAAAGAACATAGACTTTTTGTGAGTTTTATCATTGTTTTCAAATTCTCCACTGACAATATGCTCTCATTGCCTGTGCTGGGGAGGAACTCTCCCAGCAGGACTCAGTCATCCTAATCCTTCTTTTGGGGCCACACAGTGTAAGTCCTTCCTCATGATAGCTCTTTCTGTGTTGAAAGCGGCCCATGTGGCCCACCTCTAAAGCTTTCTTTTATCTAGTATTTCCTGATATGCCCTTATCATCCTGATTATCCTTCCCTGAAGAAATGTGTTTCAACTGACAACATCTGTATCACTTATAATGCGTTCAAGTTGCCTATCACAGGAAATTTACTCAAAATGGCTTAACCAGTAAAAGAGGTTTATTGATGTTGGTTGGCTTCAAGTAAGGCCTTTGATCCAGAGGTTCATGATGGTATTAGGGATGTGTTCCCATTTCTCTGTAATTTTCTCAGCCTTTTTCTTGGCTTCCTCTTCAGATAACTTTCCTTTGGGTAGCAAGATGGCAGTCAGAGCCTTTTGGTCTTCTTGTTTCTCATTCTCCTCTGAGGAGGAGAGGATATTTTTTCTTTAACCAAGGAATAAAACAATCCTGGGCTTCTCCCTGATTGGTATCTCTTAGGTTACATGCCCAAATTGTCCACTCTCTCCTACTACATGACCACAGCCAAGGGGTAGAAGGGACATTGGGAGGTGGATTCATTTGCTAGCACTGCTGAAATGAGGTACCACAGAATGGGTGGTTTAAAGACCAGACATTTGTTTTCTCCCAGTTTTGGAGGCCAAAAACCCAAGATCAAGGTGTCAGCAGGATTGGTTCCTCCTGAGGGCTAAGAGGAAAGGATCTGTTCCAGTCCTTCCTGCTTGGCCTACCAATGGCCATCTCCTCTTCTGCCTGTGTCTCTTCACATCATCCTCCCTCTGTGTGTATCTCTTCCTCTCATATGGCTTTATTTTATAAGGATATCAGTCACAGTGGATCAAGGGCCAACCCTTTTCCACCATGACCCCGTCTTAACTTATTACATTTGCTATAACCCTGTTTCCAAATAAAGGCACATTCTGAGCTACTGGGGGTTAGGATTCCAACACATCTTTTTCATGGAGGACACAATTCAACCCATAACCGAAGGTAACCACGATGTTGGTTAAATAGTCCATCTTAAAACTGGGGACCTAGAACTGAGAACAATCTGCAGGTTTGGCTTCACTTGTATAGAGAAGTGTAGAGTGGACTTAATCTCTGACTATGGAGGAATCAATGTCCTTGACTTGTCACCTAGTTAGTGACCCATCTGCAGACAAGATTATGCCAATGCCACATGATAGCATTGAGAGAGCCCTGTAATGTTTTCAGCAACAGCTTGACGTAATGGCAGAAACTTACATTATGATTGCATCGATGAAGCACCGTATTGGAATCACTGAGGCAGTCAGCAAAGAGGGGAAACTCAGCATTAACGTCATTAACATCCTGCTCATGAGACTTGCATGTAGTTAGTCTTGATCTTTTGGGATAAGATCTGACAAATTTTTTCCTGCCATGGAGGTCATTCATTCATTCACAGATTCATTTAACACACATTTCCAAGTACTTGTTCTATTCAGTACTCTATGCTACATGATAGCAGTGTCACTTATTTACACACCTTCAATGCCTTCACACCTCCATATCTTTCCAGATCCTAACCCTGCCACTGTAATGCACTCTTGCTTCATCCGTCAAGGCCAAGATCAAATGCTTTTGCTAAGTCTTTCTGGGTCTTTCAGCTGGTTGAAACGATCTCTTCATTTTTCCATGGGGCTTTGTACTAATGATACAGCTCAGTTTTAGGACTTACTACATCCTAATGCAACCATTTACTTGAAAGAATGACTCTTTCCCATCGCTTCTTGACTGGAGTTTCTTCTAGTTTATGGATTTTTTTTTTTTTTTTTTTGAGACGAAGTTTCACCATTCCCTAGGCTAGCACGCAGTGGAGCAATCTTGCCTCACTGCAACCTACGCCTCCTGGGTTCAAGCGATTCTCCTGCCTCAGCCTCCTGAGTAGCTGGGATTACAGGCACCACCCACCACCATACGTGGCTAATTTTTGTATTTTTAGTAGAGACAGGATTTCACCATTTGGCCAGGCTAGTCTTGAACTTCTGACCTCAGGTGCCCTGCCTGCCTCAGCTTCCCAAAGTGCTGGGATTACAGGCATGAGCCACCACACCTGGCTCTAGTTTATGGATTTTATGTTTTTTTTTTTCTTTTTAAATCACAGTAGGGTCTAGCACAGAGCCTGACAATGGTAGATATTGGTGAAGATTTGTTAAGAGAATGGACATGCTGCCCTCGTGGAGCTCACAGTCTCAAGGAGGAGAGAAAAGAGAATTGGACAATTGCAATAGAGTATGGTAAGTGTTGTGATGGGGAAATACAGAATTCTGGGAGAAGAACAGCAAATCCAGACATAGAGGGTCAGAGAAGGCTTCTCAGAAGAGGTGACTCCTGATATATAAATGCCCCGTCTCCTGTGTTAAAGAAAGTTTATAGGAGGCCATTGATTTGGACTGAGCTCCTACACTAGGCCCAACAGACCAAACCAAAATGAAGTCACACACACTAAAATTCCATGTCACGCAACTGAAACTAAGCTGTTTATCTGACCTTATGAAAAATCAGGAGAGAAAGAATAGCCAAATCCCCAAACAGGCCAGTTTTAGCTACCATTGTAAGGAAGTCTTCTCTGCTTTAACCCTATAAGAAAATTAACTTTGAAAAGACCAATTTACTTTTTGTTCCTGGTTTCTGCCTTCTTTAGCCCTTTTCTGCCTGTATGGCCTACCTCCTCTGCTTAGCTCATCAGAGTGCCTTTTCTAAATTTGTAGAAGAGACGTGTCCTGATTCATGAGTTGCAAATAAAAGCCAATTAGATCATTTAACTAAATGTGTGTAATTTTGTCTTTTGACACCTGTAATGTACTGTCTGATGGTGCCAAGTACTGGAGAGGATGGGGATCAACTCCATCCGTTACACATTGCTGGTGGGAGTGTGAACTGGTACAACCACTAAGAAAAATCACCTGTTATTATCTTGTAAAATTGAATGTCTGGCTGGGCCCAGTGGCTCATGCCTGTAATCCCAGCACTTTGGGAGGCCAACGTGGGCGGATCACAAGGTCAGGAGATCGAGACCATCCTGGCTAACACGGTAAAAGCTCATCCCTACTAAAAATACAAAAAATTAGCTGGGCATGGTGGTGGTCACCTGTAGTCCCAGCTACTCGGGAGGCTGAGGCAGGAGAATGGCGTGAACCTGGGAGGCGGAGCTTGAAGTGAGCCGAGATCGCGCCACTGCATTGCAGTCTAGGTAACAGCGAGACTCTGTCTCAAAAAATAAACAAATAAAAAATAATTGAATGTCCACATATCCTACCACTCTGACTCCTGGGGTATATGCCAAGGACAAATCACTCATTCATTCATCCATTTAACAAACACATATTTCGCATCTACCGCATGCCAGGCCCCATGACAGGGGCTGGGGACACAGAGATGGGTAAGACACAGCCCCTGCATCCAGAGGCTCCTAGTCTAGTAGGAAAGACAAACAAGTAAACTCTGTGGCGGGGGAGACACTGTCACAAGGGCCGATCTGTGCAGAGGTGATGGAGAGGAAGTGGTGAATTATGCTGTGGTCACAGGCCTGCGTGTCTAGTGGGGAGTGTGTGCGAGCACTGATTTTGGAGTTGATGGAGAGATGGTAATAGGGGCTTCATTGCTTGGGAACAGAGTGAACTTGAGCAAGTTGCTCAGTTGCTTTGGGCCTCAATTTCCTCATTTATAAAGGAGACACAGATCAAGGTAGACATGTGCTGCATAGAAAACTACACAGCTGTGTGCATGCTCATGATTATTCCCATGCTGAGCATCTGGGGCTCCAACAGGTAGTGATCTTGCAGTTCCAGGGACTAAAAGGAGGACAAGGGTGGGAGCCCAGCCAGGGTTGGAGGGTGAAAGCAGCAAGGGCTGATCAGAAAATGATAAATCCAAGAATTAGGGGAGTAAACAAAGTGAGGATCTGACCCAGGATGGTTTTATACTGATGATCGCACCAGCCAACAATCACTGAGCACTAGGTCCTGCCCGAAGCACTTTGCATACATTAATTCACTAACCTCACCACGGCTCTAAGAGGTAGGCACTTATTATCCCCATCAGGCAGATAAGGAAACTGAAGTACAGAAAGACCAAGCCCTTTGCCAAGGAAGTCACACAACTGTAAGAGTTAAGAGCAAGGATTCAAACCCAGATTGTCTGGCTCCAAAGCCTGGGCCCTTGGACACTCTGCTCTGTGATGCATCAGGAGAGTGAGCCCAGGGTGAAGACGCCATGGGGCAGGTGGGTGGCATGGAGCATGAGGTCCTGAGATTTCACCTGATGCCAAGGAGCAAGTGAGGCTGGGCGTCTGATAAGGGAAAGAAGAAAACTACCAGCAGAGAGAAAGAAATGTAAGGAACAGAGCAAGGCATTGGAGCTCAGCTTCACCATTGTCAGTATTCCCAAGGTTAAGTCCACTTGGAAGAGTACTTGCCAGACTCGACATCACAAATAATTCCCAATAGGTGGCAGGCCCTAGGCTAAGCACTTTGCTTGTATTCCCTTGTTTGCCTTGCAAAACAATTCTGTGAAAAGGGTGTCCCCACTTTATAGTTGAGACAACTTGGCAGTAAGATTAAATAATTTACCCTTGGTTGCAGAGGTAGAAACACCTGGGACAGGAACGTAGCTTTGTCTGATGCCACCTGTCCCAGATCCCCTTTGCTCCCTTTTACGATTTCTGAGCACCCATCCTTAGCTTTTACCTTTTTGTGCTAATGGCCTGTACCCCAGACTTTCTTCCAAGACCTGCCCTTGAGCAACTGGAGCTGCTGTGCCCACTCAGAGCAGGAAGTGTTTAAGAGCTTAGAGCCCGAGGCAGCCCTGAGCCGGTGGGAGTGTGAGAGCCCTGCTTCTCCTGGTGAAGGCACAACTTCTGCTGCAGAGCTCCCCTGCAGGGTCAGGCTGCTGCTGGGACATTGCAGGAATCACCCATCAGCCAAAGGATGAAGAGTCCTTTTTATGGTTCAAGGTCAGCCTGCTCCTTTGTTTAGCTTCTTCCTCTTCCCTGTCCCATGTCTCCCACTCCTATCTTGGGCTTTCCTGGGAGCACCTCCTTAATGAGTGATTCATCTGTCCCTTTCACCGTGTTTGCTTTGCGAATTCCAACACAGGACACTCCTTGGCCTCTTAACCACCATTCTGTGCCCCATCTTTTTGCTCACAGCCTCATGTTCTGTGAGCTGCTCCACACTCCCACAGGGAGCAGAGGCCAGTTTCCACCCCCAGCCCTCTCCCACTGCCTGGATGCTTCACTGGAATTCCCTTCTACAAATTCCTGGGGCCATGCTCCCAGCCAGAGCCCAACATCTGAGGCTCATGCCAACCTCCAAGCAGAGTACAGGCTGAACAGGCTTGGGCCAGACTTTGTTGTTCCCAGACATGAGCAAGCCCAGACACAGCCTACCTCCCAGGGTGTGGGACAGTGGGTTGTGGAGTCAGAGGCGGTTTTCAGGGCCCTGTTGAGACTTGCGGGTGATGTTGAGCCAGATGTGTGAGGGATCAGCCCTGGTGTGTCTGGGGCGAGAGAACCAGACAGACCACTCTTCAGGGAAGCAGGCCAAACCAATAAATAAAGGCTCTGCACAAAAGAATAGGTCTTGGACTAACAAGTTTCCTGAGAAATGAGTAATATGGAGTGAGACACAGCCACCTAAGATGCATTGAGTCCAATTTCTCCCATCGTTTGGCTGCAGTTCACTGGAGAAAGATGCTGAATAAACCCAGTGATCCCTTTTAGATGCTGACTCAATGATTCCCT
Source organism: Colobus angolensis palliatus (assembly GCF_000951035.1). Lineage (NCBI taxonomy): Eukaryota > Metazoa > Chordata > Mammalia > Primates > Cercopithecidae > Colobus > Colobus angolensis. Next base: position 29,366 of record NW_012116210.1, read on the forward strand.
TATCTGGGTCTACATGGACTCAAGACTCAGGACTCATTGTTTGCCACCTCCACTCTTTTTTTTTTTTTAACTTTTATTTTAGGTTCAGGGGTACATGTGAAGGTTTGTTACACAGGTAAACTCGTTTCATGAGGGTTGATCGTACGGATTATTTCATTACCCAGATAGTAAACCCAGTAGCCCATAGTTATCTTTTCTGCTCCTCTGCCTTCTCCCACCCTCCACTCTCAAGTAGATCCCAGTGTCTATTGTTTCCTTCTTTGCATTCATAAATTCTCAACATTTATCTCCTGCTTCTAAGTAAGAACATGTGGTATTTGGTTTTCTGTTCCTGCATTAGTTTGCTAAGGATAACAGCCTCCAGCTCCATCCATGTTCCCATAAAAAATATGATCTCATTCTTTTTATGGCTGCGTAGTATTCCATGGTGTATATGTACCACATTTTCTTTATCCAATCTGTACTTGATGGGCAGTTAGGTTGATTCCATGTCTTTGCTATTGTGAATAATGCTGCAATGAATATTTGTGTGCATGTCTTTATGGTAGAATGATTTCTATTCCTCTGGGTATAGACCCAGTAATGGGATTGCTAAGTCAAATGGTAGTTCTTCTTTTAGCTCGTTGAGAAATTTCCATACAGCTTTTCACAATGGATGAACTAATTTACACTCCTATCAACAGTGTAAAAGTGTTCCCTTTTCTCCGCAACGGAAAAATAACAGATTGCCAGCATCTGTTATTTTTTCTTTTTAATCATAGCCATTCTGACTGGGGTGAGATGGTATCTCCTTGTGGTTTGATTTGCATTTCTCTAATGACCAGTGATATTGAGATTTTTTTCATATGCTTCTTGGCTGTGTGTATGTCTTCTTTTGAAAAGTGTTTGTTCATGTCTTTTGCCCACTTTTTAAGGGGATTGTTTTTCTCTTGAAAATTTGTTTAAGTTCCTTATAGATGCTGGATATTAGACCTTTGTCAGATGCACAGTTTGCAAAAATTTTCTCTCATACTGTAGGTTGTCTATTTACATCGACCTGACCTTCTTACAACACAAAAAGGAAGGGGAGGGGAGGGGCAATTTGACCTGAGATCTAAAGAGTGGTCAGGATCCATCTCCGTGAGCCTCAGTCTCCTCCTCTATGAAGTGGGCCTCTCTCTCTGTCCCTCAGCTTTTTGCCACCCTCCAAAGCTTCTCTCCATTTCCATTTATCTTTTCCTCTAGCACCTCCTTCATCTTTCCCAAGCCTCCTTCCCCCATCTCAAAGCGTGAGGAGTCCTTTTGACTGTCCAATCTCAACTCACTTACTCATTTTGCCTGGTCACTTCCTATTCAACTTTGAAGGCTCAATTCCGGCCACATCTTCCCTGGGAAGCCTTTTTGATCTTTTCCCCACTGCTTAGTTAGGTTAGCGTCCTTCTCTCTGCCCTCCTTCTTCACCTCAAATTTCTCTGTAGTTGCATTACAGGTTGAGCATCTCTGATCTGAAAATCTGAAATCTGAAATACCCCAAAATCGAAGACTTTCTGAGTGCCAACATGATGCCATAAGGGAAAAATTCCACACCTGACCTCATGGGACGAGCTGTAGGCAAAAGGCAGTCAAAACTTTGTTTCATGCACAAAATTATAAAAATGTTGTGTAAAATTACCTGCAGACTATGTGTACAAGATATACATGAAACACAAGTAAATACCATGTTTAAACTTAGGTCCCCTCCCCAAGATATCTCATTATGTATATGCAAATATTCAAAAAATTTAAATTATTCAAAATCTGAAACACCTCTGGTCCCAAGTATTTCAGATAAGGGGTACTTGGCCTGTATTGGTTTGTGTGTGGATCACTGTGACTAGATTAGACCTTGCACACCATGGTCATGGCATTTCATCTCTGAAGCTCCAGGACCTACCACAGTATCTTGGACATGTGAGCACTCACTAAATATTTGTTGAATAAACACCCACCTTGCAGGGGTGTTTGAAGATCAAACAAGATAATAGATGTGAAAACAAACTGTAAATTGCTATTACATTTATTACTATTTTCCATGTATATTTTTATGTTATACAAACGAACATTATCATATGTATTAATATTATAATAGTAATATGTGCCATCGTCTGGGCAGAGAGATTTGTTCAAAGTTAAATGTTGAGATAATGATCAGAAATATACACTTCTCTATATAACTGTTTATTCATCTCTAAATTCATATCATGAATGAACTTATTAAAACTCCTAGGTCAAAGATGACAGTTCTGTAAATTATTTGTCCGGTAAGGTGGAGGGGTACTGGCCTAGGGAATGAACATCACCATCTCTGCCTTGCACGTGTTGAGAACTTTGGATCATTGATTCTTACATCTGCCATAATAAATTAACCTAAGAAATCAGCCAGTGGAAGGAAACAAATACCATAGGCCCTTCCCTTTATGTTATTCTCTTTTCTCAGGACAGGTAGTGTCAACAGGCTAAACCTGTGTACTCCCTACCGGGAGGGTGGGGTGCCTGAGGAGAGGGTCATGAGACTGGGGGCAGCTGCTGATCATGAGGGCAGTCCAAGCTCACTGTCACACCCCTGTCAAAAGTCAGCCTGCCAGGTAAAGCTGCCACTTCTCCTGGTGTGAAATTCTGTCTGGTAAGTAAGTGTCTCCTTCCTTATCATAATGAACACTCAAGGCCAGCCAGATCCAGTGCACAGTGATGCTTAACACGCCTCTCACCTCCTCAGCCAGGACAGGCCTGCTGTCCTTCAGACACATCAGATCACCCTTACTCTGTCCAGAAGGACTGCTAGAAACAGATCCCTCCTTCTGTCATCTTCTTCCCTCTCTCCCTCCCTCCTTCCTTTCCTTCCTTCCATTTTTCCTTCCTTCCTTCCTGCTTTCTTGCCTTCTTTTTTATTTCTTAATAAAACTTTATTTAATATTTTGAATAGGTAATACGTTCTCAAGGTTGCAAGAAATAATTATGAAAAGACAAAGTGGAAAGTCTCCCTCTTTTGACTGTCACTTAGAAACCTCGGTGCCCACTGTGTATCCCTGCAGAGACTTTTAAAACTATGCCTACAAACATATTGACATGCGGTAGGATTATATATCCCTCACTCCTGTAGTCCTTTTTAAACAAAGGTAAATATTTGTATAGTGATACATAGTGTTCTGCTTCTTAATTTTCTCAGTAAATGATATATCTTAGAGATGTTTCTATAAGAGACTATGAAGAGCTTTCTCTATCATTTTTTATAAATGTATAGTTTTCTTTTTGAGACAGTCTCACTCTGTCACCCAGGCTAGAGTGTAGTGGTGTGATCTCCATTCACTGCAACCTCCACCGCCTGGGTTCAAGTGATTTTCCTGCCTCAGCCTCCTGAGGAGCTGGGCTTACAGGCACATGCCACCACGCCTGGTTATTTTTTGTATTTTTAGTAGAGATGGGGTTTCACCATGTTGGCGAGGCTGGTCTCAAACTCCTGACCTCAAGTGATCCTCCCGCCTCAGCTTCCCAAAGTGCTGGGCTTACAGGTGTGAGACACTGCGCCTGGCCTATAACTGTATAATTTTATAATTCACAACTTGTTTAATCATTCCTGAACTGCTGGACATGTACAATGAATGCTGCAATAAATAACTTTTCAACTGTGTATCTGTAATTAGAAGTGGAATTGTTGGGTCTAAGTGCAGATGTGTTTACAGTTTTGATAACTATTGCCTAACTGCCTGTCATAGAATTGCACCAACATGCACTTTCACCAATAATGTATAAGAAAAACAAATTTCTAAAACGTTAAAATAGAAATAATTTGGCTAGGTGCAGTGGCTCATGCCTATAACCCCAGCACTTAGGGAGCCCAAGGCACGAGAATCACTTGAGCCCAGGAGTTCCAGACCAGCCTGGGCAACCTAGCAAGACCCATGTCTATACAAAAAAATAAAAACATTAGCAAGCATGTAGCACACACCTGTAGTGCCAGCTATTCGGGAGGCTGAGGTGGGAGGATTGCTTGAGCCTGGGAGGTTGAGGCTGCAGTGAACTATGATTACTCTACTACACTCCAGCCTGGGTGACAGAGCAAGACCTCATCTCAAAAAACAAAACAGAAAAATTATTCTACTACCAATTTTCTTGTGTTAAGCCAGCACAGTGGTGACTTTTGATTTTTATCTTATTTAGGCTCCACTACAACTTTCAAGGTAGGTTAATTTTGTTATTATCAGAGGGGCAACCCAAGAATCATTGATAGTAAATAATATTTGGCTCTACTATACCCTTTTGTACTACTCTTGGTCTCTTGTCTAGAAGTCAATAAGTCAACAAGTATTCACTATGATCATCACAAGAAGAATGCTAACAGCCAGCATTCACTGAGCTCTGAATTATGCCAGGCGCATTATCTTGCTTAATCCCTACGGTAGCCCTGCTATGGTTTGAATGTCTCCTCCAAAATTCATATTGAAATTTAATTGCCATTATGATTGTACTGAGATGTGGAACCTTTAAGAAGTGATTAGGCCATGAGGGGTGTGCCCTCATGAATAGGTTAATGTTGTAGTAGAAGGGGTGGGTTGCAATAGCAAGAGTGAATTCCACGATGGAAGGCAGAGGATTACAAGAGTGAGCAAGAGAGGACTGGCCTCACCAGATGCTAGCATCTTGATCTTGGACTTCCCAATTTCCAGAACTGTGAGAAATAAATTGATTTTCTTTATAAATTACCCAGCCTGTGGTGTTCTGTTACAGCAACACACAACAGACTAAGACAAGCCCCATAACACAAGCTCTGTTATTATCCTCCATTTTTGATAATGAAAAAACCAAAGGCTGCAGAGATAACAAGCCCTTGGCTAAAGGTTACACAGCAAGCAAGCCTCAGTCCCAGGGTTTGAGCCCAGGCAGTCTGACTGCACAACCCAAGCCTTGGGCAACACTAAATGGAGATCATAGCTTAGGAGTTTCCAGAACATGCAGATCTTGGCAATCAGCACCTGTAAAACCCTTGGTCTACAGGCGAGGAAACTGAGGCCCAGAGGAGAGGAGAAGGGGCTTGTTAAGTGGCTACACTGGGTTAGGACTCTTGACTCCCTGACAGTGCTGTTTTCTTCACACCTTGCTGTCACACAATGCCTGTGACATTCTTAGCCCTAGGTTGGTACAGAAGGGTAGATGGCCGGTCCAGGCTTCAGACCTGCCTGTCCAATGAGATGCAAACAAAGGTGGCATAGGCACAGCTCACAATACAGCTGGTAAGAACCAGTGTCTGGTCGGGAGCCCTGCAGCCCACCTGGCAGGTTCCAGCCAAGGAATCAAAGACCCTGGCTTCTCAGGTCAGTTCTCCTACACACTTACTACCGCTTATTATAATTATAACAAAGGCCTATATGTATTCAACACTTACTACGTGCCAGGCACTATAATTAAGCACATTGCTTCACTTAATTCTTACAACAGCCTTCAGCTCAGAGAGATTAAGTGACTTGCTTAGTGTCACGGTCAGTTAGTGGCAGAGCTGGAAACTTGAACTCAGATATTTTTGATGTTAAAACCCATGTTTGTTAGTGGTAGGATGGTGCAATGGTTGGGAATCCCATTTTTGGAGTCACACACACTGGTTCTCCCACGAATTATTTGATAAACTGGGGAGAAATTAATATGTCTGAGCTTCAGTTTCCCTCTCTGTAAAAAGGAGATTAATAATACCTACTTTATCAAAGAAATACCTGTATACTCATGCGTACAGATTATTCACAATAGCAAAAATTATTCTCAATAGCTAAAATGTGGCAACAACCCAGGTTTTCACTGACAGATGAACAGATAAGCAAAATTGGATATATACATACATGGAATATTGTTCAACCTTAAAAAGGAAGGATCCTTTATAGAGGTTCATACACACACACACACAAGGAAATTCCAGTATATGCTACAACATAGGTGAACCTTGAGGATATTATGCTAATTGAAATAAAGCAGTCACAAAAAGACAAATACTATGATATAGCTGGAGTGATCAACTTTAAAAAGACAGAAAACAAAATGGCGGGTGCCAGAGGCTGGAGGGACAGGGGAAGAGGGCGTTATTGTTTAAAGTACGTAGAATTTCAATTTGGAAAGAGGAAGAATTCTGTGGATGGTGTAATGACAGTAGCACAACAATGTGACTGCACTTAATGCTCCTGAACTGGACATTTTGAAATGGTTAAAATGGTAAATTACATGTATTTATATAATATATATAAGGCATATTATATTTATTTTTAACAAATAATTTTTTAAAAGAAAATAATAATACCTGTTTTAAAGAGCTATGAGAATGAAAAGGGACTGTGTTCATCTGGCGCTTAGCACAGGCCTGGCACACAGGAAGTACTGAGTGGATGGAAGCAATACTTGTTATCCTTACCATTGGTCACCGCTGTGCGTTGCATCTGCCGTAAGCACCTGGGAGATCTCAGGCCCGCATCTATCACAGGTGGGGAGTTTCTGTTGCCTGCTTCACTGGGTGGTTGTGAGGAGCAAAGGAGATCTTGTGTTGAGATGCTTCATAAACTTTTATTTTTTTTTTTTAAAGTGAGACTGGGCACAGTGGCTCACGTCTGTAATCGCAGCACTTTGGGAGGCCAATACGGGAGGATTACTTAAGTCCAATAGTTTGAAACCAGTCTGGGCAACATAGTGAGACCCCGTCTTTACAAAAAGAATTAAAAAATAAGCCAGGCTTGGTGATGCAATACACGTCACTTGAGCTCAGAAGGTTGAAGTGGCAATGAGTTATGTTCCTGCCACTGCACTCTGGGTGGGGTGACAGAATGAGACTCTCACAAAAAAAAAAAAAAAAAAAACTCTCACAAAAAAAAAAAAAAGAAGGTGGGGGGAGGAATGATTGATCAAGGTATTATTAGCATATTTCTTAACTAGCTGAACTTCTTGTCTGTCTTCTCTTTGCACTTCGTATTTATCCTATCACTGCACTTGTCACCTTCCCCGGGGGTAACTTCTTCGGGCCTCTCTCCCCCACACCTGTCATAAAATCCTCAGGCAGGATCTTCCTCATTTCCACATTCCAGCACCCAGGGCAGCACCTGCACCCACACAGAAGAAGCTTCATTTATTTTTTGCTGATCTCAGCCGTTTCGGAGACTTGAAACAACTTTTTAGATGATTTTAACCAGAAGATCTTCTGAGGACTGAAGGCAAGAGGTTTGGTTCTGCTTTACAGACTGGAGTCGCCTCCTAGGTGCAATTCACCCAGTAAGTGCGTAATTGTCTATACCTGCGCAAATGCAGGCTCCTTGATTAACAGGCATCGCCCTCTGGGGAAGAAAGGCAAGGGAAGGAAAGGGAGGGATAACTCAGGGAAAGTAGGAAAAACTCTCCTGAACCTCCTAGGAAAAGGTGACTTCAGGACATGGGCTGCCTGGTTGTTTTCGATGGTTTTCATTACTTGGTTTGAGCTCCTGGGGAGTAAATGTTTCTCAGGCATATTTGGGGATCTAATTCTGGAGTCCTTAAGCTCGAAATAATGCAATAAAATACCTGCTCCGTGGAAGTGAAGATGGCTGCTTCGCAGGCTACTGAAGCTCTCTGTGCACACTCTTCACAGACAGGAGCTTCCAAGAGGTTAGGTCAGGTGTCCAAGGACTCAGAGGGAAAGTGTCAGGACCGGGACAACAGCATACAGTTCCTAGACAGGAGGGATCCCACAACCTGACAGACAAGCTGAGTGTTGCGATAAACTAAGGAACAAAGGCTGCTTCTCTGGAGCAGGTAGGCAGTTTGCATATTAAAGTACCAAGTGTACTGTCATCCCAGCTACTTGAGAGGCTGAAGCAGGAGAATTGCTTGAACCTGGGAGGCGGAGGTTGCAGTGAGCCGAGAGTGCACCACTGTACTCCAGCCTGGGCCACAGCGTGAGACTCTGTCTAAAAAAATAAATAAATAATAAAAATACCAAGTGTATTCATCCTAGAGTTTCTGTACCTTTCATGATGGTTGAAGCAGCTAACTTTTGGACTGAACTTGCCCTCCAAACTCCAGACCAGAAATACCTATTTGTCATTCTTCCTTTTGACTCATACTAATTCTTCAGCATGTCCTACAGAAGGGAGTGTTGATAAGCCATGAAGAAGAGGAAGAAAATATGATGAGGTAGCATGAGGGGCCTTCCTTACTCACCAAATGTAAAGGAACAAGCTTACTCAGCCAGTCTCAATGATTAGCAAGGGACTTTCTCAAGGAAGAAAAGAAAATGGCTGCCACAGTGCTTTCCCCTCACAGTGCAGTTTGCCAGTGAGTTCAAAGTGTCTCCATAACTTCATGCCATTTCTTCTGGTAAGGTTTGGGGGCAGTCAGGGAGGGGTGGTAATTAGTGTTAGATGGGCATACCGAAATAAGACATGGAGAGGATAACTGGTTTGTTCAGGGGCACACGACAAACCCATGAAGTCAAACTCAAGTGGCGTCAGGGAGCACTCAGGCTTCTTCCTGCCTCTAGAAGATTTCACAAGGCCAGGAAGCCAGCAGCCCTAGGGTCAAGTGAAGGGGAGGCAGCTCTGGGACCCACCCAAGAGCAGTTTCTGGTCAGGCATTCCTGGCAACTTGTGGTACCTCGGTCCACCCACGCCTCCTCCACGATGAAAGCTGATAGGCAAGGCCAGCGGTCCTCTGGGGCCAGGCAGTGCCTCCAGCGTGGTTTAGGGGGCACTGAGAGGTCTCCCTTCTAAAAATATCTCCCTCCCTTTTCCTGCTGTGGAAGCTGAAGTGGTCACATGCAAGGCTTACTCCCATGATTTGAAGCATTACAGTCCTAGTAGGTCTGATTTAAAAAATAAATGCCATTATGAGTGGAACAAACAAGTATTACCACACCGTAACATGGGACTTAGCATTTACTTATACCCCTCTCTAAATCCAAAGAAGGATTTGAGAGTATCACACATTTATTTCTCAGATGAGCCAGCTGAGGGAAACAGACCCTGCCCTGGCAAATCCACAGGGCAGCTAGAGAAAACCTTAACTCTACCTAGGACATTTCACTCTCCTGCCCAACATACGCCAAAGCTTCCCATTGCACCTTGAATGGAATCCTAACCCAGGACCTTACCAGGCCCTCCCCAACCCACTCAGGCGCTTGCCTGACTTGCCTCTTGCATTCCATGCTTGTTCTCCTATCTTGTTCTCCACACTCCCACTCCACCACACAAGTGCAGCTGTCCTTCCTCCCACTGGGACTATACGAGCTGCCCCTTCTGCTGGTAGACCTCTCCCCTGTGCTCCTGGTTCCTCTCTATCCCTTAAGCCTTGACTTGAAATGCCACCATTTTGGTGGCCTCCCTGACCGTACCACCTAAGGAAGGTGTTCTCTCTTGTCTTTGAAAATATGCTGTTATTTTCTTCCACAGCATTTCATACAATTTGAACATGTGTGTGTGTGGGCACAGTCTATTCTCATTATTTGCTGGTTCTGTATGTATGAATTTGTCTAATCCCTAAAAGGTATTTATAACTCCAAAATCAACACTTAAACCACTGTCAAGGTCATTTGCAGACACATGCAGAGCTGCAAAAGATCTGAGTTACCCGATGCACCCATTCCCAGCTGAGATCCAACAAGGAGACACTTTGCCTTCCTGTTTCTGCTTGCATGCTCTCATACTCAAACAAGCGTCCTTTTCATGGTCAGTTTAGTGCAAAACATTTAGAAAACAATTTGGTGAAAAACATTTAGGCCGGGCATGGTGGCTCACCCCTGTAATCCCAGCACTTTGGGAGGCTGAGGCAGGTAGATCGCAAGGTCAGAGGTTTGAGACCAGCCTGACCAACGTGATGAAAACTCGTCTCTACTAAAAATACAAAAATTAGCCTGGGGTGGTGACACACACCTGTAATCCCAACTACTGGGGAGGCTGAGGCAGGAGAATCATTTGAAACTGGGAGGCGGAGGTCACAGTGAGCCGAGATCACACCATTGCACTCCAGCCTGGGCAACAGAGAGAGACTCCAAAAAGAAAAAAAGAAAGAAAGATAGGAGGAAGAAATAAA
>NW_012116210.1:39459-104624 GCF_000951035.1 Colobus angolensis palliatus
GGAGGGAGGGAGGAAGGAAGGAAGGAGAAAGAAGAAAAGGAGAAGAAAAGGAGAAAGAAAAGGAGAAAGAAAAGAAAGAAAGAAAGAGAAAGAAAGAAAGGGAAAGAAAGAAGGAAAGAAAGAAAGAAAAAAAGAAAGAAGAAAAACATTTAGAAAACTTTTTTTTTTTTTTTCTCAGCTCACTGCAGCCTCAGCCTGCCAAATTCAAGAGATTCTCTCATCTCAGCCTCCTGAGTAGTTGGGACCACGGGCACATGCCACCACATCTGGCTAGTTTTTGTATTTTTAGTAGAGATGGGGTTTCACCATGTTGGCCAGGCTGGTCTCAAACTCCTGACCTCAAGGGATCCACCCACTTCAGCCTCCTAAAGTGCTGGGGGATTACAGGCGTGAGTCACCGTACCTGGCCCACATTTTCATGATTTTTGTTGGTGGTATCATTGATTGTCTCAGATGGCCCCAAGCGTGGTGCTTAAGTGCTGCCTAGCGTTCATAAGCATGCGAAGACTGTGCTGCGCCTCACAGAGGAAACGTGAGTTTTAGGTCATATTCACTCAAGCATCTTATATTGCTATTGGTCCTGAATTCAACATCAGTGAATCAACAATGTGTATTAAGTAAGGTGTCTTTAAACAGAAACACACATAAGACAAGGCTACATATTGATTGACTGATGAAATCAGAGGCTCACAGGAACCTCACACTATATTTGTGCTAGGATCAATGGTTCAGTATTCACAAATTCAGTGCTTGCAGTGACTTTATAAAACATAGCTACTGTGAAAAATGAGAACCATCTGTATTTTTATTTTTATTTATTTATTTTTTTGAGACAGAGTCTAGCTCTGTTGCCAGGCTGGAGTTCAGTGGTGTGATCTCAGCTCACTGCAACCTCCGCCTCCTGGGTTCAAGCCATTCTCCTGCCTCAGCCTCCTGGGTAGCTGGGATTACAGGCATGCACTGCACAGCTAATTTTTGTATTTTTAGTAGAGATGGGATTTCACCTTGTTGGCCAGTATGGTCTCGATCTCCTGACCTCGTGATCTGCCACCTCAGCATTCCAAAGTCCTGGGATTACAGGTGTGAGCCACCATGCCCAGCCCATCTATATTTTTGTAAGTTTCTTAGGGATGCTGTAGTAAATGCCACACACTTGGCTTAAAGCAACAGAAATGTCTTCTTTTATAGTTCTGGAGGCCAGAAGTCTGATATCGAGGTATTAGCAGCAGGGCTAGGCTGCCTCCATAGGCTCTAGAGAAAAATCCTTTCTTGCTTTGTCCTAGTTTTTCATGGTTTTCTGACAATCCTTGGCTTTCCTTGGCTTGTAGCTACAGCTCTGCCTTGGCCATCACCTGTCATTCTCCCTGTGTGTGTGTCTGTCTTCATGTCTCTTCTCCCTTTCTTTTAAGGATACCGGCCATCCTGGATTTAGGGCCCACCCTACTCTGGTATGGCCTCATCTTAACCAGTTACATCTGTGAAGACCCTATTCCAAATATGATCACATTCTGAAGTTCCTAGAAGGACATGAATTTGGGAGGATGACCGTATTCAATCCAGGAATACACATACGTGCGCACATAGTGTTTATTTAATTCATATATTTTTCCCCAACCAGAGAGCAAGCTCCATGAGACAAGAACAATGGCTTTCTTAGCATCCTTTTATCCACAATACCAAGGCCAACCTGATACGTGGTAGGAGCTCAGTAAATACTTGGTGAGGAAGAATGGATGAACCAAAGAGTGAATTTCAAAATTCATTAGAATGTTAGAGATCCTTGAGCCAGCAGTAATCCAAGTCTCCCAGAACCCCACAGATGAGGAAACTAAGATCCAAAGACCTGAAGATGCCTGCCCCTCATCACCAGTATGTCACCAGTCTGTCATGGTGGAGGCAGGGCTAAGACTCAGGTCTTCTGAGCCCTATTCCAGAAATTTTGCCTTTATGCTTGTTCTCCTGCCAAGATATTACAGTGGGAGTACTTTGGTGTTTGCCCTCCCTGGGACCCTGTTTTTCTATCTGGAGCAACTTCTGAGAGAAGAGAATGGAGTCCTTGGCATGGGCCCCCTCCCCATAGCTCTGAAAGATCCTTTGTGCCAAGTTCCTTGGACATTCCATAGGCTAGTTCTAGGCAAATCCATCTGCCAGCAGGTCACAATCCTCGCCTTCAAATCTGAGCTGAGATATTTTGGCCTTTCTACTGTTAAATGCACCCTTTGCTTTCTTGGAAGCTAAAACCAAGTGAGGGAGGCCAGGCTCAGAGGACCTGGGGCAAAGCGCTTGGGCTGAGCTGGCCTGAGCTGGGGTGGACTGTCAGGGGAGATGGGTCTGTTTTGCAGACCTGGCTCGAGAAAAAAAAAAAAAAGAAAACTGCTGATTATCTCCCAGCCCCAGCTGCAGAAATGCCTTAGCTCGGCAGCAGCAGATTATAAATAGCCCAGAGTCCACTCCCAGCCGCCTGAAAACAAGGATTTTTTTTTCATATTAGAAGAACGGGGCTTTAGAGCTATCCTGGCCCTCTTCTCAACCCCACCCCTAAAGAGCTGTGATTTATGTCTTAGCACCATTACTGGGACCAAGGATCACATAGCCCCGATAAACAATGATTAATTCATTGCCAAGTTCTATGAAAAAGAAGGCATTCCTTTGGAAGTCATCTCTTTCACTTTGGCACAGACACGCTGACCCATGAGACCAGAGGGGCAGTTTCACTGCAAATTCATCGCCCTGGGTTTCATCAGGCCCTCCCTGCCCTTGAACATTAAGGGGCTTGGGAAGGGCGGGTGGCTCACTGACCTGGACGGCAGGTCGGGGCAGACTGCTGGAGAAGAACTGGTCTGAACTTGACTATTTGCTGAGATGCTCTGGAATGAAAAAACCAGGGATGCTGGACTGGTTCGTTCACATTTGACTTACTCTCACTGGAGGGAAATCAGCCTTTATCTTGAGGAAATCAGGAATTTGATCTCAGTGCAAACGTCCTAGAGATCTTTGGACCAATTGGCCCACTCACTGGGACCTTAAGTTTGAATGGCAAGTTCTAATGTACAAAACTCTTGTCATGTCCTGCTTTCATCTGACCTTTACAACAACTGTTTTACTTGTTTTGTTTAGTTTTCTGAACTCAAAGATAATCCTTGCTTATTGTAGAAAAGGTTAGGCATTTCAGAAAAAGCAAAAAGAAGAAGAAGAAGAAAAAAAAAAACCACCCAAATCCCAACACACTGAAACAGTAATATTTTCATGAACATTCTTCCAGACCTCTCTTATTGGATATATGAACAGATATGAATTTACCTACATGGGACTGTGTTATTGTATTCGTTGGGCTCTTGGCAGAAGGAGATGGAATACTCAACTGGGTAACTGAGGAGAGTTTAATAAGGGAACTGTTTACATAGATGTGGGCAGAGGTTAGAAAAACCAGCAAGGAATAGCGTAGTACATCAGCGCTAGCAATGGGGGAGAACCATTAACACCCTTAGGGCTGAAAGGCAGTTAGAAGGAGTGGTTACTGCAATTCAGAGCCTGTCAGAAAGTGTAGCCTTCAGTACAGTCACAACCAGACCTAGAAAGCCAGCAGAGATGGAGTCAGAGGAATAAACACTCTTGCCTCACTCTTCTCCCAATCTCTAACAAGCTGATGTCTCCCACTGGTCAACCCAACCAGAGTTAGAGGGCATGGAAGTCCACTGGCAACAGTACATAGAGTGAATAGGAGAGGCAAATAGAAAATGCCCATGACATCCATTGTAACGCTGCTTTTATCATTCAGTGGCAAGTCCAGGACAAGTTTCTAACTCAATGAATATGGATTCATATTATACTTTTTTTGTGGACCTTGTATGAGTGTGCCATAGTTTTTTGGTTTTGTTTTTCTTTTTCTTTTTGAGACGGAGTCTCACTCTGTCGCCCAGGCTGGAGTGCAATGGCGTGATCTCGGCTCACTGCAAGCTCTACCTCCCAGGCTCAAGAGAGTCTCCTGCCTCAGCTTCCAGATTACCTGGGATTACAGGTGTCCACCACCACGCCCAGCTAATTTTGTGTGTGTGTGTGTATTTAGTAGAGATGGGGTTTCATCGTGTTGGCCAGGCTGGTTTCGAACTCCTGACCTCAAGTGATCCACCCACCTCGGCCTCCCAAAGTGCTGGGATTACAGGCGTGAGCCCCAGTGCCCAGTCGAATGTGCCATAGTTTTTAACTGATCCCTTATTGATGGACCTGCAGCAGTTTCTAATTTCTCAAGGGTACATATGATACTACAATGAGCAGATCTGTAAGTACAAAGCCTTTGTATGCTTGGGATACTTATTTTTGTTTCCTCCTAGACATTTTTTTTAGAAACTAAGGCTCAGAACTGAAGAGATTCACCCTAGTCACAGCTTTTCCAAATCTCATTTTTTCAACAATGATCATGGAGTACTTCTGTAGTAGAAGCAGGAGTAATAAAGTAAATTTTTAGCTTTAAAATGCACCCCATAAATATATATACCTTACTGTGTACCCACAAAAATTAAAAATTCACCAAAAAGGATGCTTCTTCCCTTGGAAGCTGGATCACTCGCATGGCTCTGAAAGGGAGGGGACTGGGTAGTCACTCCTCCCCAAGGGCAGCCTCCTCTTTTCATTCATTCACTCACAGCAGGGCCTCGGTGGGTTATGGGGGATATGGGGTGTACTGAGTCAGCGGGGAGGGACTGAGGAGAGTCAGGTCGGGCTTACGGCACTGTCCCAGACAGGGAAGAAGCCACAGTGAATTTCAGGACGGGAAGAGAGGACGTGCACTGGGTAAAGAGGAAATGACGTCACAGGGCACCCTTCTGCTGTCTTTGCCGCTGTCACCTAAGAGGTGGACACAGCTCCAGAGGACTTATGGTGGAAAAAGGGGGAGGAAATGGCCTTGAAGGTCAGGGGGAGGGAAGTGAGCATCAGGGGCGGAGAGTGGCAGCCTCTGCCTCTCCCATGCACTTCTCGTTTGCACCTAAGCCTGCTTGCCTGAAAAATGGAGGGGATGCTCCTTCCTGTGCAGGCCTGGCACCTCGCAGGTGCTCGACAAATGCATGTTTCTTCCTTTCTTGTCGAAAAGCTAGAAGCCAAGCCAGTCTCCTCACCTGCAAAATGGGAACAGCAAAATATCCTACCCTAGAGGGTTACTGTGAGAGCTGAAAGCGTCTATTCACGCGAAGCACGTGGGACAGAGCCTGGCACAAAGAAAATGCTTCCCAGTAAGCATTCACGTTGTTATTATTCATCATGGCCCACCTGGCACAGAGCATGGGCGCAGTGGACATTTGGCAGAAGAGTTAGCGATGTATATTCATTACCAAAATAGTAGGATAAAATGGGATTCCAAAATGGCCCAAAATCAACAGCACACAAAGGACAAGACGCGCCATGTAGCATGCTGCATGGGGAAGAAAGGTTTCTGTGACAAGCAGCCTAATGAGGAGGTGCAGGTGGGCCTGAGTCCAATACCCGGGAGGGGTTAGTGCGCGGGACATAAAGCAGAAACAGAGAAGGGGGCTATGGAGTCCCAGTCCCAGATCCAGCACTTCTTCTTTTTTTTTTTTCTTTTTTCTTTTTTTTTTTTTAAGACAGAATATCACTCTTTTGCCCTGGCTGGAGTGCAATGGCACGATCTTGGCTCCCTGCAGCCTCCACCTCCCAGGTTCAAGCAATTCTCCTGCCTCAGCCTCCTGAATATCTGGGATTACAGGCATGAGCCACCACACCTGTCTAATTTTTGTATTTTTAGTCGAGACAGGGTTTCACCATGTTGGCCAGGCTGGTCTCGAACTCCTGATCTCAGGTGATCTGCCCACCTCGACCTCCCAAAGTGTTGGGATTACAGGCATGAGCCACTGTGCCCAGCCCCAGATTCAGTGCTTCTTGGTTGTGTGACTCTGAACAAGACCCTTACCCTGTCTGGCCTTCAGGTCACATTTCTGAAATGGGGATAAATAGCCTAGTTCCCATAGTTACTGTGACGGTGCAGAGGGGGAAGATGAGGCATGCTCCAGGTGCCCAGAGAGAGGTAGACTGGCTGCTAGGGTTGTAGTAATCTTACTGCACTAGGCAGCACCATGCTGGGACTTTCATCTGCAGTCCTATTGCAGAGTAGCTCTTTACCTGGTAAGGTTCCTTTGAGCTTCATGATCCAGAATTTCCTGGTCTGGGGAGCTCTGTCGGGCTCAAGAGTGGAGAGCTGTCCTGTGCCAGCAGAGCCCGGCTCGGCTGAGTTCCAGGGCCCTGCTGAGAGCCCATCTGCTGGGTCTGCCAAGGCCAGAGCAATGAGGTGGATGCCAGGGAAGGGGTCTCGGGGTCTGAGCTGTGTGCCAGGGTAGACACTGACTTGCTGCTTCCCATGGTGTCTCCACAGGCTCCATCAGCCCACTGCCCCCTCTGGCCTTCCCTCAAGAGCAGCCACTGGGCCTCAGTTGCCATGGAGACGGTTTCCCTCAGAGACTTTGCCTCCTGTCTTCTTTTCTTTTCTTTTTTCTTTTTTTAAATTTGAGACAAGGTCTCACTTTGTCACCCAGCCTGGAGTGCAGTAGTGCGATTGCGGCTCACTGCAGCCTTGACCTCCCAGGCTCAAACAATCCTCCCACTTCAGCCTCCCAAGTAGCTGGGACTCCAGGCATGCACCACCATGCCCAGCACAGGTGGAAGCAGGTGCCTTAGAAGACTGTTGCAGTAATCCTGGTGAGATGAGGCGGTGGCTTGGAAACCAAGATGCTCGTGGCCAGTGATGACAAATGGGTGGACTCAAGACCTACTTTGAAGGTACAGTCAACATGCTGCTCACCAGGAAGTGGAGCACAAGAAGATGTTGTCAAGAATGACTCCCAGGCCAGCCGTGGTGGCTCACGCCTGTAATCCTAGCACTTTGGGAGGCCGAGGCAGGCAGATCACCCGAGGTCAGGAGTTCGAGACCAACCTGGCCAACATGGTGAAGCCCAGTCTCTACTAAAAATACAAAAATTAGTTGGGCGTGGTGGCAGGCACCTGTAATCCCAGCTACTTGGGAGGCTGAGGCAGGGGAACCCCTTGAACCCAAGGGGCAGAGGTTGCAGTGAGCCGAGATTGTGTCACTGCACTCCAGCCTGGGTGACAGAGCTAGACTCCTGTTTGTTTGTTTGTTTGTTTGTTTGTTTGTTTTGACAGAGTTTCACTCTGTAGCCAGGCTAGAGTGCAGTGGTGCAATCTCGGCTCACTACAGCTTCCACCGGCTGATTTTTGTATTTTTAGCAGAGACGGGGTTTCACCATGTTGGCCAGGATGATCTCAATCTCTCGATCTCGTTTGTGATCCACCCACCTCGGCCTCCCAAAGTGCTGGGATTATGAGACTCTTTTTTTATTTTTATTTTTTATTTTTTTAAAAAAAGAATGACCCCTAGACTTTTGGTCCCAGGCAGACCGTGGTGTTTTTCCTCAGGTGAGGAAGAGAAGGAGGAAGAAAATATTTGGAAACAATACAGAGTTCATCTTTGAACATGTTAAATTTGAGGTGTTAAATGAGAAAATGCACATTTTGAGGTGTCTCCTAAAGGAAATGTCAAGTAGATGTTTTGATAGTCTGAATCTGGAGCTAGGGGAGAGATTGAGACTGAAGATAAGGAGCTAAGAATATGTATAGGTCCAATGGCCTGAGAGCAGTTCCTACATGGTGAATAGAGAACCCTTCAGGACTGAGCTCTAAGGCCCTCTGGCATTTATAAATTACAATGGGAAGGAAGACCAGTAAAGAAGTCTAAAACCAGTTCAGCAGGAGGAAAGCAATGAAAGAATGGCATTCCAGAAACAAAAGGAAGAAAGTTTTTATAGAATCAGTGGAGGAGGCAGAGTAATGACCCCTGAAAGATGTCGGGTCCTAATCCCCTGACCCTGTGAATATGTGACCTTACATGGCAAAGAGGCAATTGCAGATGTGGTTAGGGTTAGGGACCTTGGAATGGGGAGACTGTCCTGCATTATTTCAGTAGGACTTAAAAGCAGAGAATATTGCCTGGGTAAGGTCAGAGGGAGAGATGACTACTGAACAATGGACAGGGATGTTTGGTGTTTCTGGCTTTGAAGATGGAAGAAGAGAGCTACAAACCAAGAAATATGAGCAGCCTCCAGAAGCCTCTAGAATCTGGAAAAGGCAAGGAAATGGATTCTTCTCTATAGCCTCTGGAGAGGAATGCAGCCCTGCCTGCATTTTAGCCTAGAGCGACCCAACTCCGATTTCACCCACGGAACTGTAAAATGATAAATGTATATGGGTTTTGTTGTTGTTGTTGTTGTTGTTTTCGTTGTTGTTGTTTTTGAGACAGAGTTTCACTCTTGTTGCCCAGGCTGGAGTGCAATGGCACGATCTTGGCTCACTGCAACCTCCACCTCCCGGGTTCAAGCGATTCTCCTGCCTCAGCCTCCCAAGTAGCTGGGATTACAGGCATGTGCCACTAAGCCCGGCTAATTTTGTATTTTTAGTAGAGACGGGGTTTCTCCATGTTGGTCAGGCTGATCTCAAACTCCTGACCTCAGGTGATCTGCCCGCCTCAGCCTCCCAAATTGCTGGGATTACCTCAGCCTCCTAAGGTGCTAGGCGTGAGCCACAGCACCCAGCCAAATGTGTGTTGTTTGAAGCCATTAACTTTGTGGCCATCTGCTGCTGCAGGAATGGAAAACCGATACAACGAGGCAAGGATGAGCTGATCAAATCACAACCAAATCCCAGCAAAAGGAGAATGAAAATTCTCCAGTGGTTTGGGCAGGATGGAGATCCTTGGAGATCTTCATGGTATTAAATAGTAGTTCAATGAGGATGAAAGCAGATTGGAGTAGAGTGAGGAGAACCTGAGAGGGTGGGGAATAAAGTCTGGGAATAGGCCCATCCTTAGAGGAAATTTGTTAAGAAAGAAAGTCAAGAAGTGTGTATGTGGAGGGGAGGAGCAGAGGTTGGTGTGGGCTCAAGGGAGTGTGCTGTTATTTCTGAAGAGGGGAGACAGTGCTGCATGCTTATGCGCCGGTAGGGATGACCCAGGAGAGAGGCACAAAAGCAATGAGCAAGAGAGTCTGCGATCCCTCTGGAAGTCCTCTACCCCACCTATGAGTGCTCTGCAGCCAGGAACACAGGTGGGAAGAGAGGAAGAAGACCAATGCCTCAGCCCAGCCTTATATGGAAGATGAGGATCTGTCCCAAACGACGGGGACACAGGAATCCCACCTGGAGCCACTCCCCTCTCTGGGTTTGATTCTGTAGCCCCTCGACCCATCCTTTCCATAACCTGTATCCCAGGGGCTGTGAGGTCTCTTGGACTTCTGTTTGCATGCTTCCCTGAGCAGCAAGGCTGTGTCCATCTTGTTCCTCGTGTTTTCCAGCCTTGTTGAGATATGACACACTGAGGGCATTTGATAAATGCTTTCTAAAATGATGATAACGCCACCTTTGTTGAGCCCTCACTCTGTGCCCAGCGCTTTACTAACCACAGGCATGATTTCACATAATCCTGACAAGCACCCAATCATCTCCCTCTTATAGGCAAACAAGTTGAAGCCCAGGGTTACACGGTGGGTAGATGGCAGGGTCAAGACTTGAACCCAGGCAGTCTGGCTCAAGAGGCCCCTCCCATAACCAGCACACCACATGGCCCATGGCAGGTAACAAATGAAGGTTCTAAGGGAGCCCAGTGGAGGGGAGCCGAGGCCTTGGAGATGAAACCTGAGCTTGGGTTTGAAGGATGAGGAAGACTTAGCCACTGAAGAAGGTGGGAAGAGGCACCCAAGTGAAGAGGAAAGCACAAGCAAATGTACCAAGGTGGGAGGTTCATGCAGAGTGACAGGAAGCTCCGGAAGCTGCTCCCATGTTGCTGCGTAATCGGAATGTGGAAATGAGAGGGGGTGCAGGGTGCAAGGTCCAGCGAAGGAAATCTGCTTTATTTTGTAGGCAATGGAAAGCCCTGATGGAGCCCGGTGTAAACTATGCAGGGTGCCAGAGCCCCCACTGACAGCGCTGGCGCCCATATGTGGTCACAGGGATACGGCGGCAGCATCCCAAAGCCCCAGCCTGGCCAATCATCCTCAAAACTACCTCTGGTTTGTCCAAGTCTACCAGGATTCCAGTTCATTTCAGAAAAGCAGTGGCCAGAAACCAAGGCCTGGAGGGGGCTGGGGAGGTGTCAGGGAAGGCATCAGAGGCCAAGCTCTGTGTTCCCTCAGACAAAGACAGAAAGCAGGCTGAGAGATAGCGGCAGCATGTGACACCTGGGCCACAGGCCTGGGCAGCAGCCGCGGCAGCCAAGGGGATAATGGCTCTCTTTGTCCAGCGTGTAAATTCTCTGGAAAAGAAAGGATTCCAGGGCCTGCTTCTCCAGCTTGCACAATGCTGGCCGCCTGGGGCCCCACTGCGAGGGCCTGCCATGGCATTCGGGGAGCAGTGAGGCCCCTTCTCTGTCTTGTTCCTTCCAGGCGTGCAGAAGCGGGAAGTCAGGCTGCTGTGCCAGACATTTTGCAAGGGTTGGGAGACTGGGCCGAGGCACAGGCTGTGCCAGGAGCTTTGTTTCACAGCCTCGAGGAAACCAAAGCATCCTGAAGCTCTGAATTAGAAAGAGTCTTAGAAGGCATCCATGCCAGCTCTTCCTAATATTTGTCCCACCCCACTACCTTCTCTGCCCACCACTTGCCACTCCCCTGCCTTCGGCAGCCAAGAATGGTTACAAACACAGGCTTTGGAGTCAGAGAGGGCTGAGTTCAAATGCTGACAATGCCGCTCACGAGCTATTTCATCTCTATGGGCTTCAGTCTCTCCACCTGCAAAATGGACATAATAGCACCTACTCATAAGATTGTCAGTAGGAATAAGTGAGAAAATGCATGTACCATGCTTAACATGGACACAGCCTCCAAAAGTGCTCAATAAGGGTAGACAGTCCAGTAGGTCACCCAACCTGTACTTGATTTTCTCCAAGGGCAGGCGATCACTGCTTGCATTCCATTTTCAGAGCAAGTTCAAATCTGTCTCTTACACCCTCATGGGTGCTGAGGGTAAAGAGGAGAGGGCCTATACACATTAAACATTTCCTACATGCTACTGTTGCCGTAAGTTACTCACAGAACGTAAGGGCCTGTCTTAGTCTATTTGTGTTGCTATAAAGGAATACCTGAGGCTGGGTAATTTATAAAGACAAGAGGTTTATTGGGCTAATGGTTCTGCAGGCTGTACAAGAAGCAGGGTGCCGGCTTCTGGTCTGGTAAGGGCCTCAGGAAGTTTCCGTTCATGGGAAGGAGAAGGGGAGCCAGTGTGCAGAGATCACATGCCAAGAGAGGAATGGGAAGGGGATAGTGTGGAGGTGCCAGGAGTTTTAGCAGCCAGCTCTCACGAAGACTAACAGAGTGAGAGCTCATTTATTACAATGCAAGAATGGCACCAAGCAATTCATGAGGGATCAGCCACCATAACACAAACACCTCCCATTAGGCCCCACCTCCAGCATTGGGGATCACATTTCAACATGGGGGTTGGAGAGGTCAAATATCCAAACCATAGCAGGGCCTGTCCAGGGCCACACAGAGGAAGTGACCAGGATTTGAGCCTGAGTCTTTCCAGCCTTCTGCACCATGATGCCATAAGGGAACACTTCATATACGTGAAAACAGCCCCACAGCCCCCTCAGTGTCTTCCCTTCCCCACAGAAAACATCTCCTAGGCCCCGTTTAGTTTTCTGTTCTGCCACCATCCTGGGCCCCATCGTCTTGACAGGCTCTAATTTGTTACTGTCTCTCTTAAATAAATAGCCCGTAGACTTGACATTCCAGCTATCTTCTGACCAGTCCTGAATAGGAATGCACTCTCACCTCTTATTCCAGGTGCTCTGTTTTTGCGAATAACACCTAAGATGATGTGGCACTTGGACCGTTCACATCATGCTGATGGCTCTCTGATACTCATGGTGTTCGATCTGCAAGACTAATGAGAGCCTTTGTGCTCTGAACAGCTCGTAGCCATCATTGCAGATCTTCATTGCAGGTAATAAAACCTTCTTCAACTGGTTTAAGCAGTCAAGCCTTTTACATATTTGGTGGCTAACAGAATCTCCAGCAGGGCTGAAGGGTCAGGCTTGGAAGAGACACAGCCAGAAATAACTCACCAACCACTCCTAACCAGGCTTCTCCACTGGAGACACCACTTCCATTAGACAAGAAGGCACCTGCTCACCTTGCTGATGCTGGTGTAGCACCGTCACTAGAACCTCTGCCTCTGCTCCTCTTGGTCTCCCACCCTCGGTACCTCTTTCTTCACCTTGGTCTCTTCTAAGCCTCCCTGGATGCATTTCAGGGATTAAATGAGTTAATAGATGTGTAGTCAGCCTCCAACATGGCTCCAGGAATTCTCACCTCCCGGTATTATGTCCTTCTATAGGCCCCTCCCATACTGGATAGGGCTGACCTGTGTACCCAACAGGATATTGCAGAAATGACATAGTGTGACTTCAACACTAAGTCATATAAGACCTTGCAACTTCTGCCTTGCTCTCTTGGAGCACTTGCTGTAGGGAAAAACAGCTGCCATGTCATAGGGACACTTAAGCAATGCTCTGGAGAGATCTACATGGCAAAGAACTGAGGCCTCCTGCTAACCCCCAGCACAAATGAGCCAGGCGTGCAAGACATCGTCTTGGAAAGGGATCCTGCAGCCTCAGTTGAGCCTTCAGATGATGCAGCTCCAGCTGACATCTTGGCTGCAACCTCATGAGGGACCCTGGGCCAGCACCACCCAGCCAAGCTGCTCCCAGACACCTGATCCACAAAAACAAAAACTGTGAGAAAATAAAACAAAATACATTTTAACATTTGTTGCTTACATTTGGGGAGAATTTGTTATGGAGCAATAGATAACAAATATGTAATACATGTAAAGACTTAAAACACTGCCTAGCTCAGGGTCAGCAGTCCTTAAATGCTGTCATTATTTTATTTTATTTTATTTTATTTTATTTTATTTTATTTTATTTTGGAGACAGAGTCTCGCTCTGTCACCCAGGCTGGAGTGCAGTGGCATGATCTCAGCTCACTGCAGCTTCTGCCTCCCGGGTTCAAGCAATTCTCCTGCCTCAGCCTCCTGAGTAGCTGGGACTACAGGCGTGTGCTGCCACACCCAGCTAATTTTTTGTATTTTTAGTAGAGATGGGGTTTCACCATGTTGGCCAGGATGGTCTTGATCTCCTGACCTTGTGATCCACCCACTCAGCCTTCCATAAATGCCGTCATTATTTTTATCTTCACTAGCCTCTGTATCAAATGTCAGAAGCTGTCACCTCTGCAACCTGGGGAGTCTGGAAAATGAAAAATAGTGATGATTGCCCTTAATATTCCCTGTAACTCTATGACTGGGCACACTAGTGTCCTCTTACAAATCCTGAGAGGTTGAGTCACTTGCCTTGGGTTCCAGAGAGAAAGGTCCAGGATTTGAGCCCTAGCCTGACTCCAACCCACCATCCAATTCTGTCCCATGTACAACAGGCACCAAGCACAGGCTGGAATTCACTGTGGGAAGCTCCCAGCTTTGTGAATTGTCACTTCAAGTCTCCATGAGGATGGTATGGAGAAGCTGGAGGATGAGCAGAAGCAGAAAAGGAGAGAAGCCCAGAATTGTAATGAATCCCAGGAACAGGGCTTTTGACATCAGCACTCAGCCCTTTGGGCAGAGGTGTCCCGAGAATCCCAGGCAATTTGGCTGATGGGAAGCGTCGGAAGCTGACAACTCCTCATCAAAGATTTTTCTGGATTAAGGTTGCAGGCTGTCTGGGAAACCACCAGTTTTTCTCCAAGGAAGCCCCCAGGGATCCCTCTCAGGCTGAGCTGTTTCCTCCACCGCAGAGGCTCAGCTTGTTTCTTTACCACGTTAAAGCTGCCACCACTGGCTCTCATCTTGGGGAGCTGCCCTGTCCCCATCCCAGAGCTACCTGTGGAGTGGAATCTAGCCTCGCCTCCCCACATCTTTTCTGTCTCCCAGAAATGAAAGAGGCGTGTACCTAGGCCTCTTTCATTGTAGGGTTTTTCTTGGTGATTGTTACAGGGTGGGGAAGGAAAAATATAATAGACAATGGAAAGAGCTTTAAGAACTGATAGCCTGATGGAGTGGAGTAATAGAGAGAATAGAGGTTTGAAGATAGACCCACCTAGACTCAAACAGTGATAAAAATATATCATTGATATGGCCGAGGGCAAATGACACAATTTCCCGGAGCCTCAATTTAGTCAACCGAATAATAAAGGTGATCCTTTACAGACGGTGATTCAGCAAAAGCTCTCGAAATCTAAAATGCACACACTCAGCCAGGCACGCTGACTCACTCCTGTAATCCCAGCACTTTGGGAGGCCACTGCAGGCAGATCACCTGGCGTCAGGAGTTCGAGACCAGCCTGGCTAACATGGTGAAACCCATCTCTACTAAAAATACAAAAAATCAGCTGGGCATGGTGGCGCTCATCTGTAGTCCCAGCTACTCGGGAGGCTGAGGCGGGAGAATCGCTTGAACCTGGGAGGCGGAGGTTGCAGTGAGCCACGCCACTGCACTCCAGCCTGGGCAACAGAGCGAGACTCTGTCTCAAAAATAAATAAATAAATAAAATGCACGCACTCTTCCACCACCAAGAAACTGCCCTACAGAAATAACTCTCACCTATGATCAAAATTCAGTGCACAAAGAGTTCCATGACAACAATGTTTATAGCAAAAATTTGTCAATTTTCACCCATCGGGAAATTGGGAAATGAATTGTGGAGCATCCATAAGATGAAATTGTTTTGCAGTTGTCAAAAAAATGAAGTAGGAAAAGGGAATATGTCAACAGCCCTTTCTTCTCCTTCTCCAATGGTTTCATGTACAGTCCTGCCTTACCCCCGGTTGCCTTCCTTGTTGCCTGCGACCATGTCTTCTCTCTGTATTTGGCCCACACCTATAGCGGCAACTTGAAACCAGTGGAGGGTCAACAGGAGCTGGTGAGTAGCGGAATGCCACAGAGCTGGGTTCCCTGCTATGTAACAGCTGATCTTCTGACCCTCCTGAAACCACCTCCCTTCACAGACAGGCAGTGGCAGCATGGCAGTGGAACCCACTTCTTAGCCCAGGGCCCTCGCACTTCCCCAAGCCCTCAAGCCTTTCCCATCAGTGTCCAAACTCAGGGTCTCCTCACTACTGTCCTTGGCTATTGCCACAGTCTTAACTAAGGTGTCTTTCTGCCAGTCTGTCCTCTACATTGTTGCCAGAATAATCTCTTAAAGCACAGCTCTGCCTTAGTTTAGTTTCTGGGTGGTTACAAAGGAAGTCCCACCCCACTAGCCAATCTCACGTTATCTTCCATTAACCTCCTTTAAGAAGAGCCTTTGGCGGGGCGCGGTGGCTCACGCCTGTAATCCCAGCACTTTGGGAGGCCGAGGTGGGCAGATCATCTGAGGTCAGGAGTTCAAGACCAGCCTGGCCAACATGGTGAAACCTCATCTCTACTAAAAATACAAAAATTAGCTGGGTGTGGTAGCATGAGTCTGTTAATTCCAGCTTCTTGGGAGGCTAAGGCATGAGAATCGCTTGAACCTAGGAGGGACAGATTGCAGTAAGCCAAGCTCACCCCACTGCACTCCAGCCTGGGCAACAGAGAGAGACTCCGTCTCCAAGAAAAAAGAGAAGAGCCTTTGCTACAGCCACCCCCATGCCTGGCAAACCCCCATGCCTGGCAAAGCCATGCCACAGAGCTGGGTTCCCTGCTACGTAACAGCTCTCACCTTTGCCTGTGTTTATACTTTTTTCTCCTCCACCTGTAAAGGGGATTCTTCCCTGGATCTGCTTTTCTTCTGGGACCCTTTTCCATCTTTTTATACCCAAATCCTACTGATCCTCTCACAGGTGACCTCCAGGAAGCCTTCCCTGGTCACAGTCTTTCCCTCCATTCCTCCTACCCAGTGGCTCGGAATTCCGCCATTCATGGGACTGATCTCTACCTCTAGGCAGGGAGAGTAATCACCACAGAGGGTTTCCCTTCCAGTCTCCACCCCCGCCCCTGGGACCTGGCATTTCCTAAGCAGCAGATGCTCAATAATGACTTGAAAAATGATTAATGAGTAAACCAGAGCAATGGATTACTACAGGAATAATTTCCAAGTGAATGCAAGAGTAAATGGATGAATTGGCCAGAATTCGTGAAGGAATGATTAAAACTGACCTTGGAGTCTCAGGGTCACTGGTTCCTTTTTCCCCAGATAATTGAAAGCCAGCCATGCACGGGTCCCTGTCGTGGTAAAGAGAGTCCAGATACACACTAAGGATGCAACTTTCTGGGGATTCCATGAGGACATCCCTGTTGAGAAACAACACAAACAGTAGCCACAGAAGAGGACATATAGATGTCCAAACAAATATAAACATACAGTCACTTTCACTTATAATTTTTAAAACAAAATTTACAGTCAGACATGGTTTTGTTCTTCTGTTAAATGTGTAATGCTTAGTTGGCAGAGGAGGGGGAAACAGGCAGTCCTCAATACTATTGGTGGGAACGTTACCATATCTAACATTTGTGGAAGTCAATCTGGAAATGAACATTCAGATTTTTAACTTGCAAATAAGTGTGCCCTTTGACATAGCAATTTCACTTTAACAATAAATCCTAAAGAAATAATTGGGCAAGAAGACAAAGATGTATGTACAAGAATTTTGACTGAGTGTGGTGGCTCACATCTGTAATCCCCACACTTTGGGAGGCTGAGGAGGGTAGAGTCTTGAAGTCAGGAGTTTAAGACCAGCCTGGGCAGCATAGTGAGACCCCGTCCTCCCCCGCATCTCTACAAAAACTAAAAAAATCAACCAGACATGATGATGGCACATGCCTGTAATTCCAGCTACTTGGGAGGCTGGGGTGAGAGGATCCCTTGAGCCTGGAAGGCTGAGGTTGCAATGAGCTATGATTGCACCATTGCACTCCAGCCTGAGTGACAGAGTGAGACCCTGTCTCAAAAAAAAAAAAAAAAATGTATTTCAACCTTGTTTATAAGAACAAAAAGTAGGAAATAATATGTCTGTCGTTAACAATCTAAACAATTTGTGCTTTATCCACACAATGAAGCAATCAAATCCTGTGCAACCATTCAGAAGAATGAGGGAGGGCCTTCTGCAGAGACAGGACATGATACTCCATATCATTAAGTGACCAAAGCAGATGAAAAATCATATGATCTTTTTGATAAATTATTAATAATTTTTATATGTGAATGGAAGCAGTATGGAATTCTATGCACCAACATGGTTAAGATTGTGAAAGGAAGAAACACTTATTGTGTTTTTAAACAAATAATCAGTGATTACTTTTATAATCAGAGAAATACATGATAGAGACAGCAGAGGGTCTAGGTTTGGGTCTCAGCAGCTCTGTTTCTGTTTTCCCTGCTCCTGGCCTTTGCTCAGTCACTGCCCAAGGCCTCACTCCCTGGGAAAGGCTGCCCCAGCCCACTTTTTTCCTTTTCTTTCTTTTTTTTTTTTTTTGAGACAGAGTTTCATTCTTTTTGCTCAGGCTGGAGTGCAATGGCGCGACCTCAGCTCACTACAACCTCCGCCTCCCAGGTTCAGCCTCCGGAGTAGCTGGGACTACAGGCATGGGCCATCATGCCCAGCTAATTTTGTATTTTCAGTAGAGACAGGGTACCTCCATGTTGGTCAGGCTGGTCTCGAACTCCCAATCTCAGGTGATCCACCTGCCTCGGCCTCCCAAAGTGCTGGGATTACAGGTGTGAGCCACTGTGCTGGCCCAGCCCACTTTCTAGAACAATGGAAACAATGGTATTTTCTACAGCAATGTCAAGAACAACCTCCAGAATAAACCATGGGCTTACTTTAGTCCCCACACAAGGGAGCAACAGTGTGAAGGTCCCACAGCTCAGGGAAAGCGGCACTGGAAGGACCCTTAGGGACAGGCATCCTCTTCCAGGCCTTGCCCATCTTTGTTCCAAGGTCACATTGCCTGTGGCTACTGCCCTAACCACTCTAAGAATTCACTGACTTCATCCACAGCCCCAGGATATGAACTAATAAGGCTTGGAAAGAGTCTCAGATCAACCATACTGGGGGAGGGGGAAAGGGTGTTACTTAACCCAAAAGCTCCATGGAAAGGAGGCAACGTAGTAAAGCAGTATTTGCTAACATCTGTTGTTGTTATTATTATTATTATTACCAATTATTTAGAGACAGCATCTCACTCTGTCACCCAGGTTGGAATACAGTGGTGTGATCATAGCTCACTGCAGCCTTGACCTCCTGGGCTCAAGCGATCTTCTTGCCTCAGCCTTCCAAGTAGCTGGGACTACAGGCATGCACCATCATACTCAGTTAAAATGTTTTAAATTTTTTTGTAAAGATGGGATCTTGCTATTTTTCCCAGGCTGGTCTTGAACTCCTGGCCACAAATAGTCAATGGCTTTGGACTTAATCTCTGTGAGCTTCATTTTTTTTTCATCTGTGAAATGAGATAGTGATTCCTATCATTTAGGATTGCTGTGTGGAATAAATAGATTGTGCATGAAAAATACTTAACTCAGTGCCTAGCAGATAATAACTGATCAATAAATAGTCTTTGCTATATTAATCTTATTGCTGTTACACTTTGGTTTGTAGAAGGTGAGGTGCCTTCTTTACCAGCCCTCTCATCGTGCCAGTGGGCCTGTTTCAATGGGGAGAGTGCCTGGCACCATCAGGAACTTCATCAGCAAGCATAGGACCCCTGACGAGCAGTTGGCTGTCAGCTGATTAGAATATCAAGGAGGAGATCCAACTCTAAGCTGCCTGAAGCTGTCTCATGGAGGAAGTGAAAGAACTGCAGGTGAGAGATACTAAAGCCTCGAATGGGTTAAATTGTGTCTCCCCACCACAAAATGTTCAAGTCCTAATCCTTGACACCTGCGCATGTGACCCTATTTGAAAATAGTGCCTTTGCAGTTGATCAAGTTAAGATGAGGCCATAAGGGTGACCTCTTTACCAGTATGACTGTGTCCATATAAAAAGGGGAAACTTGGACACGGAGACAGACATGCACACGGGGGGAATGCCACATGAAGCTGAAAGCAGAGATCAGTGTGATGCATCTACAAGCCCAACATCAAAGATTGTCAGCAAACCACCAGGGGCTGGGAGAGAAGCCTGGGACAGATTCTCTTTTGCAGCCCTCAGAAGGAACCAACCCTACTGACACCTTGATCTGGACTTCTAGCCTCCAGAACTAGAAGGGACAACACATTTCTGTTAAGTTACCCAGTTTGTGGTGCTTTCTTATGGCAGCTCAAGTTAACTAATACAGCGGGGTATACTAAAGAGAGGACAACCCTCTCCTTGCCAACTGTGTGACCCTTGACAAGTTACCTACCCTCTCACAGGTGAATTCCTGTTTTCTGTGCAATGGAGTTTTTGCTTTTGTTTTCAAGATAGGATCTCACTCTGTCACCCAAGCTGGAGAGCAGTGGCATGATCACAGCTCACTGCGTCTCAAGCTCCTGGGCTCAAGCAATCGTCCCACCTCAGACTCCTGAGTAGCTGGGGCTACCGCATGCACCACCATGCCTGGCTAATTTTGTGGTGTTTGTTTGTTTGTTTTTTGTAGAGACAGGGTTTTGCCATGTTACCCAGGCTGCAATGGAGTTAATACTAGTGACTACCACAGGAGCTTCTGTGAGATGCTCATGACACATAAATGCTCATCATATCACAAATGTCCAAATTAGTCACCACTGGAGATCATAAGAGAAGGCCATGAAATTCATGTTAAGTTGCTTCATAAGTATGTGTTTGTTTCCTTTTCGAAATTCTAAAATCTTTGTGGAGGAAATGATTCATCATACGGAATCTCCAACAACAACAGGACAGTTCTCTGAACTCCATAAATGCTTAATAAATGTTTATTAGTAAGGTGTGTTCCAAATTAGGTTTTATTAGAGTATTTATTAGAGTAAGTTCTATCATAAGAGCTTTTTTTTTTTGAGACAGAGTCTCGCTCTGTCACCCAGGCTGGAGTGCAGTGGCTCCATCTCAGCTCACTGCAACCTCCGCCTCCCGGGTTCAAGCGATTCTACTGCCTCAGACTTCCAAGTAGCTGGGATTACAGGCATGCACCACCATGCCCAGTCAATTTTTTTTTTTTTTTAGAGACGAGGTTTCTATGTTGGCCATATTGGCCAGGCTGGTCATGGCCAACAAGACCACGTTGGCCAGGCTGGTGTTGAACTCCTGACCTCAAGTGATCCGCCCACCACAGCCTCCCAAAGTGCTGGGATTACAGGTATGAGCCACCGCACCGGGCCCTATAATAAGATCTTGATGCCTTTGCATCCTCAGTCCTGTCACAGTGCCTGCCAGACTTACAGTGTTCAATACGTATTGGTTAATTAGTATTGAATAAATGAATTAACCTTATGGGCACATGATTTGGCCTGTAGGATAATTGAATCTATGGTAAGGGGCATTGTTTCATCAAGAAGTAATTTTAGCCAGTTCCTGTTACAATCTTAAACTGGGGAAATACAAAAAAATAAGCTAAGTCTTATTGAATATTTACTCTGTTGGATCCTGAAGCTTCATGCAGGTGATCACTTGCATCCCTTACAACAACAGCATCAACTACAGCTCTTATTCTCATTTTGCCAATGTAGAAACTGAGGCTCAGAAATATTAAAAACCTTGCTTCAGAAGTCACAGTAAGTAAAAGAGAGTCAGGAGTTGAACTCAGGAA
The DNA here is from genome assembly GCF_000951035.1 of Colobus angolensis palliatus. Classification (NCBI taxonomy): domain Eukaryota; kingdom Metazoa; phylum Chordata; class Mammalia; order Primates; family Cercopithecidae; genus Colobus; species Colobus angolensis. The sequence goes on from NW_012116210.1 coordinate 60,210, forward strand.
ATCTAATTCCAGCTTCCACACACTTAAACATTTCTTCATTATAGCTTACTCCTTTCCTCTTACCAAATAAGTGGAACCCAGCCAGGCTCTTACAATCTAGTTCTAGAATCACTGTGGGTTACCGGCAGGGATCTTTAAAGGTATCTAATCTAATGGTCTTTTTAAAAACAATGTAACTGAGAACCCAGAAAGGCATGTGACTAGCCTCGATGGGAAAGTGGCCCAACTGGGGCTTGAGCCCGGGTCTCCTGCCCTCCAGGCTGGTGTGCCTTGGTGGGAGTGTGGACCTGAGCTGTAACAGGTCATTCACCCGGGCCCCCAGCTCTCCATCCCACAAATGGGCAAGGAAAGGCAGGGAAAGGCAGGGAGGTAGAAAACACCGGCTTCCTACCTTCTGCTTCGATCCACAGAGAGAGAAGACTTGGGCCAGAGTGGCCCTGCACATTCGCCTTTCCCCCCTCTCAGGGACTACCCTCTTTCTGAGTTTGAGTCTTGCCAGTTCGGACCAGGTGCAAATAGAATCCCAAAAGCACAGGGCCCAGGCTGTTTTCTGGGTGATGTTCTGTTGTTTATAACTCAGACCATGGCTGTTACCATCCACGGGCTCAACTAATGCAGAGAATTGTGGGACATCTAGCTCTGCTCCTGACGGAGGCAAAATGATCCTTATCACGTCTGTTACAGCCAAAGAAGGCTGGAGCCAATTCCACAGAAGTCAAGATGGTGCTTTTCATTTCGAAGAAAAGATTCTATGAGCCTTTCTCATATTTCACAGCATGCTGTTTGTTGCACTTGACCTCTACTCTTGCCCTCAGCTTCCCCAGGTGGCCTCGCCTTCCTGCTGCAGCCCAAAGCGGTAAAGCTATAGCTCTGGGTCATGGGCTGTAGCTTCAGTCATCTAGGACCTGATTCTCCTAAAAACCACAAATAGATAGTTCTTCCAAAGACCTGGGGTCCTCACAGAACTCTCTAGAAACAGTAATGATCTCCTTGGAGCTCAAACAGTCCCTGAGCTATCAAACCCTGCCAACATCAGGGCTTAATGCTCAGGGACACATTTTATAAGAGCAACTGTCACTCCTGAGCTTCTGTGGGTCACTTAAAATCACCCAGTTTGTTTGTTTGTTTATTTATTTATTTATTTATTTATTTATTTATTTATTTATTTATTTATTTATTTATTTATTTTGAGACGGAGTCTTGCTCTGTTGTCAGGCTGGAGTGCAGTGGCAATCTTGGCTCACTGCAACCTCCGACTCCCAGGTTCACGCAATTCTCCTGCCTCAGACTCCCGAGTAGCTGGGATTACAGGCGCGTGCCACCACGCCCAGCTAATTTTTGTATTTTTGGTAAAGACAGGGTTTCACCATGTTGGCCAGGCTGGTCTCGATCTCCTGACCTCGTGATCCGCCCGCCTCAGCCTCCCAAAGTGCTGGGATTACCGGTGTGAGCCACTGCACCCAGCCCACCCCGTTATTTTTCACTCAGCTGGGAGGCAGTATAGCTCTGACGGGTGGCTTTGGGTTCACTGCCTTCAACTTCAGTCAGAAAATGTTAGTGCTAAAATGGATTCAGGGCACAAATGGTTGGGTTGTTGACATGCTTTCTTCTGTTTTATACATAAGGCTTCCACACACAAAAACCTATTTGCAAAGAGAGGTCAGATGTTTAAATGTGAATAATAAAAATGCTTATCCATCAGTACTCTAGTTTAATCTCCTTGTTACAAGAGGAATCTGAGGCCCAGAGAGAGAAAGTGACTTGTCCAAAATCATACAACTAATATCACAGCCAACAATAGAACAAATGGAGCTCAGGAATTCTGGGTCCCAGTGACTATGGACAACAATCGTCTGAAATTTTACCATTAGAAATTGCTACTCCCTGCCCCATACTATCTGAGTCTTATTTAGGTAAACAGATAGTAAGCATAAACATCATCATTGTAAAAAAATTTTTAAAAGACCAAATGTATTTACAAAGTTTTTTAAAGTGATCTTTTGTACCCATTTGTATTCTACCCAATCCCATTCATTTCCCGAAGGATGTCTGATGTTAACAAATGAGTGTCAAGTCCTTCTAGGCCTTTTCCTATGCACTTAGGAATATATTTACAACATATGATTGGGTTTTAAATATATATACTTATATATTATATGTATTGTAAATATAAGTATAAATTTATCAACCCTATTTATATATTATTACCTCATTTATAAATATAAAATCAGATTGTTCTATTTTGAGACTTCCTTTGTTCGGATAACCTTGTGTCTTAGCACTCTTTCTTTCTCTTTTATTTATTTATTTTTTTTGAGACAGAGTTTACTCTTGTTGCCAAGGCTGGAGTGCAGTGGCACAATCTCAGCTCACTGCAACCTCCACCTCCCAGATTCAAGCAATTCTTCTGCCTCAGCCTCCTGAGTAGCTGGGATTACAGGTGCCCGCCACCATGCCCAGCTAATTTTTGTATTTTTAGAAGAGACAGGGTTTCACCATGTTGGCCAGGCTAGTCTTGAACTCCTGACCTCAGGTGACATGCCCACCTTGGTCTCCCAAAGTGCTGGCATTATAGGTGTGAGCCACCGTGCCCAGCTTTGACACTCTTTCCATGTTGGTCCATAGAATCTTGATGTTTTGTCAATGGCGCCATGGTATTCCATTGTATGGATGTACCACAATTTCTACTTAGCCATTTGTCTATCTTTAGGCATTCAGACTATCTAAAGATAGACAAATGGCTAAATAGATACTGTGGTACATAATGGCTTTTCTGTTGCAGCCATGGTTGCAGTAAACTTCCTTGTATATAAATCTCTGGGACATGAGCCAATGTTTCTTCAGAAGAGATATCTAGAAGAAGTGAAAATATGAGATAATTTGTCTACAGAAGGTTTCACTTTAAGTTGTGATGACTCACCTTAATGTTGTCCAAAGGTTCCTTTTCTAAACCTTATTTGAGGGCCTACAATAGCCATAAACTTTTAGTTATGTTTCACCTAGAATCATCACAGCAACACTGTGAAAGCAAAGTATGATCCCTATTTTTCAAAAAAAAACTCACTGAACTAGGAATAGAGGAAAAATATCTCAACTTTGTGAAAAAGCATTTACCAAAAAACAAACAAACAAACAAAAAAACTAGTATCATACTTAATGGTGCCAACTGAACATTTTCCCACTGAGACTGGGAATAAGACAAAGACGTCTGCTTTCAACATCTTCTTCAACAGGGTAGTAGAAGTTCTAGCCAGTGCAATACAGCAAGAAAAAGAAAGACAAGACATATAGATTGAAAAGAAAGAATTTATTTATTTATCTGCAAATAGAGATAGAGAATTTATCTCTATTTGCAGATGACATGATTGTCTAATTATACAGTCCCAAAGAATCTAAAAAACATAAACTAAAATAAACCTCCTAGCATTAATAAGCGAATCAAGTAAGGTCACAGAATACATGATCAACACAAAAAAATCAAATGCATTTGTATATTCTGACAATGAACATGGGGAAACTGAAATTAAAAACAATAACATTTACAATCACTTCAAAGAAAATAAAATACTTAGGTATAAATATATATACTATGTCCCTGATGAAAATTACAAAATGCTGATGAAAAATTAAAGACTTACATAAATGAAGAGAAATACCATGTTCACGGACTGGAAGACTCATCATAGTGGAGATGTCATTTCTTCCCAAATTATCAATAGTTTAACACAATTCTTATTAAAATCCCAAAAGGATTTTGTAGACAAAGCCAAGTTTATTCTAAAATTTATATGGGAGGCAAAAATATTGAAAATAAAATAGCCATGACAACTTTTTTAAAAAGTAGGAGGAAGCACTCTACCTTGTGTTAAGTCTCACTATATAGCTACAGTAGCCAAAGTAGTATGACATTGGTGGAGATATAAACCCACAAATCAATGAAACAGAATAGAGGACTCAGAAATAGACCCACACAAATATACTCAACTGGTTTTTTTTTTTACCAAAAATACTAAAAGTTCAAAAGCAAGTCAATGAAGGAAGGAAACTCTTTTCAACAAGGGGTGTTGGAGCAAAAAACAAAACGAAACAAAATCTCTTTTTTTTAACTTAAGTCTCATACTTTATAACTTATACAAAAATTAACATAGATCACAGACTTACATGTAAACATAAAACTTCAACACTTTTAGAGAAAAATATGGGAGAAAATCTTTAGCACATATGGCTAAGTAAAAGAGGTCTTAGACCTAAAATCAAAAGCACAATTTATAAAAGAAAAGACTGAGGCATCTTGGTACTTCATCAAAATTTAAAATATTTGCTCTGAAAAACACCCCATTAAGAGAATGAAAAGACCGGGCACAGTGGCTCACGCCTGTAATCCCAGCACTTTGGGAGGATCACCTGAGTTCGGGAGTTCAAGACCAGCCTTACCAACATGGAGAAACCCCATCTCTACTAAAAATACAAAAAATTAGCCGGGCATGGTGGCAGATGCCTGTAATCCCAGCTACTCAGGAGGCTGAGGCAGGAGAATTGCCTGAACCCGGAAAGCGGAGGTTGTGGTGAGCTGAGATCGCACCATTGCACTCCAGCCTGGGCAACAAGAGCAAAACTCCATCTCAAAAAAAAAGAAAAGAAAAAAAGAGAGAGAGAATGAAAAAATAAACTAGAGACTGGGAGAAAATATTGGCAAACCACATATTCATCTAACAGACTTGTATCGTATCTAGACTATATAAAGAACTCTCAAAACATAACAATAGAAGACAAAACAATCCAATTATAAAATGGGCCAAAAACCACAAATAAACGGTTCATAGAAGAAAATGTACAGATGGCAAATAAGCATATGAAAATATGTTCAACATCATTAGCCATTAGAAAAATTCTAATTAAAACTACGAGTTATTATGATATAACTATTAGAAATAGCTAAAATAAAAAATAGCAATAACACCAAATGCTAGTGAGGATGTAAAGAAACTGGATCACTTACACACTGCTGGTGGAAATGTCAAATGGTAGTGTCACCCTGGAAAATAGCTTGCCAACTTCTTATAAAACTAAGCATGCACTTACCATTTGCACATTTGTGCATTTATCTCAGAGAAATGAAAACTTAAGTTCACACAAAAGTCCGTACATGAGTGTTCGTAGAAGCTTTATTGGAAATATCTAAAACCTAGAAACAACCCAGATGTCCTTCAATGGGTGAATGGTTAAACATCCATACCATGAAATACCATGCAGCAATCAACAGGAATAAACTCTTAGTACAGCCAACATGGATGAATCTCAAGAGAATTACACTGGGTGAAAAAAACCAATCTCAAAAGTTACATATTGTAACCTTTTGAATTTTTATAATATTCTTGAAATGGCAATATTGTAGAGATAGAGAATAATAGATCAGTGGTTTCCAGGGTTAGGGATGAGGAAGGAGAGGAGATAAGTCTATAAGAGGTAGAACAAGGGAGCCTTGTTGTGATGAAATGGTTCTCTATCTTATTTGTGGTGGTTATGTGAATGACACATGTGATAAAATTTCATATAACTATACACGCACATGGGCACACACACACATACAATAAGTGCAAGTGAAACCTGTGAAATCTGAATAAACTCTGTGGATTGCACCAATGTTAATTTTCTGGTTTTGATGTTGTACTATCATCACACATCAGGATACTCAGTGGGAAACTGGGTGAAGGGTACATAGACCCTCCTGGATATACGTATACACACACACACACATACACACTCTCTCTCACACACATATACATATATATATTTGCAACTTTCTGTCAATCTATAGTTATTTCAAAATAAAAATTTTTAAAAATACTAGCCATTGAATTCAACACCCAGCTCTACCACTCTCCGAGTCTCTCTCTTCATTATTATAATGAAGATAAAAAACTAATAAGTATCTTCTATTTTTCTTGTCTGTCCACATTCATTTTCCATTCTTCTTTAACAAACTCTGATTTTCCTAGGAGAACTATCCCTCCTGTGTTCTTAGTTGTAAGGTTTGGGTAGGGCTGCCCCCGCCCCTGGCTTCATGGAGGAAGACCATGAAGATCACAGATACTGGTAGTTGGGGTCACAGATAACCGATCACTGGAACAGAACTTTGGGAAGGAGAAACTCACTTTCTTACAGCTTTGCTGGGACGACATGCCAGGCTAATTTTTGTATTTTCAGTAGAGATGGGGTGTCGCCATGTTGGTCAGGCTGGCCTCGAACTCCTGACCTTAGGTGACACACTCGCCTTGGCCTCCCAAAGTATTGGGATGACAGGTGTAAGCCACCATGCCTGGCCCAGATCAGTCTTATCAAATGAAAACAGGCTATTTCTCCCATTTTCACATCTTTTAAAATCAAAAACCAGAAGTCCTTTTGTGTCTCCCCCTTCCTCTGCAGATTACACCCCATTTTATTTCTTCCCTTTGCAGTAAAACTTTTCTCTGCCTCATCCAGCAATTCCACTCCTGGGTATACACCCAAGAGAATTGAACGCAGGGTCTCAAAGAGACGTTTGTGCACCCATGTTCATAGCAGCACTATTCACAATAGCCAAAAGGCAGAAGAAACCCAAGTGTCACCCATCAATAGATGAATGGATAAATGAGATGCAGTATAATCCATACAATGGAATATCATTCAGCCTTGAAAAGGAAGGAAATTCTAACACGTGGTTGAACCTCGAACATATTATGCTAAGTGAAACAAACCAAACACAAAACGACAAATACTGTACTATTCCCCTTACAAGAGGTACCTAGAGTAGTCAAATTCATAGCAAAAGAAAGTAGGGTGATGTTTTGCCCAGGGCTGGTGGGAAATGGGGGTTCTTGTTTGATGAGTGTAGAATTTCCATTATTCAAGATGAAAAAGTTCTGGAGGGTGGTCGTACAACACTGTGAATGTACTTAACACCACTGAATTGTGTGCTTTAAAAATGGTTAAAATGCTCACTTTAAAAATGGTTAAAATGGTCACTTTCATATGTATTTTACAGCAATTAAAAATAAAAATTTGAGAAACACACTCCTATTTTTCTCTGCCTCCAGTTTCTCTCCTTCCATTCTTCCTTCAACCCACTCCAGTCAGCGTCCACGCCCACCCTCCAGCAAGATAGCTCTTGTCAAGGTCAACAGTGACCACAGCAAATCTCCCAGGTAGCCACAGCCATCATTGGCCAGATCTGTCAATATGATCTAACGCTCCCTCTGCCCTGGTCCACTTCCTTCCTTGGATTTTGGAGCTCATTCTCTAGCTTTTCCTCCAGTTTCATCATAATCCCCTGGCTCTTTCTTCGAAATGTATACAGAAGGTGACACTTCCTGCCTCACTTCTGGAACTGTTCTCATCCCCTGTTCCTGCCGTTACCATCTACCTCCATTCTCAACACAGCAGCTGCCATAATCCCCTTAAAACGTGCCAGGTCATGCCAAGTCCTCCGGTGGGCCTTGTCTCTTTCTGAGCAGAGTTCAAGTCCATACAAAGCCCTGAACTCCTCCTCACTGACTTCCCCTTACACAGCAGGCATCTTTCCACACTCTTCACAGATGACCACAGAGCTAACTCCTTCCCCTTAAAATGTCAATGCAACATCACGTTTTCTGTGAGGCCTATTCTGAGCACCTGGTTTTAGATTCCAGCCCATCCCCATGTCAATCATGCTTACACCACTTTCCTTTTATTTTTCTTTCCATATTCCCTCATCATTTAAGGGATACATCACAACATACTTCAGAATTTTAACCTACTTAGTAGGTCTACTTATTTTTTATCTCCTCCTGATAGAACATAAGCAGGGACTCTATTTCCTTAATTTACTGATATATATATGCAGCTCCAAGCACATAGTAGGTGTTCAATAACCACTGGTTGAATTAACTAGGAATGAATTTCCAGGCTATTTCACTATTGTAAAAAGCTCATTATCTCATTTGATCCTTGGAAGTTTTGTGAAGCCTACCAAAATACATCATTATATTCATTTTACAGATAAAGAAACAGAATCTCAAAGAGACTAAGGGGGCCAGACCCAGTGGCTCATGCCTGTAATCCCAGCACTTTGGGAGGCCAAGGCAGGTGGATCACTTGAGCTCAGGAGTTTGAGACCAGCCTGGGCAGCATGATGAAACCTCATCTTCACAAAAAATACAAAAATTAGCCAGTTGCGGTAGCGCACGCCTGTAGTCCCAGATACTTGCAGGGCTGAGGTGGGAGGATCACTTGAGCCTGGGAGGTCGAGGCTGTAGTAAGCCGTGTTTGCACCACTGCACTCTAGCTTGGGCAACAGAGCAAGACCTCATCTCAAAAAAAAAAAAAAAAAAAAAAAAGACAAACAATCACAAAAACAAACAGAAAGAGAGGCTAAGGGTCCTCCTTTATTTATTTAAAATGCAATCCTTCATTTACTCAGCAAAAATGTATGGAGTGGCATCATGGTATAGCTGGGCTTAAAATAGAGATTTGTTCATGTCTATTCCTGGAGTCTTCTACTTTTAAACACCCAAGCTCCCTTTTGAGAAACATGAGCATTGCATGCATCCCCAGTTGAAAGGCGGTAGAGTGCCATGGCTGGGAGCAGGGGCTTTGGAGCCTGACTGTGTGACAACCCCACCTCCCCCCTCCCTGGCTCTGTGGCCAGGCACTTTCTTCTTCAATTTCCTTTCTCATTCACTCATAAGATGGAAATGGCAATAACAGTCACTTCATAGCGTTGTCAAAGAACGCATGTAAAGCATTGTGGTGTCATCAGTTGATGTGTTTTCTGCCTATTCTTACCAGCCAAGAGGATTTTATCTGATTTGCTTCCTATAATTTGCATGACAAAACCAACAAGCTCTATTTTCATTTCCAAATATAAAGATAATATTGGATAGGCTTTTTCAAATTCAAGAGTTTTACATGCTCTCTCTCCATTGCCCCGGTGCCTCTCAGCATTCAGATTACCAAGTGTGACCCCAAGTCAAAAGAGGGCCCTGATTCGTGCCTTCTTCCTTTTGCATCTGTTCCCACAGAGGAAGAGGTACTGATTTCCAGCTGCAAGGTTGAAATGAAAACCAGCAAAAGTGCAAACCAAAGGTTCAGTTTCCCAATAGCTGCAGCTGTCTAGCACCCGGAGCTATTTTTAAACTCCTTTTCAGAAACTCCAGTGCTTGCGATGGATCTATTTTCTTAACTGCCAAGAGATAATGCTTAAAAGGGATAGCTTGAAAATATTCCACGGCGCTCATAAAAATGACTGAAATAGATAGTGTACAAGACGGCCTTTGTCTGGAGCAGCAGAGGAAAGCAAGATGAAGTCTTTCAGACCCCAGGGCCGCGGTGCTGTTGGATCCGCTGTTGACAACCGTGGCTTTGTGTCTTGAATGTGCACTGTGACCAGAAAAGGCAAGAAAACCAAACAGTAATTGTAGAGAACATCAGAGACCTGGCATTTAAATTGGTCATCGATTCCAGGAAATAGGGCACACCAAAATAACTCCCAAAGAATCCCCCTTGACTTGAGTGCTGCCTTATCTGGTAAACCTGTCCAAACTGTCTAAACTGAACTTGTCTTTTGCCCCTTTCCTGAACTCTACCTGGATTTCACTGCCTCATTTGACAGAACGACCAGTCATGCAGTCATTTGTGTTACAAATTTAAGAATCATCCCAACTCTGCTTTCTTTGCCTCCCACATCCAATAAAGTTTTACTAATATTGTCTCCTAACTATTTCTCAAATCACACTCTTTTAATAGCCTCACAACCACTGCCCTGACTCAATGTTTCACCGTCTCTCATCTGGATTTTTGCAAGAGCATCTAAACCAATCTCCCTGTGTCTATTTCAGACCCCCTTCACAAGGATTGACACAATTTTTTTTTAAATTTTAAATCTTATTATGTAGCTCTTGCTTGGGCTCCTCTGGTGTTTCCTAATTGCCCTCAGCAGACGTTCCAGGCTCTTTAGTGTGACACCTCCATCACCTGCCCACTGACACCTCTTCAGCCTTAGCCCTTCTATAACCCACTCCTAGTTTTATATTCCAGCAACATTGAGCTACTTGTCATTTTCCACATATCACATTATTTCCCCCTCCATGTCTTTATTATGCTAACTCCCTGCCTGGAATGCCATTCATCTCTATTTTAAAAAACAAACAAACATTTTAGTGACATATAGCATGAACAAAGTGTAGAAGTCCTACTTGTACAGCTTGATGTAATTTTACAAAAAATGACACATTCAAGTAACCACCATACAAATCAAAGATTAGAAAATTACCAGCACTCCAGAACTTTTCCTTCTGCCTTCTCCTAGACACCACCCCCTAAAAAGTAGCCAATGTTCTGACTTCATTCCAAATTGATTAGATTTGCCTGATTTTGGACTTTATTTAAATTATGTCATACAGTATATGCTTTTTTATCTGGCTTCTTTCACTAAATATTATTTTGTAGAATTCACCCATGCTGTGGCATATGGTAGTGGTTTGTTTGTTTTTGTTGTCTTATAATATTCCATTGTATAAATATACCACAATTTGTTTATCTAATCTAGTGTTGATGAAAATATGAGTGGTTTCCAGGTTTTAGCTATCACAAAAGTGCTGCTATGAACATTCTTATGCAGTCTTTTTGTGAATGTATGTATGCATTTCTGTTGAGTAGAATTGTTACAGCATATATATATACACACACACACACAATTTTAATATGGATTGCCAAATAGTTTTCCAAAGTGATTATACCACTTTATGTTCCCACTAACAATACATGAGAGTTCTAGTTGCACCACATTTTTGCCAAAACTTGGGATTATCAGTTTTTAAAACTGTAAGCATTTTGCTAGATTTTAAAAACTATGTCTGATAACATCTTTTAATTGGAGTGTGTAGACCATTTACATTTAATGTAATTATAGATATAGCTGGGTTTAAGTCAACCATCTTGTTATTTTTATTTAATTTATTCCACCTAATGTTGTTCCTTTTTTTCCTTTTCTTGCATTCTTTTGGATTATTGAGTATATTTCAGTGATTGCACTAGGTTTATGTTATGCGTCTTTGAATCAATACATTCCATCTTTCATCATCTTATGAAACTTCATGTATAATGTAAAGAGCTTATGAGTATATTTAATTTCTTTCCCTTCTGTTTTGGGTGATTTTATTGTTGTCATACTTGAACATATATTACAAAATCTACACTACTTTTTTGCCTTAAACAGTCAATTCTCTTTTTAAAAAATTAAAAATAAGAAAATTTGTCTATGTTTACTCACATATATACCATCTATAAAGCTCTTTATTGCTTTATATAACCAGTTTTAACTTGTTATTTTCTTTCAGCCCAAAGATTTCTTTAATATTCATTTTTCTGTGGGTAACCTGGTGATGAATTATCTCACCTTCTGTTTATATAAAAATTGTTTATTTCACCTTTATTTTTGAAAAATATTTTACCTAGATACAGATTTTTGGTTGACTTTACTTTCTTCAAAAATACAGTTCACTGTTCAGCTAAGTGCAGCTGAACTTATGGTCCCAGCTACTCAGGAAGCGGAGGCAAGAGGATTAAACCCAGGAGTTCAAAACTACAGTGTGCTTTAATCACACCTGTGAATAGCCACTGCACTCCATCCAGTGCAACACAGCGAGACCTCATCAAAAAAAAAAAAAATCATTTTCTTAAGCAAATCAACAAACAAAAAACAACTTCATTAAAAAGTGGGCAAAGGACATGAACACACATTTTTCAAAAGAAAACATATGCACAGCCAAGAAGCATATGAAAAAATGCACAGCATTGCTAGTCATTACAGAAGTGCAAATCAAAACCACAATGAGATACCATCTTATATCAGTGAGAATGGCTACAATTAAAAAGCCAAAAAGTAACATACTGGTGATCTTGTTACAGAAAAGGGAATGCTTTTACACGCTGGTGGGAATGTAAATTAGTTCAGCTACTGTGGAAAGCAGTTTGATGATTTCTCAAAGAACTTAAAACAGAACTACCATTTGACCCAGCAATTCCATTATTGGGTATATACCCAAAGGAATATAAATCATTCTACTATAAAGACACAAGGACACACATGTTTATTGCAGCACCATTCACAACAGCAAAGACACGGAATCCATCTAAATGCCCATCAACAGTAGACTGGATAAGGAAAATGTACATATATGCCATGGGATACTATGCAGCTATAAAAAACAATAAAATCATGTCCTTTGCAGCAAAATATATGGAGCTGGAGGCCAGTATCCTAAGCAAACTAACACAAGAACAGAAAACCAAATACTGGATAAGTGGGAGCTAAACATTGAGTACGCATGGACACAAAGAAGGGAACCATGGACACTGGGGCCAACTTGAGGCTGAAGAGTGGGAGGAGGGTGAGGATTGAAAAACTATCAGGTACTATGCTTATTGCCTGCATGATGAAATACTCTGTACACGAAACCCCCATGACATGCAATTTACCTATTTAACAGACCTGCACATATATCCCTGCAATGGAAAGTTTTAAAAAAAACTTTCAGAAAATTTACATCTGTCATGCTTCCTTAGGAAGTTATTTGAAGATGTGCTCCAGCAAAATAAGAGGTAACCCAGGATCCATGAAAGAGTGTTTTCAACCCAAGAGTGTGACAAAGAGAATTTCCAGGGTGACAAAGAGAATTTCCAGGATGACAGCCCTGGTTCAGGTCTGGAGATCAACTGCCGTATACGTACTAGAGAATAAGTATGAAAGTGTCTCTGAGGGAGGTATCCAGGGAACAAATAAAGGGGAGAGCATGGCAAAGTATTTCTGATATGATAACTGCCCAGGGGAGAAGAAGAAAATAAGAAGATGGCTTACTGCTGGAGCATTTAAACACTTCAAAGAACACTAATTATATAGCCAACAATAGTGCTATAACAATATTAAGAGGATGATGTGGAGAGGTGCAGATGATGGTGTAAGAATTAAATCTCATAGGAAGAAAAAGTTTAAAAATCATTAGGTAATATATGAAGTAATAAATTAAAAATCAGCAGCATGTCTTGATTCTGTTACTTTGAATTGCAATGATAGTAATAATAATAAGTTGAAAAATTAAAAAATATTTTTAAAAGTTCATTTTAAGCTATATATCACTTGAATATACAGTTCTATTGTCCTCTGGCTTGCATTGTTTTCAAAAGAAGTTTGGAAAATTCTAACACTTATTCCTCTGTGTGTAATTTTTTTAATTTTTCTCTTTATCATTAATTTTTAATAATTTAATTATGATATGTTTTGAGTAGTTTTCTTCATGTTAATCCTGCTTTGATTTTGTTTAAGTTCTTAGATTTTGGGGTTTAAGTTTTCATCAAATTTAGAACTTTTAAAATGTTAAGTCTTTTTTTTCTTCTCCTTCCTCTCTTTCCTCTCTTTTTAAAATTCCAATTAAGTTTATGTTAGGCCATTTAATATAGGTACACAAGTCATTGGGTCTTTGTTATTCCTCTTGTTACCTTTTTTGTTGTTGTTTTGTTTTGTTTTTACTTCCAGTTGATTAATATCTATTAGTGTGTCCTCAAGTTTACTAATATTTTCTTTTACAGTGTCTAATCTGCTGTTAATACCATTCAATGTGTTTTGTATTTCAGATGCATTTTTTTTGCTTTAGAAGTTCCATTTTGCTTTATTTTATTAAAGCCATTACTTCTGTGCCCAGCTAAATAAACATATGCATTAATGTGAACCCAATTAGTTCTTAAAAGATGCTCAAAAAAGCGTCAAAATGTCAGCCAAATCAATAAACGGTTGTTTTTTTTTTTCTAACCATAAAAATTACTACCAGGATTTCCAGACCTACTTTTATGATCCTCTTCTACCTCTTAGGTGTTCTCTTACTGGCCTTAAAAACATGACCACTAAAATCAAGTAATGTGCCCTATGTATCCCACCACGTTTAAAAGTCGGCAGTGATCCTCCCATTTCACCTATTTCATCTTCATGTTTCCCATAAGTGAAATGGGGGTATGTGAATCAGTTGTATCTTTTTCTTTTTTTTTTTTTGAGACAGAGTTTCACTCTTGTTGCCCAAGCTGGAGTGCAGTGGCATAATCTCGGCTCACTGCAATCTCTGCCTCCCAGGTTCAAGCGATTCTCCTGCCTCGGCCTCCCAAGTAGCTTAGAATTACATGTGTCTGCCACTACACCCAGCCAATTTTTGTATTTTTAATAGAGACGGGGTTTCGCCATCTTGGCCAGGCTGGTCTTTAACTCCTGACCTTGTGATCCACCCGCCTCAGCCTTCCAAAGTGCTGGGATTACAGGTGTAAGCCACCGCGCCTGGCGATAACTTTATCTGACACACACATTTTGAAGCTAAACTGAGTACGGATCCTAGCTAAGCTTCTCACAGCTGTGTGACTGTGAGCAAGTTACTTAGCCTCTCTGTGAGAGTAAGAAATTAACATATATAAAAACCTTAGAGCAGTGCCTAATAGCAGAGTGACTATTGGCCATTAGTATTTTATGAGGATCAAATAAAATACAATATAAGAAATCTGTAAAATACCACATGAGTTAGTACCATGATGATTTAGTATCATTATAATTAAATCATTTCCCCTAGAGAAGAGTAGCTCAACCATGAGGCTTCTGTGGGTGCTACCAAATGACATACCTAACACCAAAATATGAACATCCATCCTTTTACTGCTGGCTTCTTTAACTTACTCTTTTAAAAAGGTGCTTCCAGCTCTAACATTTACTCTGAATGACTCATATATGAGAATTGAGGTTTTCCCTGTAGTTCCTAAAATCTATAAACCAGAAACTCAGAGCCTTCCATGTTTCCCCAACCACAGGCTGTGGGTAGACCTGAACCAGACACAGAAAAGGAATCTACTAGGCAGGGAGCAGAGGCCTCCAGACAGGGCTGGGCCCTTCTGCCTTGTGTTAGGGACCTCTGCTCAGGACCACAGTGGTACCATGAGGTACTATGAGAATGAGTCTCTGCGACCAGGACTTTGATCTGCTAGGCCAGAGGGGACTGGGGAGTGAAGTTGCAGAGGAGTTAGCAAGATCCGAGGGTTAGGCAAGCAAGTGCAAGGGTTCAGAGCAGTCAGCGAAGGCCTGAGGTGCACAGGAATCAGAATGTCCCCAGCATGAGGGTCCCGACCTGAAGCAGCAGAGTGGCAAAGGTGCCAGCTGCCTGGAGAGTCCGGAGGGAAAAGCAGATACTGGCAGAGTGAACACCCACAGAGCGTGGTGGACTGAAGAGGGTCACAGGAGGGTCAGTCACAGAGTCAAGAGTTTGTTTAGGATTGGACAGAGGTGGATTCAAAGCCAAAACAAAGAGGTCAGCAGAAACAGAGATTTGCTAAAACTTTAGAGGGCAAAAGAACTTGAACTTGATAAAATGCAGATTACCAGGACCAAACCCCAGAAAGCCCACATATGGCAATCTGAATGGAGTATAAAATTCAGAATTTTTAGCCACCACCCAGATTATTCTGATATGGTTCTTGGGCCACACACTTTAAGAAACCCTTAGTCTATTGGCCTAAGGATCAAGGGTGTGACCTCTTTGTAGGAAGGTCCTGCTGGATATTCGTGGTCCTGGGCATCCAAGTGTAGATAATAACCAGTAGGAAGACAAAGAAGGTGAAACGAAGAAACAGCCCTTATGTACCCTTGACAGATGCTTATCTATCCAGTGCCTCTGTATAAATTCAAAAAAAGTGATCCTTGTGGGCAGATGAATTTGATAAAGGCACCCATTCCTCTGGGTGGAGAAGTCAGATCAAGGCTTAAGGAGCAGAGGACAGGATGGGTTTCAGTCTCCACTGTCCATGTGACTGGGTGGCCTCATAGAATCTGAGAGAGAGGTGCTGGGGTTACCCTTTGAGGTCCTCCTGGTCACTGACGGTGCACACAGGAGCACTGGAGACCGGTCGGGAATGCTGGTAGGAGTACAGGAGCACAGAGGCAAGAATTCATGTTCTGGGGTCAGTCTGGACTGAGTTCAAGTTTTGGCTCTTCTATTTCCTGGTCATGTGACCAGGAATAAACTTCCTAACCTTTCACCAAGCCTCTGGAACTTAATCTATAAAATACAGAATACTATGGCCTGCCCGTGAGGCATGATTAAAGCCAAGCAGCCATTCAGCACTTGTCAGGAACTCTGGCAAACGGTAGTAGCCTCTAACGACTACAGAAGATTTGTCTTTCCTCCTACGACCTCACCACTAGGAGGAATATCATAATGAAACCACATACGAGACGACATTCTCCCATATGCAAACATAATTAGCAGATAGGCACAAAACACAGCTGTTCCTCTACGCGTGGTGAAGTCTCTGCTGTCGATCCTTAGGCGTGCCACCAAGTGCCTTGTAAGAAAGTCCTTCCCAAAGCGCATAAAACCTGGTCTAGATGTGCAAAAGGCAATGAAAGAAAGAGAGCCAGAATCCTAGTAGGCTTAAAATGAGTGGCCTGGTTATATACAACTAGGTAAGAGAGAATCTATTGTTCTTGCTATAGCTTTTCATTTTTCTCTAGTAACGTTGGTATCTAGTAATTCAATGACCATTGTCTTAGTCCATTCAGGCGGCAGTCACAGAATACCATAGACTTGTGGCTTACAAACCACAGAATTTTATTTCTCATCCTTCTGTAGGCTGGAAATCCAACATCAAGTGGTCAGCAGATTTGGTGTCTGGGGAGGGCCCGTTTCCTGGCTCGCAGATGGTCACCTTGTCACTGTGTCCTCACACGGTGGAAGGGGTGAAGGGGCTCTCTGGAGTTGCTTTTATAAGGGCATTCATTCCGCTCATGAGGGCTTCACCTTCATAACCTGATCACCTCCCAAAGGCCCCACCTTTCAATGTGAAGCGACACATACATTCAGTCTCCAGCAATATGTTAGATGCATCACTGGTTGGGTCTAAAGCCTTCTCCAAAAAGGTTTTGTTGTACACTGCTGCAGAAGACTTCATGACTCCTGAATAAAAGGCAACCCCAAAAGCCCACCAGAAAAGTTTTGCTTAGAAAGAATGAGCATTGATGAGCAGTAACTATCGATTCTTGACAGGGCCAGCCACATGATGTATGGGACCTAGTGCTAAATGAAACATGAGGCCTCTTGTTCAAAAAGCAGATGAAAAAAAAAAAAAAACGCTTTTTCTTTTCTTCCATCATCTCGCTCTCTCAACCCATCATAGTATTTTTTGTTCACTATTTAATATCATTCTCCCTCAGGCATAGGGATGCTTCTGGGGTGACAGCAGCCCCTCACAGGCACCTGGGGCCCGTCCCGTGACTTGGTCCACGGGGTGCGCATACCCTACTCAACCCTCCCCAAACCTGCTCTCAGACCTGGCCAAGGGCAGAGGGAAAGAGCAGTCACTGGGTGTGAGTAGAGGAATGGGCAGCCGAGAACCCACTCCAGCCAGGCGGGGAGGCAGCAGGAAGTGGGACCCCATCTGAGTTGAGGCATCAAGTATGCTGCATACTTCACTGTCCCCTCAAATTTCACTACCAAAACACAAATTCAAAGACCAATTAACAACTTCAGAAGGGCCACTGCACAGCTTTAAACCCCAAGCCCAGGGCCTCCTTCTGAGTGCAGGACCCTGCATGACTGCCCTGGTAACCCACCCTGATGCTGGAACTCAGAAAACTCAGATAGAGGGAATTCACTGCTGAGTGAACCGTGAGGTTACTAATTTAGTCCCACCAGAGGGTTAATACTAGAGCACCTCCAACAGCATCTTACTCCAAATTGGTGCTCAGGAATATTTTGACACTGGGATTTTGAAAGTTCAAAACTGTTGAAAATAGGCCTTAATATAGAGAACCAGTGCAAAATTTACACCAAAATAAAACAGTCTAGATCAGGGTTTCTCAACCTCACCACTGTTGACATTTTGGGCCAGGTAATTCTCTGTTGTGCTAATTGTCCTATGCCTCGTAGGATGTTTAGCAGTGCCCTTGGCCCCTACCCATTATATGCCGATAGCACATCCTTCTTCCCTCTTATGGCAACCAAAACCGTCTCCAGACGTTGCCAAATTGCCAAATGCCCCTGGGGCAGGGGCTGGAAAATTGTCCCTGGTTGACAACCATTGGTATATAATTTAGCACATGAATGTTTGGTTATTTTACTTACATTTGATAAACAAATTACATATTATACTTTCATATTTAAAAGTTAAATTCCAATGGGCTGTGTATATGGCATTTTTAACTTTTTAACTTAAAAGGTGTCTGTTCCTCAACTGTTGTGCCTTGTTTATTATCCAGACATGAGCATCTTACATCAGCCACCGACAGTAAGTGGAGGGAAGCTATCTCTGTGAGGAGGAAACGAGGAGTCCCCTTCAGAATATGCCACAAGGACCCATCAAAGGCACTGCCATAGAATCAACACTGATTGCCAAGGTCTGGAGAGAAGCAGATGTGCTCATATCGAAGGGAAAAACTAAACAGATTCTGCAAAATTCATTTCAATGTGGCTGTGTTTTTGTGTTGCTTTGTTTTTGCTGGAGATCAATCTAAGTGGGTCTTGTTTGGGCTGATATTGAAGTGGAAAAGGATGCCATCTGGGCTGGTGAGAAGCTGGAATTCAGAAGGAAGACAGGAGGTCAACAATTTGGATTTGACCACAGATACAGTAGTGAACTAAAGTCTCCCCTCTTCTACTTTTGGAAATCTTCTTGGTGATCACTTCTTGTAATAAAGAGAAGATTAACAGAGTAGAAACTCTGTGGGGGCCCCTGTTGGTCTCCCCACCCAGGACCACCTTTTGACCAGCTGTCTGACCGTCCCTGTCCCCCACTTCTAAAGACGGTGCTGCTACCTGATCACTCCTGTGACCTTCTTCACAGTGATGCCCTCTGAAATAGGCAGGTGTGGGGCACAAACTATGTGGGGTACAAACTGTGTGGGGTCACGGTTCCTTTGACTCCAGGTGGGACAAGCTTGGAGGTGCAATTTATACTCAGTGTCCCCATGGGAATCATGATGAGGTGTCGGCATCAGCTGGAATCACACCCTTGCCTCCCACCTTCCCCTCCCCTCTCCTGCTTCCTCCACTTCCTTACTCGCTTCTCCTGGGAGCACTTCCGGGAAGATACATTTGAATCCTCCGCTCAGGGCCGGCTTCTGGGAAAAACTGGCCTAAAACATTTCCTTTTCCCCAAAGGATCATGAGTGAAATGTGGCCTGTGCATGTCCACACACCAAACCCAGAAGACATGGCTTAATTTCAAGGGCATCAGTGAGACCCTAAGGTTTTAAAATGTACCGCCTACACCACCCATTTTTTGGATACTCGCTATTACGGCCAGAGTCAGAGAAGTTGCCTGTGCCAGATCCAAAATGGCTGCCCAGAGGAGGGGCCTGGGGTCAAACTGGAGAACCTCATCAACTGGAGTTCAGTCTACAATGTATGCTGAGAGAGGAAAACCATCCTGAGACCAGGGACCTGAGGCACAAGGGCAGGACCCAAGGAAAGCGTTAGGTTTCAACTCAAATTGAGAAGTCTGCTTAGTGGCAGAGCTGGCCTGGAAGACTAGTCTTCTCACTCCAAGTTCAATGTCCTTTTTCTTTTTCTTTTTTTTTTTTTTTTGAGACAGTCTTGCTCTGTCACCCCGGCTGCAGTGGAGTGATGCAACCTCAGTTCACTGCAACCTTCACTTCCTTGGTTCAAGCAATCCTCCCACCTTAGCCTCCCGAGTAGCTGGGACTAAAGGCGCCCACCCCCACGCCCAGATAATTTTTGTATTTTTAGTTGAGATGGGTTTTCACCATGTTGGCCAGGCTGGTCTTGAACCCCAGACCTCAAGTGATCTGCCCGCCTCGGCCTCCCAAAGTGGTGGGATTACAGGAGTGAGCCACCATGCCCGGCCTCAGTGCCCTTTCTCACACGCCCATCTGCTCGCTCTTCTGTCCTGTCTTGTTTCATTAACTCTCTTTTCACATGATTCCCCTTATAAGTGAGATGCAAGTCTCCTTAAGAGTGGAGACAAGCCTAACCCTCACCCTTACCTTAACCGTAACCCTAACCCCATAATGCCTAGGTTCAGACTCTCAAAACACACATTTTGGTGGATGAATGACTAAGCAATGCTTTTCCTGCCTCAATGTTTCTGCAAAGCAGATATATAGGGCTGCCCTTTTCAGTTACATGGATGCTGTTCACACACCCTACAAAATGGACAGTCCAGAGCTATGTAGTGGTCAATATGCTCAATCCTGAATCTGGAGTGTCCTCTCTCTAAGCAGTTCTACCTGATCCCCCAAGGAGTTCTGGAACATAAATTTGCAGCGCTAGATCTAACAGTCTTGAGGCAAAGGGGATGGACTTCTGTTCTCCCACACAATGCCTGGTATACAGTGGCTGTCTTAAAAGATAGTTGCTTGATGCCGGGCGCGGTGGCTCAAGCCTGTAATCCCAGCACTTTGGGCGGCCGAGACGGGCGGATCACAAGGTCAGGAGATTGAGACCATCCTGGCGAACACGGTGAAACCCCGTCTCTACTAAAATACAAAAAATTAGCCGGGCGTGTTGGCGGGCGCCTGTAGTCCCAGCTACTCGGGAGGCTGAGGCAGGAGAATGGCGTGGACCCGGGAGGCGGAGCTTGCAGTGAGCTGAGATCCGGCCACTGCACTCCAGCCTGGGCGACAGAGAGAGACTCCGTCTCAAAAAAAAAAAAAAAGATAGTTGCTTGGATGAGTACATCTGCAGGATGAATGGTACAGCATGATGCAGTGACGAAAAGGCACAGGCTTTAGGTTTTGGTTTTTTTTTTTTTTTTTTTTTTTTGAGACAGAGTTGCCCAGGCTGGAGTGCAATTGCACAATCTTGGCTCACTGCATCCTCTGCCTCCTGGATTCAAGCAATTCTCCCTCCTCAGCCTCCCGAGTAGCTGGGATTACAGGCATGCGCCACCATGCCTGGCTAATTTTGTATTTTTAGTAGAGACAGGGTTTCTCCGTGTTGGTCAGACTGGTCTCAAACTCCCGACCTCAGATGATCCGCCTGCCTTGGCCTCCCAAAGTGCTGGGATTACAGGCATGAGCCACAGTGCCCAGCCAGGCTTTAGGTTCTTTACAATGAGCTCCACCCTTGAGTCTTCATAGCTGGGTTTAGCCTTGAGTCTTCATAGCTGTGTGACTGCAGGCAAGTTTCTTACTACCTACCTACATCCACTTCATACTTAATCCTCTCTACCACCAAACACACATAAGAATTGCTGGTGGAAAAGAAGAAACAAACAGGTGGGAACCACTCTCCAATACACACTCTTTTGTAGAAAAAGAAGAGTCATGTGGCATTGTGGTTAAAAATACTGGTTTGGTTTTGAATCTCGACTCTGTGCAAAAACAGACAAGATATTTAAGTAAGCTATACACCTAATCACTCATTTATGGCAACGGAGATAGTAATAGCACACACCTCATGGATGTTCAGAGAGCACGAGATCATACGTGCATAGTGCACGGCACAGGATAGGCACAAAATTGGTAAGTGCTGAATGAATAAATGAATGAATAAGCAAAAGCATGACCTGAATGGGTGATGACCAGGAGGGTCATGGGCTGTACATTACAAAATATGCAAATTCAACAAATGGTTGGCAGCTAACTTCCACTGCTCAGCCCAGCCAGGAGCTGGAGATGCTGTTTATAATCTAAGTCACCGTCCATTTCTCTCTTCATATGTTGTGTGGTTCCAGAGGATGTGGAGAAGGGAAGAGGTCCCGGTGAGTAATCACAGGATGACAGAAAATGACACAACATGGAAATTTGCTTCCTGTGTCCCTGTTCAAGCCAACTCTTGGAAACACATGCTCTTTCAAGCCTGACAACCACATCGAACTTCCATCTGAAGCACCTGCCATGTCAGGAAAACCATCAAGGAGATAATAAATATTAACATTTGAAACCAGTGTAGTCAACGTGACAAACCCAAAGAGCCAATTAGTTTGATTGTTGGCGAATCAAAAAGAGGACCTGGCTAGGAGAAAAGTTGAGGCTTGAGCCTTGGTGGGCAGGATGGGGAGGACAGCTTAGGAATTGATCCGGGCAGCCAACAAGAGCATGAAGTCATCCCAAAGAAAGGGTATGAGAGCTATTTTCAAATGGCAGAAATATTCTCACGGAAGAGGAACCCAAGTAATTTGGGGGCAGCTCTACTGAAGTGGAAGTTACAAGGAGGTTGATTTTGACTCAAAATAACAAGACTTGCTAGCAATTAAAATAATGATCACTTTTAAGAACCTATTAGGCACCAGGAACTGAACTGGATGTTTTGCAAGTATCACCTAATTTAACTCTTGTCAGAGCTGTATAAGACATGCATTATTAGGTCTCAATTCTCAGATGAGGCAGCAGAAACTTGAAGACGTTAGGGTGAATGCTCAAGATGGCAAGTAGAGATGACATTTGAATTCGAGTCTGCCTGACTCCAAAGGCTGCCACTGTGGCTGTGCATTTTATGCATTGCATAAAGACACTTGGGCTGTTTTTGCCAGAAGGAAGCACAATTTATTCTTTTTAGAAAGATACTTTCCTTCAGCCAAACCATGCAGTGGGGTTACATCTACCTTGAAAAAGCACCTTTTATCATTATTATTATTATTTACCCAAAAATTCCATGTAAGAGAACTGTCTCTGGGTTTACACTCCTTCAGATAGAAAGTATTCCAGCTGTGGAGGAACTGCCACATACGATGAGAACAGTTCAACCCCAGGAAGATTTTGTAGACATGGGAAGATAACCGCCTCTTATCCTTATTATAATACAGTTATTTGTGTCATTCTCCAACCTAGTATTCTTTAATGCTTTGTGTCTTTCCAAGGTCCTGCAGGAGGGACCCTTACTTACCCCCCTCCATTCTTCTAGAGCACTTACTTTGCCATATAGGACTTCTCTGTTTCTGCTTCAGAGATTTTGTATTTATAAGTTCCTTTATTTCCTGTCTTCCAAAGAGACAGAGTTACATCCCCTGAATAACTCTTACTGATCATTCAGGTCTGAGCTCTTAAATATATTTCTTCAGAGATGCCTTTGCTGACCTGCTGGTCCAGGTTGAATACCCCATGGATGGGTCAGGCTCCAGACAGGACTATAGAAACTACACTAGGTATTTCAGCCAGAAGGAATTTAATACAGGGGGTGGTTACAGAGGTGCTGCAGGGTTGAAAGAGCAAAGAGATGTGCAGCTGAGCCACAGAAGTAAATTACCAGAACCTTAATACACCTAGCTCCATTTTTTTTTTTCTGTTTTTACTTTTTTAAACTTCTTTTCAGTTTTTATTTTAGATTTGGGGGTATAGGTGCAGGTTTGTTACAATGGTATATTGTGTGATACTGAGGTTTTGGGGTACGATTAATCTTTTCATTCAGGTAGTGAGCATGGTACCCATGGTACCCATCTATCTTAGAGATAGATTTTATTGTTATCATCCTCATTCTACAGATGAGGCAACCAAGGCCCAGAGAAGTTAAATGACTTGCCTAAGTTCATATGGCCATTTATGAAATAGAGTACCCAGGATCTGGACACAGGCTGACTATGAGGCCAGAGGCTACACTCTTAGCCACCACACAATGCTGCCCTCCTCACTCATGCCTCTTTGAGCCCTAGCTTTTGCCTCTATCAAATGGAGGTGATGATACATTTTTTTGTAAGGGTGAGTTGCAGAGCTGTAACTAGGCCTCCATTTGTGAGAATTCCCAGTCCTGCTTCTACTTCGTTACCTTTAGTAGAAGTCATCCTATAAAATGCAAATACTGAAGCTGTGGGCCCTCAATCCTAACGTGTTTGTGTAAATTCGTGTGTCTTAGGTGTCTATTCTTCCTCCACCAAGGGAGGGATGGAGGAGAGCACCAGATGAGAGGGCGCAGGTTTCCCCTGACTGTTGTAACAAAGCACCACTAACTGGAGGGCTTGAAACAACAGAAAGGTATTCTCTCACTGTTCTGGAGGTTGGGGTCTGGAATCAAGGTTTCGGCAGGGCCATGCTCTCTCCAAAGGCTCTAGAGAAGAATTTTTCCTTGTCTCTTCTTAGCTTTTAATGGTTGATGTCAACCTTTGGCGTTCCTTGGCTTCTGGCATAGAACTCTAATCTCTGCCTCTGTCTTCATGTGACCACCTTTCTGCTGTGTGCTTGCGTCTAAATTTCTCTCTTCTTATAAAGATGCCAGTTTTTGGATTATGGCTCATCTTTTTCTTTTTTTTTTTTTTTGAGATGGAGTTTTGCTCTTGTTGCCCAGGCTGGAGCACAATGGTGAGATCTCGGTTCACCACAACCTCCGCCTCCCAAGTTCAAGTGATTCTCCTGCCTCAGCCTCCCAAGTAGTTGGGATTACAGGCATGTACCACCACGCCCGGCTAATTTTGTATTTTCAGTAGAGACTGGGTTTCTCCATGTTGGTCAGGCTGGTCTTGAACTCCCAACCTCAGGTGATCCTCCCACCTCAGCCTCCCAGTGCTGGGATTACAGACATAAGCCACCGCAACCGGCCTGACCAACATTCACCTTAATCCAATATGACCTCACGTTAACTGAGTTACATCTGCAGAGATCCTATTTCCAGATAAGGTCAAATTCTGAGGTTCCAGGTGAACATGAATTTTGGGGGCACACTGTTCAATCTAGTACAGAGGGAAAAGGTGACAACAGATGGAGAAGCAGGGAAGGAGGGTGCTGGGAAGGGAAGAGAAGGGAGTGCTCCAGGAAGGGGAAATGTCTCTCCATGGTTATGTTCAAACAGCTGCCTCTGGGCCTGGGTAACATTCCAGTTTTGTAGGCGTCTCACCACTCTGCATGTCCGTCTTTTTAGCCATAAAACAACAGTGTTGATCTTTAAGGCTGTGTCCACCACGAAGGCTCTCATTTCCTAGGGGAGGAAGCAACCAGAATTGGGCAGCATAAAGCAAAAGTGTCTTCATAGCCATCTGGAAGACAACCTGCCAACAAAATCCCATCACAACAGGCTTCCCATTCTAGATACTCTGCAATCAGGAAACAGGTCCCCCAACACCACGCCAGGACTTTCAGTGGCTCATATGATGGGTAGTGAATGGGAGCTATAGTTTGGGGTCCAGGTGAGATCACAGCTGATGGCCCTCCAGAAGCCAGCCATGCAGAGTTCCAGAAGGAACAGTTGGAATCACAAAGAGATCGAGACTTGGCCTGAGGAGGAAGGGTAAGAATGAACAGCATCAGTGAGCTTGAGTAAGGAGGGCATGTGGACACATCTGCAAGATTCCAAGCAGGTTAAATGTTGGCTCTCCCATCAAGGGGCTTTAGGCGTTCAAAGGAATAGGATGATATTAGAAGATTGGTTTGCTGAAAAAGTGCCAGCCTTTGTACCAAGATGTTATGTTATCTCATTTAATCCTCAAATCACATAATTATAGAGTAAATACTATTCTCTGTATTTGAAAGTTGTGAAAACTGAGTTTCAGGGAATGACTGGTGTGGGGATGCACTGCTAGTAAATAGCAGAGCCAGGAGTTCAAACTCGAGTCCGTTTCATTCCCAGCCCTGATCAGAGTCGAGTTGGGTGTGAAGATTCGTTTCGGGGTCAGGGCTTTGTGTTTTGTTTGTGGCACTGGGCTCCCTCCTCGCAGCCCCCGGTGCACATGTGTCTGCAGGCCTCCTTGCCTCTGCTCTCAGGGCCATGGGGCCCTCTGTGTGATGACAGTCAGCTATTTGTCCAGGAGCCAAGAGCAGAGATCAAGGGCTCAGAGTGGTTTTACTTCCTGAGTAGGGAGGCAGCCTTGTTCTGTGGAATCCATCCTTTCGAGGGGGATGAATTTAGCTGCCCTCCCTAGTTGGTGGTGGGGGAGGCGGGCAGGGTCCTGTCAGACAGAGGATGTAGGCTTAGCTCCAAAGGGCTTTTGTCTGAGGCCGGGCCTCAGGCCAGAGTGACATTCTTTGGTGGAGACTGCCAGGCCACCGCTGAGAGAAGCACCTGCGGGACAGGGAGGGAAGGAGAGTGAGAGGTCTATCTTTCTTCCAGAGAAGAGGGAGCCTGGAGTGTGGAATCTGCTGTTTGGGGGCCCCCAGGGTGCTAAAGCCACGCCAGCAGGCGCTTCAGGCTTGAGAAGACACGCCAAGGCCCAAGCTACTCAGAGATGCGGGCTATTAACTTTCCAGCTTCTGTGATGCCTAATAAAAATCCCACAAGATGAAAGAATTGTACTCCTTGGGCTTGTTTCCTATAGACATCCTAAGGTCACAGAACTTTCCAATGGAAGGGGCGTTGGCAGCGTCTGGTTATAACTCCCGCACACCGAGTGTGTCTCTGTTTGTCATGCATGCTGTTGGTGCCCCACCCAGATCTCCTGTGCAGGTGAGTGCACCCATGCCTGAATGCTGTGAGTCACGCTCACAGCTGCCCCTTTCTCTGGAGAATTGCCCTCAGTCATCAGGAGATATCCTCCTGGGAGGTTACACACTCCCATCCGTCCCAGCCACTTGCAGCCAATGAATAACAGAGGGGCCTCAAGGAGGCAGCGAGCCTGCAGAGAATCCCCACCCAGAGTCCCCTAGGGGGTCAGGCTGAGACTGGCCTCTGACTGAGACCACATCCTTCCTTAGGACTTGCTCTCACTCTCTTTCTTCTGAAAGCCCTTCTTTGGTAAGTTTCTTGTGCAAAGTTCCCCATATTAGGCTCTATTTCCAGAAAACCTGACCTCAGACCCCCTTCTTTCAGTAGTTCACTCCAGTGAGCAATCACCGAGCATTTCCCATGTTCTAGATATGGTTATATGTGCAGAGAACATAACAGTGAACCAAATAAACTTACTTTTCCCTCAGCTGAGCTTATGGGATGGTAGGAGAAGACAGATACTAAACAATCACAAAACAATACAATTAGGATTATAATTAGGATTATGTATTAAAAGCATGGAGCTAATTTCCAATAGCTAAGGCATGGAATCAACCCAGGTGCCCATCAGCAGTGGATTGGATAAAGAAAATGTGGTAAATACACACCACGGAATACTATGCAGCCATGTAAAGAATGAGATCATGTTCTTTGCAGCAACATGGATGGAGATGGAAGCCGTTATCCTAGGTAAACTAATACAGGAACAAATACTGCATGTTCTCACTTATAAGTGGGAGCTAAACATCGAGTACACATGGACACAAAGGTTGGAAAAATAGACACTGGAAATACAAGAGCCAGGTGTGGTTGGGGAAAAAGAGGGGCAAGAGTTGAAAAACTGCATGGGTACCTGAAAAATGGTGATAGTCTTGTCACCATTGCCCAAGATCATGTGGTTGTAAGTGACAGAGGCACCATTTGAATACAGGTCTGTCTGAAGGTTTCGGTTCCACGATTCTGTGCTGGAGAGAGGGCCATAAATTTCTAAGTGCCAGCTTCATTCGGAGACTTCCTCTCAAGAAATGGCCCCGGCCGGGCACGGTGGCTCAAGCCTGTAATCCCAGCACTTTGAGAGGCTGAGACGGGTGGATCATGAGGTCAGGAGATCGAGACCATCCTGGCGAACACGGTGAAACCCCGTCTCTACTAAAAAAATACAAAAAACTAGCCGGGCAAGGTGGCGGGCGCCTGTAGTCCCAGCTACTCGGGAGGCTGAGGCAGGAGAATGGTGTAAACCTGGGAGGCAGAGCTTGCAGTGAGCTGAGATCTGGCCACTGCACTCCAGCCTGGGCGACAGAGCGAGACTCCGTCTAAAAAAAAAAAAAAAAAGAAATGGCCCCAAGAGTGTTGTGCTAGGTGATTCTATGACTTGACAGGGAATACTCTCTGCCCAATCAAATGCTCCATACTGGACGGCCTCCAAGCCCTCAATTGGGACATTACTTTGGGAAGCAGGACTTTTGGGTGCTTGTGGAGAAAAACAAAGGATGCTCAAGCTCAAGCTGTAGACCCAACAAGGCCAAGCCAGGTCTTAAACAATGATGTGTGTGTGTGTGTGTGTGTGTGTGTGTTTCTGTGAAGCCAGAGGACTCAGAATCACTATTCCCCTGAGAAGAGTCAGGCGAGAGATAGTGTTGCAACAACTGTGGTAACTGAGCATTGCCTGCAGATATCTGCTCCTTGCAGCCTCAAGGAGCTCAACCAGCCTCCCCCTGGGAGGTGGTATGATGAGTGGTTAGGCATTCAGGCTTTGGCATACAAAGCCCTGAGCATAAATCCCTACTCTGCCATTTCCCGGCTGTAGGCACATGGGCAAGACATAACTGCTCTGAGACTTCATTTCTATTTTTTTGTAAAATGAGAATGAACCTTGACCCTGTGTCATTGGGATAGTGATGAAAAGTAAACCAGATACTATCTGTAGAGCATCTAGCCCAAAGGAAGTACCTAGATTTGAGTACATTGATGCTGCTCTGATAATGGTGACGATGAGCATGAAGGTGATGCCTGCTCAGAGAGTAAAAGCTACCAAATGTCTGTGCAGACCCCCACCGCCCACCTCTGACTGTGCAGCCTCCCCACAGGTAGGACTGGAAGGGGAAATCAGATTAAGAGGCTTCAGTCCTTTAAGTCCATTTGTAAATTTCTGGTTGTAATGGAGGTTGGCAAAGCCCTTCAATTTCGTTTCCCTGGGAAATGTTATTAAAATTCTGCCTGGTAAAACTTCGCAATCAATACATAAAGACCTCCTTCAAGAAGGTTGATCCTAAAGCCAGCATCTCTGGTAAACACGGCTTGTTGTTTGAGATGGTAATAATCACTGCGGCTCTTTGTTCAGTGTCTTTTGGCTGACTTTCAGTTCATGAGGAAGAGTCTGTATGGAAGCCAATTTGAATTGATTTTGCAAGTAAAATTTCAGGGGACAATGTGCCAGGTGTCTCAGAGAGCTGGAGTCTGGTGGATTCTCTGTCATCTGCTCACAAGAACTCTAACTCAACGTTTGTATGGTGAGCCACAGTTTTCAAAGCACTTTACTTTCACATTCGGTATTTCTGTCTTCACAATAACATTGTTAGGCTAATATTGTTCTCCTTATTTTGCAATTTTCACATTTAACAAATGAGAGAAACAGTAAAAGGTTAAGGGGTATGCCTAAAGCTATATATATTATTTTACAGCTGAGACCACAGAAATACAAAGAATTATTAGAGACTATTACAAACATCCAGAAGGCTGAGGCGGGTGGATCACCTGAGGTCAGGAGTTCGAGACCAGCCTGGCCAACGTGATGAAACCCCCATCTCTATTGAAAACACAAAAAATTAGCTGGGTATGGTGGCAGGTGCCTGTAATCCCAGGTACTCAGGAGGCTGAGGCAGGAGAATCACCTGAACCTGGGAGGCGGAGGTTGCAGTGAGCCAAGATTGCACCATTGCACTCCAGCCTGGGCAACAAAAGCGAAACTCCATCTCAAAAAATAAATAAATAAATATTACAAAATAAACAACTATACACCAACAAATTGGAAAACCTAGAGGAAATGGATAAATTCCTGGACATGCATACAACCTACCAAGATTGAACCGCAAAGAAATAGAAAATCCCAGCACTTTGGGAGGCCAAGGTGGGCCGATCACTTGAGGTCAGGAGTTTGAGACCAGCCTAGCCAATATGGTGAAACCTCATCTCTACGGAAAAAAATAGAAAAATTGGTTAGTTGTGGTAGCAGGTGCCTGCAATTCCAGCTAATTGGGAGACTGAGGCAGGAGAATCGCTTGAACCTGGGAGGTGGAGGTTGCAGGTGAGAAACTGATATAAGTACGAAATTCCAGGAAGGATTACTTTTTAACCATCATTCAACCTCTTGGTGGAAAGTAGAGAATGTTACCAAGTGGCGGTTACAATTAAATCATTTGATGACCCTCTTGTTTTCAGCTAAGCCCAAGTCATGTCTGTGACTTTCCACTGCAAATAGTCAGTCAGCTCACTGTGAGCTAATAAGTCGTGTACAGAACCGGGAGGCAGAAGAGGGAGGAGCGATGAGGAGGAAAAGGTGAGCAGAGGGAAGAAACGTGGCACGGCTTTCAGACACCATCGGTCTTCTTGGCTATGAGTGTTTTGCATAGATATTACTACCTTTCTTGTTTAAATCCTTTCTTATTGCATAAATAACTCAGGTTTACTTTATAAAAAGTAGAAAATGCGGGAAAGCAGATAAAATAAATAAACACAACTCTTCATAATCCACATCCAAAGACAACCACCATTCATATTTTGATGTTTTGCCTGCCAGATATTTTTCTTTTCATATATATATATATATATATATATACACACATATATATATGTGTGTGTGTGTATATATATATATGTATATGTATATATATATATGTGTATATATATATATACACACACACACACACCTTCTTTTTTACAAGAAAAGCATCATCCCTTCCTAATTGCCTACATGCCTTCTATTCCTCTTTCTTGATAAATACAGATTTTTAAATGCACTCCTGAGACCCATTCTCCTGCCCACACGCACATTTCTCCCTTTGTTTTTCATCTAACGGACCTCGCCCTAGGTCCCTTCCGGCGGCCAACCCATTCTTTCACACAAGGACTCAATTCTCTCTCCAGCCCAGGGTTCAGATGGGAAGATCTGAATTGCAACACAAACAGTATGGGGGAAAAGGACGTTTTCCAAAGACTTCTTTAGAATGGTTGCTGCCTTTCTAGCAAACGTCAGATTTGCTTTCTCTTTTCAACCTCAGAGTTGAGAGTTGAGTTAATTAGACTCTTCCATTTAAGACATGATTATCTCAACATTCATGCAAACAGCTTCTTGTTTTCTTTTACATTCCAAGTTCTCACTCCCTTTCCACTCCCACACCCCCGCCCCATTAACCTTTATCCTAATATGGTTGATTTATGTCCCGCAATTATTGTGCTGGATGGCTTCCATTTGCACCTCTAGATGGGCTCTTTGTTTATCTCAGCCCAGGTCTGGTCCCCGGAGGCTCATCTGCAGGGTGTGCATCAATGTGCTTGTTAGCTCCTTGCCTTCTGATTGGGTTTGGGCAATGGGAAGCACCGTCAGGAGATTCAGAAGGTGGCAGGAAAGGGAAGCCAGAGTATTTACACCCCTTTCTCCCTCCCTGCCAGAGAGCAAGGTCCTCCCCTGGGGTCAGCTGATGGCTGCATCCCCACAGCTCCTGTAAGGTGGCCCTTTCTAGGTGGCTCTCTCAACGGAGTTGGCCTTTACTGTCCAGGACACGGTTAGGTCCCATGGCTGTTCCTAGCTCCAGGGCACCTCACTGTCATTGGGTGCTTTTCCTAACCCTGCCCACACCTCTGTAAATAGTCCTTTCACTAATTCTCCAACTGTGCAATATGTGTGTGTCCATCTTTTCCCTGCCTGGACCATGACAGATACAAATACATATGTGTAGTAATGCAGATCACGGAAACAGTGCTATGGGAAATGAAAAAGAAACAGGATGAGATCTGGAGGACAGTAATATTCTATTCATTAAATACATGCATACACACATACACATAACAGAATATTCTATATCTTACAACGGTACTGACCTGGTTTGGCTATGTCCGCACCCAAATCTCATCTTGAGTTGCAGCTCCCATGATTCCTATGTGTTGTGGGAGGGACCTGGTGGGAGGTAATTGAATCATCGGGGCAGGTGTTTCCCACGCTGTTCTTGGGATAGTGAATAAGTCTCAGGAGATCTGATAGTTTTATAAAGGGGAGTTTCCCTGCACACGCCCTCTTGCCTGCTGCCATGAAAGGCATGTCTTGCTTTCCCTTTCCTTCGACCATGATTGTGAGCCCTCCCCAGCCATGTGGAACTGTGAGTCCATTAAACCTCTTTCCTTTATAAATTACCCAGTCTCGGGTATGTCTTTATTAGCAGTGTGAGAACAGACTAATACGGGAATATACATATATTCATGTGTTGCTTAACAATGGAGATCTGTTCTGAGAAATGCATCATTAGGCAATTTCATCCTTGTGTGAACACCATAGTGTGTACTTACACAAACCTAGACAGTCTAGCCTACTATACGCCTAGGCTATGTAATCTAGCCTATTGGTCCCAGGCTACAAATCTGTACAGCAGTTTACTGTACTGAATATCATAGACAATTGTAACACAATGGTAACTATTTGTATATATAACCACAGAAAAACTACAGTAAAAATACAGTATAAAAATTTTTAAAAAACGGTACACCGACATAGGGCACTTACCATGAATGGAGCAGGCAGGACTGGAAGCTGCTCTGGGTGAGTCAGCAAGTGAGTGGTGAATGAATGTGAAGGTCTAGGACATTACTGTCCATTACTGTAGACTTTTGACTCTTGTATTAACACTGAGCTTAAAACACAAACACATTGAACATCTGTACAAAAATATTTCCTTTCTTTATATTTTTATTTTATAAGCTTTTTCCTACTTCTAAAAATTATTTTACTTTTTAAAACTTTCGTTAAAAACTAAGAGACAAACACGTTAGCCTAGACCTACATGGGGTCAGAACCATCTATATCACTGTCTTCCACCCCCACAACTTGTCCCACTGGAAGGGCTTCAGGGACAATAACACGCATAGAGCTGTCATCTCCTATAATAACAACACCTTCTTCTGGATACCTCCTGAAGGACCTATCTGAAGATGTTTACCATTACTTTTTTTGTTTAAGTAGAAGGAGTGCTGTCTAAAATAACAAAAATAAGTATGGTAAATACACGAACCAGTAACTTAGTTGTTTACTATCATGATCAAATATTCTATACTGTACATGATTGTATTGCTCTGTTTTATACCACTGGTAGCACAGTGGTTTGTTTACAGCAGCATCACCACGCACAAGTAATGTCTTGCACTATGTACTAGTTTTTGGCTACAACATCACTAGGCGGACTTTTTCAGCCCCACTGTAATCTAATGGGAACACTGTGGCACATGGGTCCGTTGTTGACCCAGCACGTCGTTTTGCAGTGCGTGACGGCACTCCAGGTTGCTGCTTCTGACCGCCGTGCAGCACCGCTCACTGTGATCCTTCCTGTTACTTCTCCAGCCCCTGGTGAAGAGCTGCCTTCAACTTCCTGCTCTCACCTGCAATACCACAGTAAGTCAAAATTTTTATACTTTTTAACTCAAAGTTTTTTAGTTCTTTTCCAGGTCTCAGTCCTGAATTTATGCCAAACACACTAATTTTATGAGTAAACCATGTTGCATGGGCATCCCTTGAGTCCACGTTCCTCAGTTAAATAATGCAACCCTAAAAAATCATACAAAGGTGCATTTAAAATGTGTTTTTCCTGACTTTTCTACTACAATCATAAATTGTGTAATAAAATAAATGACAAGAATCATACTGGCTACCATTTAGAGAGCACTTTGCATATGCTGAGTTCTCTCTTAAGCTGGGTACAAGCTGTAGTTCATTCAACAGTCCCTGGAGCCAGCTTGGACTGGCTTGCAAGAGCCAATTATTAAATTTTCAAGAATTTTGCAAGCCAGTCACTAAACACAGTAATTATTAAAAATCCCTAAACATAGCAATTATTAAAAATCAAATTATATAAACTCACAATTAAATACATTGGATTATAAACAAATATAATAGAAACTCATCAGTTTCTAATTATTATTATTATCTTTTTTTTTCCAGACAGAGTTTCGCTCTTGTTGCCCAGGCTGGAGTGCAATGGCGCGATCTCAGCTCACCGCAATCTCCGCCTCCCAGGTTCAAGTGATTCTCCTGCTTCAGCCTCCTGAGTAGCTGAGGTTACGGGTGCGTGCCACCGAGCCCGGCTAATTTTGTGTTTTTAGTAGAGATGGGGTTTCTCCATGTTGGTCAGTCTGGTCTTGAACTCCTGACCTCAGGTGATCCACCCACCTCAGCCTCCCAAAGTGCGGGGATTACAGGCATGAGTCACTGCGCCTGGCAGTTCCTAATTATTTTACTACCCTTCGCTGTTATCCAGGCTCAGGTAATGTCCACTGTATCTGCATGGTGCAAGTAAGATGTAATGGTTCCCATATCTAATTCCACGTGCAATAATGTTACATTGGTTCCTTGAAATCAGCTTTAGTAGGAGTATTTGCACCACAGAAATTAGCAAATGTTGTGAATCAGGAGTCCTCTGTCCCCAGAGCTGGTTGTTAAACATTGACCAGCATACCACTGTGCTCAATCCTCACAACAGCCCTATGAGACAGGTCCTTTTTTTATTTTACAGATGAAAAAGTGAGGCCTCTGGAATTGGACATCTAAGTGGAGATGCCCAAAGTGCAGTTGGGTGTATTAGTCTGATAATGACTATTAAAAGAATTGTAAAATGCTCATTGGATTTGATAATTATGCAGTTATTAGTGGCTTCACAGAAGTGATGGGGGCAAAGAAGCCAGATTACAGTAGGTTCAGAGTGAACAGGAGCAAAGAAGCACAAACAGCAAATATGGACTGACATTCAGGACACGTGGGTCATTCGAGAGAGAGATAGATGATAACTAGGGGGGTTCACAGAAGATCCAGTTCCCCCTGTTCTTTATTGATACAAAACACATCAAATTAACCATTGTAAAGTGTTCAATTCAGTGGCATTTAGTACATTCACAGTATTGTGCAACCATCCCCTCTTTCCATCAACCCCCACCCAAATAACCTCCGTACCCATTAAGCAGTCTCCACTTCCCCCTCTCCCCAGCTCTTGGTAACCTCCAATTTTCTTTGTGTTTCTATGGATTAACATATCTCAGCATTGAAGACAGGACCTGCCACGTAGATCCTCAGTAAAATTTGTTGACCTAAACAGACACTACCTGCAAGTCACACCCGCATCCTTGCAGATCACCCTAGCTCAACCTTTGCAACTTACAAATTCAAGAGGTAGTTGTTCATGTTGCCTGATCCTTTTCAGGGCAAGGACCGTGTTTTGCACACTTTGTATTCTCCACAGCAAATGACACAGTGCCTCATACATACTAGGTATCTCATAAGCATTATTAAAGGCTCTAGGAATTATTTTGCATCTCTCCAAATCATATGTTTTTTTCAGGTGAGTTTTATGTTTAATCCCTTTTACTTTTGATTTTAAAATTAAAACATACTCAATGTAGAAAATTTATTTTAAAACATTGAGATATCTGAAGAAGGTCAAAATCACTTATAATCCCTCAACCCACATAAAGGTTGCTATGGGTTTCCTCCAGGTCATTTTCCAAATGCAAGATCTTGGGGAATTTAAAAGGGGAGTGCAGGTGTGCAAATGGGTATTTAAATCCCATTGCTCCATGGTTCTCCTCCAGTTAATTAACTATTAGCACTATTGCTTTGGCTAAATCTCACATTTTTACAAACAGTGGAGATTAGCAGGGAAGCCACTTTGAGTTCTGAAAAATTAACCCTTCTATCACCTCCATGTTCTCATATTAACAGGAAAGCAAGCAGAACGCTTCATAGATGCACCAGAGAGTCTACATCTACAAAGAACAAGGAGCTGAGAACCTACCATAAAAAACTTCCAGCAAAAGGAATATGTATCCTGCTTCTTGGAAAAGGAAGTTTACTTTTCTGGGGTGGGGCTTAAGGAAGTGTCCCAGCAAGACACTTGCTGATGACTGAGCTCAGGTCAACACTGCTAGGAAGTGTCCTGGGAGTGGTGGGAAAGAACATCAGCTCGGGGTGGGGAGCACTGAGGGTGTTGCCCAAGAGAGGACATAGAAGGGGCAGAGTCACCACTACAAATACAAGAAGTTTATTTTTGCTGCAAATGACAGCTCCTATTTATTGAAAGCCTGATGCCAAAATATGTTGAGATCAGAGCAGGTTTCTGAGGGATACCCATCACCACCTTCTTGTAGTCCCAGTTCCGAACCATTTAAAATAATAGAGGACTCTGGCAGGTGGAGAACAAAATGGCAGAGACGGTATTGGAGAGCTCAGCTTAGGTTTAAGGCAACAACAGGCTTCTGCTGACCAGAATCAGTCTGACTTGCACCCGGTCCTGGGCAGTGGTGGAAAAATGCCGGCCTCCCCATGTAGTGTGCCTCTCCAGAAATATATAATGTATGGAAGAGCGGGGCAGAATGTGGGCTTCTGGTGGCGGCTGAATTCCAAAGGAAAAGTAGACATGAGGCGGGTGTACATATGCCCATTTCCTACTCCCAAATTTGCCAAGGAGGGACTACAAGAAGGTGGTGATGGGTATCCCTCAGAAACCTGCTCTGATCTCAACATATTTTGGCATCAGGCTTTCAATAAATAGGAGCTGTCATTTGCTGCAAAAATAAACTTCTTGTAGAATTCTGAGCACAGGACCAGAAAGAAGCCAGGAGTGTTACATGCATTGATGTCCCTCTACATGGAAACACACAGCAAGGGGAAAGGAGGTTCCACATAAGAGGTATTGTCCTGGGAGTGTTAAGTATTTTATCCCTAAAGCACTTTAGAACAACCTGTAAAGAGGATATTCAGATCTCCATTTTAAGATCAAGAAACTAACAAGATCCTGCCATCTGCAACAACATGGATGGAACTGGAAGTTATTAAGGGAGATAAGCCAGGCACAGAAAGACAAGCTTCACATATTCTCACTTGTCTGTGGGAGCTAAAAATGGAAACATTTGAACTCATGGAGACAGAGAGTAGAAGGATGGCTACCGGAGGCTGAGAAGAGTAGAGGGGGAAATGATAGGGACATGCAGAGATGATTACTAGGTAAAGAAAAATAGCTAGAAAGCATGAATAAGGGCCGGATGCAATGGCTCACTCCTGTAATCCCAACACTTTAGGAGGCCAAGGCGGGAGGATCGCCTGAGCCCAGGAGTTTGAGACCACCCTGGGCAACATAGTGAGACTTCATCTCTACAAAAAAAAAAAAAAGAAAGAAAAAAAGGAAGGCATAATGGTGCGCACCTATAGTCTCAGCTACTCGGGAAGCTGAGGTGGGAGGATCATTTGAGCCTGGAAGGCAGAGGTTGCAGTGAGCTGAGTTTGTGCCAATGCACTCCAGCCTGGGCAACAGAGCAAGATCCTGTCAAGAAAGAAAGAAAGGGGGTGTGGGGAATGGGAGGGAGGGAGGAAGGCAGGAAGGAAGCAAGAGACCTAGTATTTGATAGCACAACAGGGTGACTATAGTCAATAATAATTTAATTGTACATTCAAAAATAACTAAAATCCTATAATTGGATTGTTTGTAACACAAAGGATAAATGCTTGAGGGGCTGGATATCCCATTAATTCTGACGGGATTATTGCACATTGCATGCCTGTATCAAAATATTCCATCTATGTCATAAATATATATGCCTACTATGTACCCACAAAAACTAAAAATTTAAAGCAAAACAAAGATGAGGGCCCTGAGAAAAGTTAATAAGGGCACAGCATTATACAGCTGGCAGGTGGTGGAGCTGGGATTTGCATGCATGTTTTTCTGAATTGCTATCTCTTGCCCTTTCTAGCAGGATGCACTGTCCTTCCACTTAAGGAACACGTCCACTTCTGCATAGCCCTTCTCCTGTCTGAGAACCCTTGCCAAAAAGACAGGCAGTTAGGTCCGGATTAGGTGCCATACACACAGTAAAAATATTTAACAAAGGCCGGGCACGGTGGCTCACGCCTGTAATCCCAGCACTTTGGGAGGCCAAGGGTGGCAGATCACGAGGTCAGGAGATCGAGACCATCCTGGCGAACACGGTGAAACCCCGTCTCTACTAAAATACAAAAAATTAGCCGGGCGTGGCGGCGGGCGCCTGTAGTCCCAGCTACTCCGGGGAGCTGAAGCAGGAGAATGGCGTGAACCCGGGAGGCGGAGCTTGCAGTGAACCGAGATCGCGCCACTGCTCTCCAGCCTGGGAGACAGAGTGAGACTCCGTCTCAAAAACAAAACAAAACAAAAAAACATTAACAAAAAATCTTGATTAAAGGAATTCGGAATAGGGAGTAGTTGTTCTGATGAGAGTGATCAGGCGGCAGAGGTGTTATTTAAGCTGGATTTGAAAGAAGAAATCTTGTTCCACGGGACAGATGCTTTTTGCTTCTCATTATTCTGGTTTGGTGGGGCGTAAGAACCAGTCCAGAGATTCCTTGCTCTTTTCTCAGGTGTTAATTTCGAGGTATTGGTTTAAGTTTGAGTTTCACCATCAATTAGCCGAGGCAGGTTTCTTACCCTTTCTAAGTTTTGGTGTCTTCATCTGTAAAAGATGATTGTGGTAAAGACTAAATTAGATGGCATCTATGAAAGTGTTTGGCTCATAGCCTATTTTTTTTTCCTTTTTCTTTCCCCCGCTCTCTCTCCTCTCTTGATTTTGAGTCGTTTTCATTGGTGCTTTTAGAGAAGCTACGCATGTTCATTTCTGGATGCCTCCCTGACTTTGGTGCTGTCTGACCTTGACGTGGCGGCTGATGGACAGCCGCCCCAGGTCCCTTGTTTAAAGCCTTATCTCTAGTCCTCACACAAACATGATCTCACCTCTCCCAAGGGCAGAGACAGATGTTGTCCCGATCTGATTCTTCCACGGATGCCTGCTGCTCTGCACAGAGAAGCACACTTGTGTTTCAGAAAGGAGAACTGGTGACAGTGTGGAGCTGGGTCCCCCAAAGGGGAGAGTCCTGGGTTCCTTTAATTCCCCAGACAGGGCCATTTAGGTCCTCTAGCCTCTGAGTTGTGGGACAAGCATCTGCCAACAGAACCAGGAGTGGTGTGTGTGGAGGTTTTATCCTGTGCAGGGGGTTTTGTGTTGATCCCAGAAGATGTTGAACTGGCTTGGACCTACTCAGGTTTCTGAATGGCTCCTTGATCTCCCAAAATGACTTCCAGAATCAATTTTACCTTGTAAGGTGATTTGCCTCTTGTATGTAGGGAGAGCTCCTCCTTTCCCTTCCACTTCTAATCCCTCCAGGCTGTACTCATCTTGGCAGCATGGACCATGTTTGTTTCATTTTTATACCTCTTGCTTGTCACCTGCCCACTCCCTGTCACCACCCCAACACATACAGTAACTAGCATTTTGCTTAATACATAAAGGGTGCTCATTGAATATGTGATGAATGAATGAAACCGTAGTAAACTTAGTCTGATAGGCTGAACTCCAGGAGTTTGGTGACTGCAGAAAACAGAATGGGAGACAGGCGGTCATGTATCCTAGCCCACCTCCGCCAATATATAATAATAAATAATAATAGTAGCAAAGTCATAACACCTAACATTTATTCATCACCTTCTGCATTCCAGATACATATAAAGGTCTTTCCATTCATTTGTTACCTTATTCAATCCTTACAACAACCCCTAAATTAATTATCATTATTCCATTTTATAAATGAAGAAGCTGATGCTTAGAGAACTTATTCACCTTCCCAAGCTCCCCCCAGCTAATAATGCGTGAAGCTGAGATGTGACCCATTTGTCTTCACAGATACACCAGCTTTTTACCAGTGTGCTGTATTTCCTGGGTCTCCTTGCCTATTGGGTAACTTTAGCCAAGTCCGTTCCCCTCTTTGGCTTCACTGTCCTCATCTGCAAAATGGAGATAGAGAACAGAAGAAGTGATTACTAAAGTTCCTATTAGAACTCTCTTTCCACGAGATTAGTAGCAATACCAAATGGTAATCCCTCCTGTTTGCACAGCCTTTTACAGTTCATAAAGCCCTTACTCATTCTTCCCATTAGGCAAATTACCTTGGAAACAAGATTTGCCTAAAGGCCTTGAGTCACTGTTCTAGGGAAGTCTCAGGAGGAAGAGGCAGTTCTAGGAACAGGCCTACCTGTGCTCACCCTGAGGCCCTAGGAGGTACTGCCTGTCCTTCCAACTCAGGTTGCCTTCCCAGAGGCTAAGCAGGGTTTCAATTTAGAGTGGTTAAACCAGTGAAGCCTCTTCCTTGCACAATCCAGGCAAATAGGGCCAGGCACTGGGCAGTGTAGGCCTCTAGGAAATACCTGGACGGAAATGATATAAACAGTTCTTTGAGCCTGAACTCATTCAAACCTGTGGGCTGCAGGAAGGAGACTTGACGTCCGCCTCTTCTGTAATAGTTCACCCATTCATTCATTCATTCATTCATTCATTCGACAAGTAGGTATGGCAACATCCATAATGGGACCTGACTGTGCTAGGTACTTAGAATAAAAGATGATGCCTTCTTCTCTTAAAGAACTCATCATTGGGCAGGAGTGGAGAGCCAGATGCACAAACAGATAAATCCAACACCATGCAGTACTCCTTTGCTATGGGGCCCTAGAACATTGCATACCTTGTCTGTCTGAGCCTCAGTTTCTTCATCAACCAAATGGGGTTGATAATATCCCATCTTTTGCCCCATCTTCTGCAGCTTCCCAGCTCCTGGGAGCCATTCCCTGTTTCCCAGGAAACACTTAAACTTCCTTTACCTCACCATCCCTACTGTTCCCTCTGCCCTGAATGCTCATCCCCGATGCACGTCTTAAAAATACCCACTTGGGCTGGGCACAGTGGCTCACGTCTGTAATCCCTGCACTTTGGGAGGCCAAGGCTGGTGGATCATATGAGGTCAGGA
Source organism: Colobus angolensis palliatus (assembly GCF_000951035.1). Classification (NCBI taxonomy): domain Eukaryota; kingdom Metazoa; phylum Chordata; class Mammalia; order Primates; family Cercopithecidae; genus Colobus; species Colobus angolensis. The sequence goes on from NW_012116210.1 coordinate 100,683, forward strand.
GTTCGAGACCAACCTGGCCAACATGGTGAAACACCATCTCTACTAAAAATACAAAAATTTGCCAGGCTTGGGGTCGCACGCTTGTAATCCCAGCTACTCGGGAGACTGAGGCAGGAGAATCGCTTGAACCTGGGAGGCGGAGCCTGCAGTGAGCCAAGATCCCGCCACTGCACTCCAGACTGGGTGATAGAGTGAGACTCGGTCTCAAAGAAAAAATATATATATACCCACTCAACCTCAGCACCTAGCATAGTCCTGGGCACATGGTAGAGGATGAATAAATATTTGCTGAATGAATAAATCCCACAAGATCAAGCTCTCCCTCTGCCTCTTTGCCTCCTTCTCTTAGCCTTACATGACTTCCCCAGGCAGAACAATTAATCTGTTTGTCTCCCCATTAAATTGCAAACTCCTCATGTGCAGACACTGGGAATGACACAGAACATCAGTGTTTAGTAAACATTAGGAAAAGTGAAAAACAAGTTGGTCGGGAAAGGTATTATTATCTTTGTTTTAATAATGCCTCTTAGGTTCTGAAAAATCCCAAAGGACTTTGCGAATCATCCTGAAGGTTAAGCAACTTGCCCAATCGCACAGGGCCCCAGGCAGCCTCATTTCTTGACCTGAATCTGAGCTGATTCAGACCACAGATCTCAGAGATACTTTTTAAACTACTTATTTCACAAATTCTAAGTGCACATGTTTCAACATTTCAGAAATTGGGATGCACTGTTCTTTCTTTAATGGCACATAAAATAATGATGATATATCTTACAACCAGTGTGTCCTTCGATCTGATGAAATACATTATTAGCTATCATTGGAAAAAGAAGAAACGCAAGTGCTTGAGTTCACTCTCAGGAATAATCAAAGAACTACAGATGAGAACCACAGAGGGGAGACGATTCCCTTCATTGCATTTGGCAAAGATAAAAGGTGAAAAATCAATACGGTTGGAGGTAAGGGAATTGAAAATAGATCGTCTCATAAAAAACTGGTGAGGCAATGCATTGGTGCAAACTTTTGGGAAGGAAGTTTGAAAATTTTTTACTCATATCAAAAGCCTTAAAAATATGTTAGCCCTTTGACCTAGTTATTTCATGTCTAGGAATTTATTCTAAGGACAAGTTCATAGCTGTGCTCAGAGATTTATCTACAAGCATATTCTCAGAAGCCTTGTTAATAGTGAGAAAAGGCCAGGTGTAGTGGCTCACACCTATAATCTCAACACTATGGAAGGCTGAGGCAGGAGGACCACTTTAACCCAGGAGTTTGAGACCAGCCCTGGGCAGCAAAGGGAGACCCCATCTCTACAAAAATAAATTTTAAAAAATTAGCTGGGCATGGTGGTATGTGTCTGTGTTCCCAGCTACTTTAGAGGCGGAGGTGAGAGCATCGCCTGAGCCCAGGAGGTCGAGGGTGCTGTGGGCCATGATCTCTATTGCTCTCTAGCCTGGGTGACAGAGTAAGACCCTGTTTCAAAAAAAAAAAGGTCGGGGGGTAGAAAACTGGGATAAAAAAACCCTACATTTGGCAACTATTGATTAGATAAAGGCAATTCAATAAAGTTGAATAATACAAATAATGATAGATACTGTTTTTGTTGTTGTTGTTGTTGCTGTTTGAGACGGAGTCTCACTCTTTTGCCCAGGCTGGAGTACAGTGGTGTGATCTCAGCTCACAGCAGCTTCTACTTCCCAGCTCAAGCAATTCTCTTGCCTCAGCCTCCCGAGCAGCTAGAACCACAGGCATGGCTCATTTTTGTATTTTTAGTAGAGACTGGGTTTCACCATGTTGCCCAGGCTGGTCTCCAATTCCTGAGCTCCGAGTGATCCACCCACCTCAGCCTCCCAAGGTGGTAGGATTATAGGCATGAGCCACCGCGCCTGGCCTTACTGTTAATAATTATGATGAATTATAAACCATGTGTATGTATGTGTGTTTACAGAGAAAAGCCATAGGCAATACTTTGCTATACTAACAAAACTTTGGCATCATTCTAATTCCAGTTTTGCTTGAAAAGCAGTTCTGGATTGAGCACCACCTTGGCGTAAACGAGGATCACTTGACGTTAATAAAATTACAGGTGTTCTTTTTGTCACAGGTGAGTGTTTAAAAAACAGGTAACTCCAGGCCGGGCGCAGCAGCTCTTGCCTGTAATCCCAACACTTTGGGAGGCCAAGGAAGGAGGATCACCTGAAGTCAGGAGTTTGAGACCAGCCTGGTCAACATGGTGAAACCCTGTCTCTACTAAAAATACAAAAAAAAAAAAAAGAAAAAGAAAAAGAAAAATTAGCCGGGCATGGTGGCTTCTGCCTGTAACCCCAGTTACTCGGGAGGCTGAAGCAGGAGAATCGCTTGAACCCAGGAGGTGGAGGTTGCAGTGAGCTGAGATTGCACCACTACACTCCAGCCTGGGCAACAGAGCAAGACTTCATCCCAAAAAAAAAAAAAAAAAAAATAGGTAACTCCAATGTTGTTTTGTTCTTTTTAGAATGTATTATTTTTGAAATAATTTCTAACCTACTGAAAAGTTGCAAGAATAGTACAACACTACAAACAACTCTGTATCCCCTTCCCCCAGACACACCAATTGTTAACACACTGTTTTATTTGTTATTATTTCTGTCTAGCACAGGCTCTATGTTCTGTCTACATTTTGCTTGCACAAGTCTTTTTATAAAACATTTGAGAATAGGTTACAAATATCATGACTTTTAGCCCTTAATATTTCAATATGCGTTTCTTAAGGGCAAAGATACTCCCTTACATAACTACAGAACCATTAGCAAATTCCAGAAATATAATATTGATACAATGCTTTTATCTAAGCTATAGTCTATATTCCAACTTAATCAATTGTCCTCATTTGTCCTCTATAGGAATTTATATTTTCCATGTCCAGAATCCAATTCAGTACAGCACATCCCATTTAGTTGTCACATCTTTTTGTCTTCTCAATCTGCAAGAGTTTTAATTGGTTTTTCTCAGTCGTTTATGACAGCAACAGTTTTTAAAAACACAGGACTATTATTTTATAGACAATTTAGATTGTCTGACACGTCCTCATAATTGGAATCACATTATGCATTTTTGTCTGAAATATTACATAAATGTTGTTGTATCCTTCTGAAGGTATCACATCTAGAGACACGTGATGTCTTTTTGTCCCTTAGGAGTGATACTAACTTTTATCATCTAGCTATCATTTGTGCTTTTTCCATAGTATGCCTTCTATTTCTCCTTATGTACCTAATAGATAATTTGAGGGAAGATACTTTGACACTATTGTACATTTTCAATCCCTTATCAGACTTCTTCCCCACCTTCAATTTAGAATTCATTGATGAAACTTGCCAAATGAGTTTTAATGTAATCATTCTTTCTATGTTTATTAATTACGAGGAATCATTATCATTCATTTATTATCAAAATGGGCTCATAGTCTTATTTTCATCAATGGATTATAATCCATTACTGTCCATATTTATTTTGATGCTCCAAATTGTCCTCAATTTGACCAGTAGGAGCCCTTCAAGTTGGCTCCTATATCTTTTTGACAGGCTCCATAATATATTTTGAGCATTCCCTGTCTTTCTGGCACAACATGACGTTCCAGACTTATCTTGTACTTTCTAAGCCTTGAAATCAGCCATTTCTCCAAGGGCCCTGGTTGCTTTTAGTGGATAATGGCATTTCCAAGCCAAGACCTGGTCACCTATCTGTGTTTCACTTTTCTTGTTTTCAGTTACCTGTGTATCTTCTATTTTAAAAAAAATCAAATATGCATGCCCTTATAGTGAGAAAAAATTAAAATTATTTTTATATTATTACTATTTTTTTTTTTTCCAAGACAGAGTCTTCCTCTGGCACCCAGGCTGGAGTGCAGTGGCACGATCTCGGCTCACTGCAACTTCCGCCTCCTGGGTTCAAGCAATTCTC
>NW_012116210.1:105194-116777 GCF_000951035.1 Colobus angolensis palliatus
AGAAATGTCTGCCAGAAGTCACTGTGGAGGGCTGTCCTCTGTCTTCAGAGTGCAGGAAGCACACAGAGTCTGTCTGCTGAGTGAGAGCTGCAGGACCAGCCCCGAGACCCAGAGTGGTACCCCAGGCAACAAGGAGAATAGGAATCCAACAGAGAGGAGCGGTCACCCAACTCTCTGCCAGCAGGAGATGAGCCTTCTCCCCACCCCAGCTGCTGAATTTCTATTGAAACCAGGCCGAAAGACAGGTACATCCACCACCCCACCTCCTGACCCACACCACAGACATCCATCCATCCCAGTTCTGGGCACAGGCCAGAACTGGAAGAAGGAAGGACTTGTTGCCAAGAGACTGTGAATGCTCATATCCATTTAACTATTTTAATGAATTTCTGATGTGCTGCCAACATGACTGACCCCTGCCTTTTGCCAAGGGCAACTGACTGAGACCCTTCCCTTCCCGTCCCAGTAGGGACCCCTTGGCCTGTGGCCCAGCTTTGGCCCTGAGTGACCGCTCCACTTTTGGTACTGTCCTTAGCTGGCATCCTGTTAGAATCAAGGCTGCCACAGCAGCTATCCCCAGCCTGCAGAGAGTCATGAAGGGAAGACTACCTCCTCTCTGGGCCACTGCATCCCTAGTTTCTTCAAGAAAGGGTATAATTCCTGGACACTCCCTTTTTTTTTTTTTTCTCATGGAAAACTGAACTCTTACGTTAAGGCCTATATTTCCTGCCATGAAAGCCTTCCCTGCAGACTTGCCAGGACCTCGGTGCACACAGCACTTTGCTGGGCTCTTTCCAGCACTGATCTCATCACTTTGCCATCAAGTGTCACCCTGCTCCTCTGTGAGCTCAGGAGGGGAGAGGCTGTGGCGTATCATTCCTGTAGTCTTAGCACCAAGCACAATGTCTGACAGCACGTGGAGTTCAATAAACACTGGAATGAATGAATAGATGAGATAAGCTGGGGCACTACAACTCAGGCTGACGGAGGCCAACAGAGGCAGGACAGGATATCGGGATTCAGTTATTTGTTCTGAGACAAAGTTGAGTGGCTGATCTCCTACTCTAAACCACCCTCAGCTAGCTGGGCACAGTGGCTCACACCTGTAATCCCAGCACTTCGGAAGGCTGAGGTGGGAGGATCACTTGGGTGCAGGAGTTTGAGACCAGCCTGGAAAACATGTGAGACCACATTCCTTAAAACAAAATTCTTAGCTGAGCATGGTGGCACATGCCTGTCCTAGCTACTTTGGGAGGCTGAGGTGGGAGGATCACCTAAGCTTAGGGAGGTAAAGGCCGCAGTGAGCTCTTAACATGCCACTGCACTCCCGCCTAGGTGACGGAGTGAGGCCCTGTCTCCAAATGAATAAATAAAAATAAGAATAAACTACCTTCAGGGTGCGCTGCTCCTAGACATTATCATATCACCCTGTTTTGGTTTTCCCCACAGCCTTTATCACTGCCTGAAATGTTACTTACTTGTTTACTTGCTTATTTTCTGTCTCCCCAACCTTGCCCTCGTCCCTCACCTGCTCCATAATACCACAGAGAATCTGCCTCTCTCTTCACAGCCCTGGCACAGCCTGAGGCACAGAATAGGCCCTCTATAGCTACTTGCTATACAGCTAAAGTGATGGATAAATGAATGAATGAATGAATGAATGAATGAATGAATGAATGAATGAATTCTTGCTCCTTTCAAAAGCCAATATTCTGTCCTCAAGGTCTTACTTTTGCCTGTCTTGCAACGAGCGTATTAAACTCAAGATGCATCCCTTCCTACAGGCCTCTTGGGGATGGTAGCAACTTCTAGATCTTTCTCTCTTTCTCTTCTGCCAGCTTCTTTTGTTGTCTTCCTTTTTCCATGTCTGTGCAATGTGCAAAGGTCCACTGAGTGTCTACCAGGGGCTGCACATTGTCCTGGACACTACGGATCCAAACATGACTCGGGTGTGGGATCTTGATGAGGCTGCTGACAGAGGAACATTAGAAAGAAAGCGAGAGACAGGTGAATGTGGGCAAATGGGCTTCCTCATGATGAACCTCACCTGCCTTTACTTGGGACCAGGTGACTGCATGTTTTATGAAACTATTTAGGAGGTTGATTAAATGCTAAGCAATTTTTTTTTTTTTTTTTTTCCCGACAGAGTCTTGCTTTGTCACCCAGGCCGGAGTGCAGTGGCATGATCTTGGCTCACTGAAGCCTCCGCCTCCCACATTTAAGCGATTCTCCTGCCTCAGCCTCCCAAATAGCTGGGACTACAGGTGCCCGCCAATACACCCATCTAATTTTTTTTTCATTTTAGTAGAGACAGGGTTTTGCTATTTTGGCCAGGCTGGCCTCAAACTCCTTACCTCAAGTGATTTGCCCACTTCAGCCTCCCAAAGTGCTGGGATTACAGGCATGAGCCACTGCACCGGCCCACAATATTTATATAGTAGCATTAAGTGTGATGATTTCCAGTTTGGGAGGTTCTATTTGATGTGGAAGAACATGGTTATTTGAAATTCTTGCAGCGAGATGCTCAAGCTGTTCCAGGTAAAATGTTGACATATCCCTATCACCAGCTGTGAGATACATGGAAAGAGACGGGGGGAAGGCAGGCTCTCTTCTCCTCTTGAGAATACAGTGTAGAAAGGCTTCTCTGGGGGTGGAGGAGAGGGGTGTCCCAGAAACAGGACATTTTGATTCATTATATGTATTTTTTCATAATTTTATTCTGATTATAAAATTAATATGTGCTGTATCTAGAAAAAAATATGCAGAAGAAAAGGGCAATCTCTCTAAATCCTCCCCACATAAGATAATAAGCCATTAATATTTGGGAGATAGTCTCTTTTAGTTTCTTTTCTTCTTCTTTTTTGAGACAGATTTTTGCTCTTGTTGCCCAGGTTGGAGTGCAGTGGCGCTATCCCGGTTCACTACCATCTCTGCCTCCTGGATTCAAGCAATTCTCCTGCCTCAGCCTCCTGAGTAGCTGAGATTGCAGGCGCGTGACACCACATGTGGCTAATTTTTTGTATTTTTAGTAGAGATGGGGTTTCATCATGTTGGCCAGGTTGGTCTCGAACTCCTGGCCTCTGGTAATCCACCTGCCTTGGCCTCCCAAAGTGCAGGGATTACAGGCATGAGCCACCGCACCTGGCCTAGTTTCTTTTCTAAAAGTGAGTTGGTTGTACATATTTCAGATGATACTGTTTGTATCATACAGTCTCTTGCTTTTCTTACTTAGCATGCCATAAATATTTTCTCACGTAATTTTAAAAAATACAACCCAAAATAATAATAATGTGTATTTTCTATGCACACATGGAAAGTATTTTTGTGGATCTCTGAATGGACACATTTCAAACCAACATAGTGGAATATCTCCAGGAAGACAGAGATCTTCAAAAAGAGACTGATGTTACAGAAAAAAAAAAAAAAAAATCAGAATATTAGCTTTACCCACAATGCTCAATTGGAAAAGAGAGAAGGAAATTCAAGTTTTAAAGTATAATGCATGTAATCAAAATTCCTTTTAAGAATTAAACTTGATCATACTCATCATCATATTGTTTGACATTTTTTCATATGACTGCATCTTATTTTACTTAACCTTCATTCTAAGGTCAGGCAACAGAACTGTTTCAAATAATTCTGTGGTGAGCTCCTCTGGGTGTAAATTTCGGTCTTAATCTTAGATGATTTCCTTTGAATGGATTCCTGCAAGCAAAAATCTTGGACAGTGTTCATCAATTTTGACTCCTCTGAGCAGTGCACATTAGTGTGTTTGTCAACACATCCTTACAAGCACTGAGTACCATCATTTTTAAAAATCCTTACTAATTTGGTGCTGATTCACTTAATTTTAATTGGTACTTCTCTATTACTAGTGAATCTACAGCTTTTTAATACAGTTTTCCCTGAGGAAGGATGTTTCCTCACTGAGTTTAAGAGAAGAAGCAGCCGGGCGTGGTGGCTCACGCCTGTAATCCCAGCACTTTGGGAGGCCAAGGCGGGTGGATCACGAGGTCAGGAGATCGAGACCATCCTGGCTAACCCAGTGAACCCTACTACAAAATACAAAAAAAAAAAAAAATTAGCCGGGTGTGGTGGCGGGTGCCTGTAGTCCCAGCTACTCTGGAGGCTGAGGCAGGAGAATAGCCTGAACCTGGGAGGCGGAGCTTGCAGTGAGCCGAGATGGCGCCACTGCACTCCAGCCTGGGCTACAGAGTGAGACTGTGTCTCAAAAAAAAAAAAAAAAAAAAGAAGAAGCAAGACAGAAACTCTTAAAGGTGGGGAGGAATGGGGATACACACTGAGCTCTGGTTTTATTTGCTTGGTTGATTGTTTTTTTGCCCTTGGAGTTTTCTTCACTGTTTGGAAGAAGCAGAAGCCAAGAAAAGGCAGCTTGGGGACCAGGTGTAGTGGCTCATGCCTGTAATCCCAGCACTTTGGGAGGCTGAGGCAGACGGATCATCTGAGGTCAGGCGTTCGAGATTAGCCTGGGCATCATGACAAAATCTCGTCTCTACTAAAAAAAAAAAAATTAGCCGGGTGTGGTGGCGGGTGCCTGTAGTTCCAGCTACTCAGGAGGCTGAGGAGGGAGAATGGCGTGAATCCGGGAGGCGGAGCTTGCATTGAGCCACGATCGCGCGGCTGCACTTCAGCCTGGGCAACAGCAAGACTCCATCTCAAAAAAAAAGGCAACTTGGGGATAGCAGGAGTGACATCCGTTATGAGTCAGCCTGAAGCTCATAAAGTTAATTTTCCTAAGAAGCAGCCCTAGTTACATCACTGGCCTGCCCCACACCTTTAATATCTTCCCATCACCTGTCAAGAGAAAGTCTTCCTCGATGGAAGCCCAATTGCCACTCCCCAAGCATATTTCCTGCATATTTTGCATACGTCCTATCCTCCATTCGATACACTCTTTACCCTTCTTCCTATACACAGCTCAAGTGCAGTTTCTACCCTTTGTTCACATTGTTATTCTTCCACTGGAATGCCCTCTCTACTTGATCCCTGACTCAGTCTTTCCATCTTTCAATGATTCCAAATGCCATCTCTCCTTCCATCATGCTTTCGTTCATCCCCTAAAACTCAAGTGATGTTTCATCCCTTTGAACTTGTATTTGTCTCTGAGGTAGGCGTTAAGGGCCAAGGTTCAAATCCTGGTGTGTTGGTATGGTGGTTAATTTTATGTGTCAACTTGACTGGGCTAAGGGATGCCCGGATAGCTAATAATACATTATTCTGGGGTGTGTCCATGAGGGTATTTCTGGAAGAGATTAGCATTTGAATCAGGAGACTGAGTGAAGAAGACTCACTTTCACCAGTGTGTGCAGGCATCAGCCAATTCATTGAGCACCTGAATGGAGCCAAAAGGTGGAGGAAGGACACATTTTTTTCTGCTTGAGCTGTGATATCCATCTTCTGCACTCAGACATCAGTCCTCCTGGTTCTCAGACCTTTAGACTCAGACTGGGACTTAGACTATTGGCTCCTGCAGTACTTAGGCCTTCAGGCTTGGACTGGAACTGTACCATCAACTGTCCTGTGCCTTCAGCTTTGACGTGGCAAATTAGGGGACTTCTCAGACTCCAGAATCACGTGAGTCAATCCCTCATAGTAAATCTCTTTCTATATATCTCTGTATCTTCTATTGGTTCTATTTCTCTGGAGAACCCTGACTAATACAGTAGGATTCTTCCATTTCCTACGCGTGTACCTTGAGCAAATTATTAAGAAACCTGGGCCGCTGATGCCTTCTCCATAAAACCAGAAAATCAACTGAGATCATGTACATAAAGTATCTAGGGTTCCTGACATATAATAGAATGTCAACGAATGTTCGTTTTCATCTTAGTTTGTCTTGTCTTGTATTACAGTGAGGTAAACAATGTTTCTACCATCGCCAGCTCATTTCTAGAGCAGAAAATCCTGGCAGGAAGTTCCCCAGTTCTTGCATATTTAAATGTCCTCCGCACTATCGCTAGCACAATGCCTTGCACACAACAAATATGCAATAAGTATGTGTTGAATTTGGGCAAGAGTAAGGAAAATCAATAAGAATTTACTTTTAACTAAAATTTAATAACCGAAAGAAATGTACAGAGTTTCTGTAATAAACTAACCTAGGAAGCGGAGAGAAATGATGAAGCACGACCTCAGACTCCAAGACTGGATTTTACACTCTCTGGCTGTGAGATGCCGGAAAAGCCATTTACGTTATAAAAAAGGCTTAGTTCCTGTGTCTTTGAAGGGAGATATTAATAGAACTTACCTCATAGAGTTCCCGGGGAAAAGTAAATGAGATCATACATTGAGTGGACAGCACCAGGTACATAGGCAGCACTCAATCAAATCAAAACTAGTGTCATTTCTATGGGGATTATAAAGAAGCCAAAGATGAAGTATTATGAGAATTAAAGTTATTGAGCAGAGACTGAAATATAACTCTAATGGATTTTTTGAAGTTCCTAAGTATGCTCTTTAATTATAACACATGTTAAATATTTGCTTGTTTAATGTTTTTATAAAGAGAAATATTTCATAAACACGGAGTGAAATGTTTTAATTAATATGAGTTGTCCGGAATTGCTAAGAATGCCATCACACCATCATCTTAAGTTCTGTGAAAAGCCTGTATCTAGCCACTAGGATGGTGAGACCATGCCGCAATTTTATTGTCATTATTCATTTATTGAATACCTACCATGTGCCAAGTACTTGACAAAACATACTCAAAATCAAGGAGCATATCTGGTGGTCTAGTGGTCAGGATTTGGTGCTCTCAAAGTACAAGGGCAATAAATTTAAAACGTTCCTACCAAATTACTCCTTTTTGTACTAAAACTGTAAAACAAGAAAAAACAGAAGGGAATTGACACATACGTAGGTCCTTTTATAAGTTCGATGGTAGAAAACTTCACTTTGGTGGTTTTTGTATTCTCTTGTTGTAGCACTCAGAAAAAAAATCTAGATGGAAATAGTTTAAAAGCATTAGAGAAATACAGAGCAGTATTTTCACTTAATCACCCCCTTATCACCTAGCAGAGAGTAGAGTTTTGCATAAATGAGCCCCTAGGACAGTTGGGTTTTAATGGGCCTGGACTCAGGAAGTCCGAGGCAGGCAGAGAAGGGATGAAGTATTGGGCTTGACCTGCCCCATAATTTGGACAAAAGCCACGCCTGAGAAGGCAGTGTGGGGAATAAAAGGCTACTGTGAATTTGTGCCTAATTATCTTTCGTATGGGCTTAGGCCTGCTGGCAGCATCCACTGGCTCTGAGAAAGGAAGGCTCTGGATTTACCCAGGCATTGCACAACATCCTGTTCTCAGCTGCTCTGAGCTCAAACACGTCCACAACCAGATATTGCTGATCATCCTGAATAGAGTGGCCTTTGGCTGTTGGGACAGATGAGCTGGTAAGCAAGCATCAACTGGGCTACATGTCTCCTCATTCTGCTTGAACTGTGACTCTGCATCCCTCACTGGCCTGAAGGGTTTCCTGCTCACTCACAGCCTGGCCCACATTCTGATTCACCCTTGTTGTCCAGTGGGGAGACAAGAGTCTGTCTGTGCAGAGCAGCTGAGCAGGAAGGAAGTACTCTAGCTTAAAGAGTCTGCAGGGCAAGCGTTCTTCTCCCTTTTGTCTTCTTGAAAAATTTTTTTGGGAAAGCACATGCTTATTGTTGAAAAAGCAAAATGTATAGATAAAAATATATCATCCCAACCCCCACCATCCAGAAGTAATAATCTTAACATTGTGGTATATACTCCCTCTGAGATATATATATGTATCTAATATACATGTAATTTCTCATGAACACAAAAAGCAGGAAAGGCAAATGGAGTTCAAGTACTCTAGTAGGTCCTTGCATTTTCTGGGAAGTAGTAAAAGTACTCTCTATGAAAGCATTTTATATTAACGATAATATGTCGAGGATGCACATAAAAATCACTGAAAGAATGGTAAAAGCATATATAACTACACACACTACCTGAAGACACTGCAGAGTGAACAAAAACAAGTAATTACTGGAAGAGATATAACATTTGGAAGAAAGAAACAGTACAGGATACATTTCATATTTATGGCTTTTTGTCTGAGGATAGGTCCTAGTATGCTCCATACGCAGCAGTTAAATCTCCAAGAGATAACCTGCAGTGTTTTTGACTTGAATAATTGGAGAATAGAGTTCAGAGTAATCATAGCTGATGTAAAACAAGGACACCAAACAGCACAGCTAACGTTAAAATATATTAAGCTGCTGCAAACTGCAGGGAAGACAGAGTTTGCATTTCAGGTTCAGCCGAGTTAATTGCCTACTTTAAGAAATTAATATTGCTTGTAGTAACACAACATAATACAGAGTTTCTACAACAGATCACTTACAATGTTCAGTATGCTATCCAAAATTAATTTATATACAAATCAACAGGAAAACTTTACTATGTCTAAAACTTGTTTAAAGAGAAAAATGGCAGGGATAGCCCATATGTTCAAATTAACAGACAAGAATTTTAAGGAAACTATCATAACTATATTCAAGGATATAAAGGAAATATGCTTGTAATGAATGAAATGATAGGAAATATCAGAAGAAAAATAAAAATAGCAACCAAAAAAAAACCCAAATGGAAATCCTAAAACTGAAAAAAATAGAGTATCTGAAATTTTAAAGTCACTGAATGGCTTAATAGAAGAATGAAAATTCACAGGAGAAAGAGCCAGTAAATTTGAAGATAGATCAATAAAATTATCCAATTTGAAGGACAGAAAGAGAAAAGCTTGAAAAAAAATGAACAGTTTTAATGACCTGTGGGAAAATACTAGTCTAATATATGTGTAATTGAGAGGAAGTGGGGCAGAAAAAATATTTGAATATGAAATAGTGACCAAATGTTCCCAAATTTGGTGGAAGATGTAAACTTACAGATTCAACAAACTCAGTGAACACCACTGAAGAAAACTTCATCTAGTGAAATCATAGTCAAACTAATAAAAACCAAAGACAGAAAAAAATCTTGAATGCAGTCAGAGAATACTAATAACTGGGTAACAATAATTTGAATAATTCCTAACTTTTCATTAGAAATTATAGAGAAGACAGCAGAATATAATTTTGAAACTGCTGCAAGAAAAAACCTGTCAATCCAGAATTCTATATTGACTGAAAATATCCTTTAATGCAACTGAGTGAATTTGCTGTCAGAAGATCAGCATTGTAAAGAGACAGTGGCCAGGCACGCTGGCTCACACCTGGAATCCCAGTACTGTGGGAGGCTGAGGCAGGTGGATCACCTGAGGTCAGGAGTTGAAGACTAGCCTGGCCAACCTGGTGAAACCCCATCTCTACTAAAAATACAAAAATTAGCTGGGCATGGCAGCCTGCGCCTGTAGTCCCAGCTACTTGGGAGGCTGAGGCACAAGAATTGCTTGAACCTGGGAGGCAGAGGTTGCAGTGAGCTGAGATCGCATCACTACACTCCAGCCTCAGTGACAAAGTAAGACTGTCTCAAAAAAAAAATTAAAAAAAAAAAAGTAAAGAAGGTTATTAGAGCCAAAGGGAAATTATACAAAATGGAAACATATCTTTAGGAAAGAAAAACATGTATCAGAAAAAGTAAATTCTTGAATAAATATGAAAATTATTTTTTATTTATTTAAAATCCACATGCCTGTTTAAACAAAAAATACAGCATTGTCTTAGAGCTTTATAGCTTAAATAGATGTAACACCTGTGACAACCTGGTACAAAGAATGGAAGTGGGTGGGTAAAATGGACCTGTATAATTATAAAGTTCTCACATTTTACATGAAGTGGTATAACATTAACTCTAAACACATTGGGAAAAATTAAAGATGTTTATTTTAATCTTTAGAGCAACCAGTAAAAAAATACAATTAAGTATAGCTAAGAAGCCAATATATAAGTTGAAATGAAGTTCCATGAATTATTCAACTAAGCCATGCATTCTCAAACAGGTCAATATTGCACCAAAGGAGCTGAAAACTGGTTCTTGGAAAAAAAATAATCTTACCTATTGTAACATATAAAGCACTGATATACATAGAGTATATAAACAGATATACAGTATATTTGTGGTATTAAAATTCAGGGGGATATGATTAGGAAAAAATGTCTAAATGGCTCATTAGGAGGTGATAAGGAAAAATATTAAGAAACATTGAATTAAAGCAAGAGACGGCAGGAAGGTAGAACATAAAAATTAAAAACAAATGAGAAAAACAGAAAACAAATATCAAAATAGTAGGCCTAATTTCAAATTTGATGTATAGATAATTACATCAAATATTAGCGGACTAAACATAATGCTAAAAGGCTTGACAAAATAAATAAATAAATAAATAAAAATAAAATAAAAAGGCTTGACATACCTGTAAGTAATGTGAGGTGGACTGAGTTTGAGCTTTAGAGTGAGACAGGACCATATTTGGATCCCAGCTCAATCACTTACAAATGTACACTGGAGATACAGGTAATACTAGCACCACCTTCGTGGGATTAAATGAGATTATCTGTATAATATGCTTTGTATAGTGACGGATGTCAAGTACTCAATAAATATCAATTCCCTCTCTTATAATCTAACATAACAATAAAGGAGACAGTGGGCAATTTCTCTAGTTTGTATTGGCATAGAAAAGCTGAGCTCATTTAAAAGAGGAGTTGATAAATTATGGTGACAGACAAAATCTAGACTGCCACCAATTTTTGCAGTTAAGCTTTATTGAAACACAGCTACACCCATCCATTTATGGTTTGTGTATGGCTACTTTTGTGTATGACAGGACAGAGACCAGTTCATAAAGCCTAAAATAGTCACTCTCTGGCCCTTTATAGAAAACGTTTGCCCACCCTGTTCTAGAACATGATGGAATTTTACTTCCAAAATTCCAGCCTAGTTTCTATTTTTGAAACTTTTAATGCCAACTTTTTGCATTAATACTTTTAATTTCATTTGTTTCACATTAGATTAATGTATTTATAACCCACAAATACTCAGGATTATTAAGATAGTCAGTAGGAGACAATTGCAATCTACACTCGCTCTCTGATGCTCTATCCCCAAAGCCCTCTGCCTTTCTTTGTAGCCTTTTACTGTGATAGCTCTAAACATTACAGTAGAAGAATTGTCTGAGAGTCACTAAAATCCACTATCTTGCTCCAGTTAAAAATCATAAACACTTTTGCGTGTATTAGCTTCAGAACCCTCACATGCATGTTCTTACTTGTTATCCCTACTTTGCAGATGAGAAAACTGAGGTTCAAAGAGGTTTGTCCACTTTCCTAACAGTAGGCAGTGGAAGAGTATTCTGACACCTGCTCTGATACTCTCTCATATCACTTTGTGTACTATCTATTCCCTGATGTTTCTAGTTTTGTTGGGGAAGAATCAAAGTACATAACAAGTATAAAGGTAGTCCAAACTCTGACATTAATAAGTAAACAAGGAATATGGAAACTCAGAGATAGAGGCCCCATAGAATTCTAAAAAGAATTGAGGCCTCTAGTTAAGTAATTAGAACTATTACATCTGGCTTGCACGCTTTGAAAATTTACAAAAGCAG
>NW_012116210.1:123942-126041 GCF_000951035.1 Colobus angolensis palliatus
GTAGCTGCAGAGAAACAAAAGGGGGCTTTCATTTGTCTCTATTCTGCCATTTCTGTTTTCCTTTCTGGCCACATAGTCTGGCTTTTTAAAAACCATGAATTAATTGCCTGCATTCATGTGTCTCCTTATTTATTCCACCATTCACTCCTTCATTTGTCCATTCACTCTTTCATTCATCCTTCCAACTCTCCATTTACTGATCCATTCATCATTCATTTGCTTACTGGTTCACTCGCTTATTCAAGGATTCATCCCTCCATTCATTCACCCACCAAAATAGCATTCACTGAGTACCTTCTTACTATCCTGTGTCAGGCACAGTGCAGCTGTGTGTGGAAAGTCATAACATCACCACATATATCCCACAGAATCCCCAGTACCTAGAAAGAGAATTAGGGGTTTGTCAAGACGCAAATAAACAATCCATGCAGAGCGAGCAGGATTTAAAAATTCATGGTGTCGCCAGGTGCAGTGGCTCACGCCTGTAATCCCAGCACTTTGGGAGGCCTAGGCGGGCGGATCACAAGGTCGGGAGATCGAGACTATCCTGGCTAACATGGTGAAACTCCATCTCTACTAAAAATACAAAAAAAAAAAAAATTAGTCGGGCGTGGTGGCGGGTGCCTGTAGTCCCAGCTACTTGGGAGGCTGAGGCAGGAGAATGGCGTGAACCTGGGAGGTGGAGTTTGCAGTGAGCCGAGATCACACCCCTGCACTCCAGGCTGGGCGACAGAGCGAGACTCCGTCTCAAAAAAAAGAAAATGCATGGTGTCATGAAAGGGTATGGTTTGTCTGCATGATGGTGAGAAGTTCACTTTGATGGGAACACAGGCACTGAAGGGACTGGGAGGCTGAGGAAAGACAGGAGCTGAGGGTAAGGTAGAGGCACCCTGAATGAATGCCAGGCCAAGGAGTTTGACCTGATTCCACAGGCACCAGGTCATCCGCTGGTTTTGCTTTAGGGGAATGGGATGTTGAATATTTTTTTAGGAATAAAGTTCCGCCAAGAAAGGAGAGACTAAAGGCAGGAAGATCAGAGAGAAGGCTTAGGCTGAGCTATGGGGATGGATGTGAAGAGTATTTGAGGAATGTTTCTGAGGAAAGTTTGACAGGTCATGTCTCTAAATCCCATCTAAATAAAAGTAAATTTTTAAGAAAAATACTTTTATGTTTTGTTCTCTTTTCTCAGGACATGCTGAAGCCATTATCCAATTCAGAGCATTAACTATTCCATGGGCCTTTAAACAACAGAACCAGAATGACTCCCTTGGGCAACAGCCAGTTCTTAACTGTAGCCCTGAGAATAATGAAGCCTTAGGCTTAAAGTGATATTCTCTGTTCATTCCTGATAGAATCTTCCAGATGCTCTCATTTTACAAATGAGAAATACTAAGTGAGGCCCACAAAGGTTAAGTAACTTCTCAAGATCACACAGCTTAAAAGCAACAGAGCTGAGTATAAAACCCATGCCTACTGAAAACAGACCCCAGCCTTTCTGCAACAACCCTAAAGGTACACTTACCATTGTATGCACAATTAGTCTACAGCCGAGAATAAAATTATGGATAGGGGTTCCATGTCCTTGCTCATGCCTGTAATTCCAGGGAGGCCAAGGCAGGAGAGTGGCTTGAGACGAGGAGTTTGAGGTTGCACTGAGCTATGATTGTGCCACTGTACCCCAGCCTGGGTGACAGAGTGAGACCCTGTCTCTAAAAAAGAAAAAACAATTATCAGTAGGGTATACAAATAAAATAACTGCTGTGTAGGAGCCATTTTTTCATGAAATTTACTTCATATTGCTCTAAAGTTTATTTAATGGCTACAAACTTGAATTTATATATATATATATTCACTACTGTGTGTGCATATATATCTCTATATATACACTATATAATATATGGCACAAATGAGCAATATTGTCATGTAATCAAAGAAGTTAAAAGGGGGGAATCTAAATTCTTTCCTGGTGGTGGTCTCCTTCTATCTCTGAGACTTCTGCAAACTTGGAACATAATTCAGCGTGCCTCTGAACAATTCTGTGTAATGATTCCATGTAATTCAAGGATCCTGGAAACTCCCTTCTTCCCTCTGGCTTTCCT
>NW_012116210.1:134566-136638 GCF_000951035.1 Colobus angolensis palliatus
TCCAGAGTCAACCAGGGTAAAATTACGTTCTCACCAGAGTCTTGTTTAACATCTTTCTTCCTCTCTCTTTTGTCTATTTTCCTTGCACTTCCGACACTTCTCATTGGATGGTTTGTAGCGCTCAGATAGACTGTGGTAATCAAAAAGGCCTGTCTCTGGGGTCAGACTCCGGATTAGCTCTAGAATTCAGCCCTTATGAACTATGTGATCTTGGGAAAATGATATGACTTCCCTGGGCCTCAATTCCCTCCATCTGTATTATCTGGAGACAATAGTGGTACCTACCTCATGAAGTTGTTGAGGATATTAAGCAATACATCTAAAATAACTATTAGAGGTTCTGCCATGAAGAAAGGCTCAAAAATATCATCAACGGCAAGATCATTATTATTAAAAGAGTTAGCTCCAGAAGTATTTGTCAAAAGTGACTTGGAAACACTTTGTGTTCCATGAGGAAAGGGCCCACATTCTTATTTATTTTCTAAATTCTTGCCCCTAGCAGAGTTCCTGGTACATGTGGATGCTTAATAAATGTCTGTAAATAAGTAAGTGAAAGAATAAATGAGTGAATGAATCAATAGAGGTTGAAGAGTAAGACATTTCTGTTGTGAGGTTCTACAGAGGTTCTAAAAGAAGACAAGGAAGGTGGAAGGGGAGGAAAAACCCTCACCAAGTGTTGAGGGGAAAACAACAGCTGACGAGGTTAGTCAAAGAGTGATTCATGGGCCAAATAAGCCCAAAAGGAGAAGTTCCTGGTACCACCCCACAACTTGGTGGTGGAAACTTTGAGAATTAGTCAAGAGGGATGGCCCCAAGGGACCGTTTTGTACTGATTTGGGTTTCAGGGTTGAGAGAACACGATGGAAGTTTTCAGAGTGAGGCACTTGGGTAATCTATTTTGGAGGAATTATCTGGAGAAAAGAAAATGAGAACTGCTGGTAACCTTTGTGTGATTGCGTTAAGGCAGGAAGGAGGTGATTCCAGGACATTCTTATAGCCTGGTTTTTCAGGCCCGGTGCGCCGTGTGGTCCCACGTGAATTACAGTTGGAAATTTAACAGTGTGATGACGTGTGAGATAGACTAGCAAAGAAGCAAAGTGTTCATAGTGAAAAGACTGTGTCCTACATGGGAGGGGACTTTTTAAGCAAACTTTTTAAGATATAAGATTGGTAAAGGAAAGTACCTATATCAGAAATGTACAATCCATGCATTTTCAAAACGTGGACATGTCTACATTGCCAGCATCAAGACAGAGAAGTGAGTTCTAAACATAAGGCACATTACACCCACCTGGGCTATTTGGCAGAAAAACAGATTTCCTGGCCCCACTGCCAGAGATTGTGATTCAGTAGGTCCAGCATTTGACCCAGGAATCCGCATTTCTGTCTGCACTGCTAGACAGAAGGGTGGTCCATTGGGTGAGAACGAGTTTCAGAGTCATGCAGACCTGCACTTGGAATTCTACCTTCTCCTTGAGTGAGTGGCTTGACCTTCTCACAAGGATGGTGGGGGCAATAGTGCTTCCTCATAGGTTTCCTTTAAGGATTAAATTAGAAAATGCATATGAATCCGTGAAAACTGTTGGGCATGGTGTTGAGTACACAGTAAGCACTCCACGAACATAGAAAAGCACAAACGCCCACAAAAAAGATGAGGCTCAGTCCCCAGGTCTTTGTGCCCAGCACCTAGTCCACAGTTCGCCACACAGGGCTAAGGGAGTATGGTGTGAGAGTTAGCGACACAGGTGATATGGTTTGGCTCTGCGTCCCCACCCAAATCTCACCTTGAATTGTATAATCCCCACGTGCTGTGGGAGGGACCAGGCAGGAGGTAATAGAATCACAGAGGCGAATTCTTCCCATGCTGTCCACATGATAGTGAATAAGTCTCAAGAGAGCTGATGGTTTTATAAAGGGGAGTTCCCCTACACCATGCCCTTTTGCCTGCCGCCATGTAAGACGTTCATTTCGCCTTCCACCATGATTGTGAGGCCTCCCCAGCCATGTGGAACTGTGAGTCAATTAAACCTCTTTCCTTTATACATTACCCAGTCTCGGGTATGTCTCCATTA
>NW_012116210.1:137468-138495 GCF_000951035.1 Colobus angolensis palliatus
GAAACCCTGTCTCTACTAAAAATACAAAAATCAGCTGGGCATGGTGGCAGGTGCCTGTAATCCCAGCTACTCAGGAGGCTGAGGCAGGAGAATGGCTTGAACCCAGTAGGCAGAGATTGCAGTGAGTCGAGATCTTGCCACTGCCCTCCAGCCTGGGTGACAGAGTGAGACCCTGTCTCAAAATAAATAAATAAATATAAAAATAAATTATACTGGTCAATTTCCCAATAGATGGAGTACAGACACCATTCCAGATTTCAGTTTGCTGTCTCCTGTGTAAGGTGTCTGGGAGCCATGCCTTAGAATCAGAGGTTCAAGTCCTGCTACTGATAAATCAGGTAGCGTTGGGCAATTTATTTCAACCACCTTTCTTGAACATGTATAAGTCTAGCTCTGGGCTAGGCATTGGGAAATAAAAACCAAAGTACAAGACACGATCTTCATCCTTAAGAGCAAGGTTGTCATACATAGCTGCACAGGTTGGAAACTGCCCAAGCCCATTCAACCAAGAATGAGAGGAGGGGTTGACATCCAGCCCACATGCTGGTCACAATGGGACAGACTTTTATTTTCCTGGAAGAAAAAGTGCCTTCTCCTAATTTGCACAAAGGTGCCATATGGGCCAGTGGTAACTGTCTTGAGAAGGTCATGTCTGACTGCTGACACAGAAATAGAAATAAAAACATCTTTTCTTCATGACATGAAAACAAGTAACATATTTTCTCAGGTAGAGAGTGGTTGAGAAAAACCAAATGGGAGAATACAGATGAAAACACTTTACAACAACACGTAAAAGAGAATTCAGCACTACTGATAGCACAGTGGAATCATCTGCTCTTGCAAACCAGCTGTGTGATGTCAGGGACGTCACTTTACTTCTCTGGGTTTCATTTTCTTCCCATATAAAATAAGCTGGATGAAAAGAGTGGATATCAGATTTTAGTGTACGTAAGAATAACTTGAGGAATAACTTGGTTCAAAGAAGCCAGCTGAGTAGGTCGAGAGTTGGAATCAAGAATTTGTGGCC
>NW_012116210.1:138930-164015 GCF_000951035.1 Colobus angolensis palliatus
GTGATATGGTCACTTTGCCTAGGCTCACACCACTCATTATCCTAACTGAAAATCAGGGCCAACTGGCCCTAACAGATTCTCCCTTGGTCTTTCTTTGTTTTTTTGAGATGGAGTCTTGCTCTGTCATCTAGGCTGGAGTATACTGGTACAATCTCGGTTTACTGCAACCAACGCTTCTGGGGCTCAAACCATTCTCTTGCCTCAGCCTCCCAAGTAGCTGGGATTAGAGGTACCTGCTACCATGCCCAGTTAATTTTTTTATTTTTAGTAGGGATGGGGTTTCAACATGTTGACCAGGCTGGCCTGGAACTCCTGATCTAAGGTGATCCACCCACCTCGGCCTCCCAAAGTGCTGGGATTACAGGTGTGAGCCACTACACCTGCCTCCTCTTGATCTTTCTGAAAGTACAAGTCAGTAAATGTCAAAACGAGCCTGCAGCCAGCCTGGAAATTCTGTCATCAATAAGCTGTAAACATCACTGGTTGGAATTTGTGCTTTGGCCTATTTAGTAGTGATTCCTCCTCCCTTCACGTACTCCTCAACTATCTGCTAAGCTCTGACACGACATCAGATAATGTGAGAGGAGTTGCAATACAGAAATGAATAATGGGATAGAGATTGCAGAACTCCTCCTGCCCCCCCATCACAGTCACTAATGCATAAATCACTGTCTGAAATCCAAAAGGTTTTTCATGCTGTAAAACTGTTTTAGTCTAGTAACTTCCACCTGAGCCAACTGGCATTTTAAACAATGTCCTGGGACTCAGGACAAACAAGCCCACTAAGGTAACTGGAAACATCCGAACGGGAAAAAAGTCAGTAAGTTAACAAAAATGCAAGAGTTCCCCTGCCTTGGCCAGCATTGCGTTTCACAGACGTAAGTGAGAACATTTTGCAGCTGTTCACGTACATATCACTCTTCTGTTCCAACCGAAGTTTCAACCTCACTGTCTGCAGGTTTGTCTGAAAGCCCAATGTGGTTGACAGTGGTCGGAAAAAGAACCACAGAACTGGATCGCTTGGTCTACAACTATCAGATCTCAACCACAATGTCACTCTAAGCCTAGGGAATGGTTTCTTTGCCCCTGATTTCTAAGTACAGTTTGAGCATTCCTAATGCAAAATCTGAAATCCGAAATGTTCCAAAATCTGAAACTGTTTGAGTCTCCGTTTGGACATGATGCCACAGAAGAAAATTTTACACCTGACCTCATGTGATGGGTCGCAGTTAAAACAGACGCATGACGGTTTATTCAGCATCCCTAAGGGAAAAGAGATCCTCCCAGCTGTGATATATCTTTTCTGAGCATACCCGCAAAGGGTAATAAATCCTACCAGTGCAGGCTGGCCCCGCCAGCGGCAGGTTCTCCAGGATGCAAAGAAGACTTCTAAGACAAAACTGTTGTTGATGAGGCAAATGACTCTGGACGAAAGATTTTTTAAAACATCCAGCAGAATACCTCCCCCTCCTTGGAGGACCCACTTGCGGTCCCTCAAGTGCTTCCGATGTTTCTTCTCACTGCAAAAAGTAAAATAAAGTACAGTGTACAGTAACCGTTTAGTCAAAACACAGCATCGCAGGTGGAGACTAAAAGCCAGCTGCTGTTTGTTGCTGCTGTTATTTAGCAACTGATCCAGGTATTTTAGTGATGCACTGTGCTGCTTCTTTACCCCAAACACATGATTTTTTACTATATTAATGGTATGTCCATTTTGTATTGCTAGGTCCTCATGTGTGAGTAAATATGAGAAAATGATTGCTTCTCAGTAGCATATAAATTCAGAGTCAGGAATGGTGGTGATGCCAAACACCCACAGATTGTCCATGTGGGTGGCTGAGATAGTGACATCTTTGCTTTCTGATGGTTCTGTGTACACAAACTTTGTTTCATGCACAGAATTATTAAAGTATTACATAAAATTACCTTCAGGCTTTGTGTATAAGGTATATATGAAATAGAAATGAAATTCATGTTTAGACTTGGGTCCCATCCCCAAGATATCGTGTTATGTATACGCGAATATTCTAAAATCCAAAATCCGAAACACTTTTGGTCCCAAGCGTTTCAAATAAGGGATCCTTCACCCTTATTTATAAAACAAACCTTTAGGTTCTCAAACTCCTTTTCCATCTGTGGGAGGGACAGAAGGAATTAAAGGCATGTCTCCCTCTTATTCCATGCTGGGATGGGCACGGGGGAAGTGACTTGGAGTTAACATTTAGTCGACACCTACTGCATGCCAAGACCTTCCTTTTTGTTCTTCACAGCAGCCTCACAAAGTAGAGATTGTTTTCTGCCATTCATAGATAAAGAAATTGCAGCCTTGGCAGATTCGTCCAACATGCCCAAACACACACCCAATGACAAAAAAAAGAGCCACTGCTAACGTTGGTGAGCACTTCCCATGAGTTAGCCCTGTGCTAAGCACTTTTATAGACATTATTTCTTTTACTTTTCTGAACAACTCTATAAGGTGGATAGTACTGTTATCCCCATTCTATAATTGAGGAAACTGAGGTTTAGAGAGGTAAGTGACTTGTGCTGGGTCACACAGCCAATAGGTTTGGAGGAGAGAGCAAAGCTTTGGTCATGGAAATACAGTTCACTCTATTTAGACTCTTTTGGTCAGCTGGTTTTGAAACTCTGTCCTTGCTTTGTGGGGAAACAAAGTTTATTGGATAAAAAAATGAAGAGAAAGAGTGAGCCCCTAGTGAGTATGAGGCTATACTAAAGGAAATAAAAGATGTTGGGCTTGGGTTCTCCCAGATTGTCTAGCAAAGAGAATAGATGTTAAACAAAAATATAACTCTAGCGACTGTGATATCATTGCTATCTGTGATATCATTGCTAAAATGTTGGATTTTCATCCAAACATTTACTCTTATTTTCTTGTTTTAAAGTGAGCAGTGAGCACACCTCCCATTGCCCATGCCCTCCCCACCATGTTGCAGCTCCCAGCTCAGATTGGCACAGATCCAACCCCCAGGTCCAGCTTCGGGCCCTGGCTACAAACCAGGGAGATCCCCTCCTGCTTGCCTTGGTGTAAGAATGGCATGTGATCTAAGCTGTTCTAACCAAAGTGAAGGTCGGGACGTCTGCTTGATGGTTTTCGGTTAAGAAGACTCTTCTTCCTCTTTCTTTCCCAGGTGGCACATACCCATGAGGTCGGGAACCACTACCACATTTGTGCTACCAGGGAAGCCGGGCTAAAGGCAAAGCCAAAACAGTAAGAACAGTTTGGCCAAAAGAGCTACAGAGAAATAGATCTGGAACACAGGCCTGAGGCTCACACTACTTTGGACATTTTCAAGAATGAGCTAATGAATTCACTTATTGCTTTAGCCATTTGGAGTTAGGTTTTCCATTATTTGTCACCCAAAGCATCCCAACTGATCCAAAGTCTATTTTTAGAAATGCATGAAGATAGCTATAAAGTGTTTCGCTCTTGATGTCATCAGGATCAAGTATTGGTCAGGGGTCTTGTGGTTTCAAGAGATGGAAAAACCAGCCCAAACTAACTTAAGCAGAAATAAAATGCATCAGCTGAAGAACATGAACAGTTAGGGAATAAGGTGGGCTTCAGGCATAGTTGACTACAAGAATTCAGACAAAATCACCAAAATTCAGGTTTTTTCCATGTCTCTGCTCAATTCTGTCCTCCTTCATGTGTTGGCCTTATCCTCAGACATGACCTCACTTTCCAGGTGTAGTCTAGATATTAAGACCACTCATGTTCAAGTCCAATGGGAAAGAGTAGCTCCATTTTCATGTTAACCAAGAAAACCACCTCGGGTCTTCTGACTGGACCTTGGCTCAAGCCTGTTTCCTCTCTCAGACTAACCACTGCAGCCCAGGAAATGGACTTCCCCAGGTGACTTGAACCTTACTCCAATGATTCACTGATTCACCACTGGGACCAACGTAGAGGTCAGCTTCACGCAAAGCATGTGGCTGAAAGTGGGGGTAGGTGTTTTCCCCAAACCTAAATCAAGCAAGGTAGAAATAGGCAACAAAATAACAGATGTCCTGCTGGGCACTGTGGCTCACGCCTGTAATCCCAACACTTTGGGAGGCCGAGGCAGGTGGATCACCTGAGTTTGGGAGTTCGAGACCAGCCTGACCAACATGGAGAAACCCCATCTCTATTAAAAATACAAAAGTTAGTCGGGTGTGATGGTGTGCACCTGTAGTTCTAGCTTCTTGGGGAGGCTGAGGGGGAGAATCGCTTGAACCCAGGCGGTGGAGGTTGCAGTGAGCCAAGATCGTGTCATTGCTCTCCAGCCTGGGCAACAAGAGCAAAACTCCATCTCAAAAAAATAAAAAATAAAAATATAACAGATGTCCCCTGCAGCTCACTTGAAAGTAATTCAGTCTACATGCCTAACATAATGTGGATTTGCAACAGGTGGGTTTAACAGCAAATTTTGTTTATCACAGTTAAGAATTCCTTTCCTGTGTTTGCCAGCCTAAACCAGAAAAAGTTTCTGTGAGGTTTTCATTGTTTTTCCATGAGTTCATTTGTTCTTTCAAATATTTTCTGAGTACTAATGAAGACAGTAAAAATAGTTTTCACACTTAGTAAACACACATATAACACATTATCTCATTTAATTCTACTACTAGCTCATCGGTTCTCAAGCACGGGTGATTTTGCTCCTCCAAGGACACGTGGCAATGTCTGGAGACAGTTTTGATCGTCATAACTCCAGGGCTGCTACTGGCATCTACTGAGTAGAGGCCTCGAATGCTGCTGAACATCCTGCATTGCACAGGACAGCCCTCCATAGCACAGAATTATCCAACCCCCAATGCTCACAGCATGGAGATTGAGAAACCTTATACGTGCTCATGACACTATCTTTACTTCTATAGATGAAAAAAAATGAAGCTTAGAAAAGTTAAGCAACTTGTCCAAGCTTATGCAAGGTACGAAGTAGTAGTGGTTGAGATTTTCATCCAAAGCCCTTGCTTTTATCTGTTGATAATTAAGCTTGAAATTGGAACTCAGGGTCCCTCCACTCTATCCCCACCCACTCTAAATTGTGGGTCAGTGGATTGGGACCCATAGGCGTTACTGTAACAGGATTGCAGGTGATGTCAGTGTAAGCAGCTGACAAGTGTTTGGAGACCCCTGCAAGGCAGAGGCCCTGCACACATGGGTGCCAGGCCTGGGGGAGGCAAAGATGTGTGGTCTCTGGAGGAGACAGGCTCATGGGCTGTTCTGAAACACAGTGGGATAAATGCATAATGACTGCTATTTCACATCTCCAATCTTTGCACATGCTTTCTCCTCTGCTTGGAATTCTTTCTGCTTTTCTCTTTTCTAACTTCTCATCCTTTAAGCTCATCTAGAAAGCTTGTCTACCCTCCCTCTCTACAGTCTGTTTTAGGTGTCCTCTGTGGTCCCATAACACCCTAAACAGAATGGAATAGTTCCACTCATCACACAATATTGTAACTAGAATTTGACTTGGCTGTCTCATCCCCTGGACTGTCAGTCACCTAAGAATGGAACCAACAGTCGTGAACCTTTGTGCCAGCCCAGTGCCTGGTGGTGGGGTATTTGCCACAAATTACTATTTGCTGTTTGTCAATTCTTTTATCTTTTTTTTTTTTTTTTCAGACGGAGTCTCGCTCTGTCTCCCAGGCTGGAGTGCAGTGGCACGATCTCAGCTCACTGCAAACTCCGCCTCCCGGGTTCACGCCATTCTCCTGCCCCAGCCTCCCAAATAGCTGGGACTACAGGTGCCCACCACCACGCCTGGCTAATTTTTTTGTATTTTTAGTAGAGACAGGGATTCACCCTGTTAGCCAGGATGGTCTCAATCTCCTGAACTGTGATCCACCCGCCTCGGCCTCCCAAAGTGCTGGGATTACAGGCATGAGTCACCACACCCAGCCTGCTGTTTGTCTATTCTAGGAGTCAGCAAACTTTTGTTGTGAAGTGTTAGATAATAAATATTTTAGGCTTTGCAAGCCACATATCATCACAAATACTTAACTGTTGTTGTAAGACAAAAATATCCATAGAAAATATGAAAATGAATGAGCTTGGCTGTGTACCAATAAAACTTTATTTACAAAAGCAGGCAGTGGACCAGATTTGGCCCGTGGGCCACAGTTTGCTGACTTTCGTCTATTAAAATAACCATTCTTCCATCAGTATGTCCCCATAAAATTTTAGATGTGCACATTGCCACTCAGCAGCCTCCAAAATACAGTTATATTTTCCAGCCAAATACGGACATGTGAATAAATTCTAGCCAATGAGAAGCAGGGAGAAGCATTATTTGGGATTCCCTGGAAGGCTGTTTAAAAGCAGGTAATTCATTGGGAAAGGCCCCTTTCCTCCCTTCTGTTTTTCCTCCTTCTTCCAACCTATGAAGGGCTCTAGGAGCCATTTCAGGGTTTGAGGCAACTTTGAAGAAAGAAGCCACAAGCAAGGAAAGGAAAGCAGAAAGTAGGAGCCAGAGTCCCTGACAACACCAAGGAGCCGCCATGCTTTTCCTGCATGGCCAACCAGTAGACTTTACATGACAGAAAAATGAACCCTGTCTTGTTTAAGCCACTGCATATGTTTGTGTTACTATTGGCATGAGAACGTAATCTTAACCATATATCATCGCGTGGAAACACTCAACAAATATCAGAGCAGTGAGAGGAACGCTCAAAGCATCAGGGAATGCCACAGAGGAAATGAGTTCTGCTGGGGTGGGTAGGGAGCCATGGAAACAAACACAGGGGCCTCCTCAGGCTTTTTGTGGTTAAGCACGCGGGGTGATTCACGTCTCTGGCCAGTTCCTTCCGGCCTCTTTCTTCCTCCCTACAGGGGACTTTCTTTTTATAGTGTCATCCATCAGCTACTCTATCTTCGGAGTTATCCTTCTTCAAGTTTGTATGTCATAGAGAATTCAGTTTTCTACAAGAGATTGTTCTGTTTCTTGTCAGTTTTACTTACTGGACACCAAAGAAGAGCAGCTGGTAGAACACAGTAAGTGACAAAAGAGCAGCGCCTACCAGAGTGAGGACACGGAACAGGTCCTTCTTGCCATGGTCACTGATGTGATTGCCTTCCATTGCCAGCACGTGGGTGGCAGAAAGGGGAAAGCCTGGCTCTAGCGTCAGACAACCCTGAGTTTAAATAATGGCTCAGTCTCTGGACAGTGTGGCATTGGCCAAGTCATGTCATTTCACTGAGAGTCAGTTTTTCAAACTACAAAATAAGTCGATCATCACTTTCTCATAGCAATGTTATAAGAATTAGACAGTGAAAGGGTGACCAGCACAGAGTGAGGGTTCAAATGATGGTTCCGGAAACCTCTCTCTGCCTGCTACCCTGACGATGAGGATGAGAACTTGGCATTGGGGTGGATCCCATGCCACTGCTTTGGAAGGGCAAAACCTCCCAGCTTTCAAACTTAACACTTCCTTCCTTTCCTCTTTTCTTAGCCTGTCCCCACACAATTGAACTTCCCTTGTATTCTTTCACCCGACTTTAAAGTGCTAGCAGAACAATCATTCGAATCAGTAAAAAATACAACAAAAAAACCCCTATTTTTTTCCCTGGCATTATTTCATACAATCAGCCTCACTCAAGTCCTGCAGAGATATCCAGTGCTACAAGGACATTCTCCTTGTCACGCTTACTGGCCACACACTTTCACTTTCCGATGAATGAGGCCTTGGCACGGTCATCTCCAACTGAACAAGTGGTCACATGACACTTTAAACCTGGAGGCCATTTCCATAAAGGTGTCTTACAAATACAAAATAGTCCACATCCCAGGAGAGGTCTGAAAAAGCTATTAGTGCTATGCAGTGGAAATGAACAACCCAAAAAAAGCTGCCCGCAACGAACAGGACCCCACGGTATCCAGTGTGGGAGCTGGGTTCCATAGAGCGGCGGTCTACATGGCTGGAAATACAGCACTGCTTCCTGTAAATGGTGTCAAGGAGAAGTGGGCAAGCTCCAGAGAGAGGGCAAGTGAAGGGGACCTGCAGGTGATGGCTCTTTGGAAGAATGTGTGGCAGGGCCACTGATTGAGTATATCAATAAAAAATAACCTCTCAAAGGGAAAGAAGAGCAAATTGTGGCATAGATCTGGGTGGGCAAGAAGCAAATGATCCCTCTTTTTCCCTAGCATCTGATGAAGTGAATGTTTCGCCTTTTTTTTTTTTTTTTGAGACAAGGGTTTGCTCTGTCATCAGGCTGGTATGTGGTGGCACAATTATGAGTCACTGCAGCCTTGACTTCATGGGCTCAAGTGATCCTCCCACCTTAGCCTCCTATGTAGCTGGGACTCCAGGCAAGTGCCAGCAGGTCTAGCTAATTTTTTTCTATATTTTGTAGAGACGGGGGATTTTACCACATTGCCCAGGCTGGTCTTGAACACCAGGGCTCAAGCGATCCTCCCACCTTAGCCTCCCAAAGTGCCGGGATTACAGGTATGAGCCACTGTACCCTGTATAAATGTTTCTTGTCATTCAACTGGGCATCCAGACCTCACAAGAGAAACAACTGGGCATCAGGAATACACAAACAAAAGCCTGATGGGGCAGAGTAAATGAATGACTGTTTGTGTATAGTGAAGCCTTTCTCTTTGGTTGTTGACAATAACCATGGCCTAAGGAGAAAACACAGTAAATGAATTAGGGAGACTAAATAGTATTAACTTCCAGTGTGTATAGGAGGTTATGTTAGGCCCTGTGCAGATTAGATAGAAGCCACTCATTCATTCATGCAGTCAGTCAGTCAGTCATTCCATAATACCTGTTAGGCTTGTGTCACGTAGTAGGCCTCGAGGTAAGTAATTGCTGGGGATTTGGTGGTGACCAGGCAGCCATACCTCTGCCCATATGCAGTTCACATTGCAGGAGGTAGAGTGATAGCCATGAGCCTCCGCATTCTGGACCTGGCATCAAATTGCCTCTGTAGAATCCTGGTTCCATCATACCATCTGCATGATGATGTTGGCCAAGTTACTTAACCCTGTCATACCTCAGTTTCCCCACCTATAAAATGTGAATACTAATAGCATCCCCCTTGTGGGGTCAGCGTGAGGCGTGCATGAGATAATGCACATGAAACACTCAGAACAGAGAGCCATTCTGTGAGTTCTAGTTGTGGTGGCTGTTGTCATTATTATCAGTGCAGGCCAGAGGGGCTGAGAAGGCCAACCTGGAGCAAGTAATGACAAATGCACTGAGAATGAGCAGAGCTGTGTATTATGGCAACACTTAAGAGGAGCTCATCTGAGAGCTAGATGTACATTTGGTGGCAGAATCTGGGCTGGGACCCAGTCTCCTGGGTTCTGACCTAGCCTCTTTCCTCAGGCTGCTGGAGACCTACTCAAAACACAATCAACTGCATGGGACTATGGCCCACAGACTAAAATAGAAGAGTAATGAGCCACTGTAGCACACACATTAGTATCACCTGTATCATGGCCAAGCAGAACAAGGGTTTGCAGAGGCAGATGGCAACCAGGATAAAAAGTCAAGCTCTAGTGGAATGGACCGGGGCATACCCTAACTCCAGTCCTTGCTAGTTTTGCTACCTTAAGCCAATTACTTAGCTTTTTCCTGGCCTCAGTTCCTCTCCCTGTTAAATGAGGCTAATGATAGAACCTATTTTACAGGGTTACTGTGTTTAGAATATTCTAAAACTAGCAGCCTTTGTTGTTGTTGTTGTTTTTATTGTTAAATCTCAGGCCCAGGTTACTGTGAGTGTATATTAATCATTCAGTTCCTAAATGTGTACCCTGTGTGTGAAGCTGTTCAGGGTTGACCTAAGTAATCAAAGGTTTACGTGGTTCTGAAATCCTGGCTTGGGAGCGATAGCCGGTGCTATGGTTTGGATCTGTGTTCCTCCCCCAAACTCATTTTGAATTGTAATCCCCAGTGTTGGAGGTGGGGCCTGGTGGGAGGTAACTGGATCATGGGGGCGGATCTCCCCCTTGGTGCTGTTCTCATGATAGTGAGTGACTGCTCATGAGATCTGGTTGTTTAAAAGTGTGCGGTACCGGCTGGGCGCAGTGGCTCACCCCTGTAATCCCAGCACTTTGGGAGGCCGAGGCGGGCGGATCACGAATTCAGGAGATGGAGACCATCCTGGCTAACACGGTGAAACCCCATCTCTACTAAAAATATAAAAAATTAGCTGGGCGTGGTGGCGGGCGCCTGTAGTCTCAGCTACTCGGGAGGCTGAGGCAGGAGAATGGCGTAAACCCGGGAGGCGGAGCTTGCAGTGAGCCGAGATGGCACCACTGCACTCCAGCCTGGGCAACAGAGCGAGACTCTGTCTTAAAAAAAAAAAAAAAAGTGTGTGGTACCTCCCTCCCACCTGCCTTCCTCCTGCTCTGGCCACGTGAGGTGCTGGCTTCCCCTTTGCCTTCTGCCATGATTGGAAGCTCCCTGACGCCTCCTCAGAAGTAGATGCCGCCATGCTTCCTGTACAGCCTGCAGAACTGTGAACTAATGAAACCTCTTTTCCTTATAAATTACCCAGCCTCGGGTGTTTATAACAGTGCAAGAACGAACTAATAAAGCTGTTGTCCCCCTTCTTTTGATTGTTCCTGGCCCACACCAGGAACCTGCCTGGATGGTTTCCTTAGAATTTGGCTGAAGTAAGTTGAGGCCATGTCACTGTTATTAAAGAACCAGACATAAACTTCTTAACAAACAGGCAGGCTATTTTTTAAAAAAACATTAATTACACATTTTATTTGTAAAAGCAACATAACAACACCATTAGGCCATTTTCAATTACAGCTTTGTTGTCATATGATTCATTATCATAAAATTCGCCCTTTCACAGTATACAGTTAGCCACAGAGTTGTACAAGTATCACCACTAATTCCAGAAAATTTTCATCACCTCCAAGAAGAACCCCATGCCCTTTAGCAGGCACTCCCTAGTCTCTCCTCCCCTGTTCCATAGCTCCTGGCAGCTATGAATCCTACTCTGGACGTTGCATGGAAATAGAATAATAGAGGCCGGGAGCAGTGGTTCCCAGCATTTTGGGAATCTAAGGCAGGTGGATTGCTTGAGCTTAGGAGTTCAAGACCAGCTTGGGCAACATGGCAAAACATCAGCTCTACAAAAAATACAAAAAATTAGCCGGGTGTGGTGGTGCACACCTGTGGTCCCAACTACTCGGGAGGCTGAGGTGGGAGGATCACTTGAGCCTGGGAGGTCAAGGCTGCGGTGTGCCGAGTCCACACCACTGCACTCCAGCCTCGGGGAGTGAGACCCTGTGAAAGAAGAGAGAAGAGAGAGAGAGAGAGGAGAGGGGGAGAGGGGGAGAGAGAGAGAGAGGGAGAGAGAGAGAGAGAGAGAGA
Organism: Colobus angolensis palliatus; assembly: GCF_000951035.1. Taxonomy (NCBI): domain Eukaryota; kingdom Metazoa; phylum Chordata; class Mammalia; order Primates; family Cercopithecidae; genus Colobus; species Colobus angolensis. The sequence goes on from NW_012116210.1 coordinate 150,274, forward strand.
GAAAGAAATTGAGAGAGAGAGGAGAGGGAGAGAGAAACAGAGAAAGAAAGAAAGAGAGGGAGGGAGGGAAGAAAAGGAAAGAAGGAAGGAAGGGAAGGAAGGAAGGAAGGAAAGAAGAGAATATTTGGCCTTTTCCTTTCACTTAGCATAATGTTTTCAAGGTTTATCCATGTTGTAGCATGGGTTAGTACTTTATTCCTTTTTATGGTTGAATAATATTCCATTGTATGTTGTAACACTTTGTTTATTCATTCATCAATTGATGGATATGTTCGGCTATTATAAATACCACTGCTATGACCATTCATATATAAGTTTTAGTGTGGACATATGTTTATAATTTTCTTGGATATATACCTGGAATTGGAATTGCTGGATCATATAGTAACTCTATGCTTAACTCTTTGAGGAGTTGCTAAGTTATTTTCCAAAGAGACTGTACCATTTTTATTCCTACCAGTAATGTCTGAGAGTTCCAATTTCTCTGCATCCTCATTAGCACTTACAATTGTCCATTTTTAAGATTATGACTATCCTAGTTGGTATTAGGCAAGTTTTTAAAGAGAAAAAAATCTTACAGTTGTTTCTTCACATATCTTTACTCGGCCTCCCAAAGTGCTGGGAGCCACTGCTCCCAGCTTTTATTATGCTATTTCTATGCGGTGTCAGGAGTAGGCAAATCCATAGAGACAGAAAGTTGAAGCCTTAGAACTGTGCCTGGCATTTAATAGACAATACTCAACATATACTTGTTAAATAAATAAATCATTTTGTCATCTCAATGGGACTATTTCCATTTTGTTTTATTCCTGTCTAATCTGTCTACATAATACGTATTTCACATGGTTACAACTATATTTGCAATTCTTCCTGCTTTCTTTCACCTCACGTTAAACTTTAAAAATCCTTATGTTTCCACACAGCCTTCATAATTATTATTGTATTGGCTGCCTAATAGTGCATTTATTGGATGCAGTGTAATGGACTAAACCATTAGATAGTTAGTGTGCACATGATTTTTCAATACTGACTTTTTAGCAAGTTGGAAGTGAAGGAGAAAGTTGCCTATTTGGCAGCCTTTTCCAAATGACAATGTGATGGCTGGAGAGAGCAGACAGAAAAATACCTGTATTCCGGCCAGGCACAGTGGCTCACGCCTATAATCCCAGCACTTTGGGAGGCCGAGGCGGGTGGATCACGAGGTCAGGAGATCAAGACCATCCTGGCTAACACAGTGAAATCCCATCTCTACTAAAAATAAAAAAAATAGCCGGGCATGGTGGTGGGCGCCTGTAGTCCCAGCTACTCTGGAGGCTGAGGCAGGAGAATGGCGGGAAGCTGGGAGGTGGAATTGCAGTGAGCCCAGATTGCACCACTGCACTCCAGCCTGGGCAACAGAGTGAGACTCCGTGTCCAAAAAAAAAAAAAAAGAAAGAAAGAAAAAAGGAAACTACCTGTACTCATCAGGGCTCTCCAGAGAAAGAAAACTAATGGGGATATATACATATATATGTAAATCCCTCTCTTTCTCTTTCTCTTTTATGAGTGTGTATATATACACACACACACACACAAAATGTATAAATATATTTATACATTATTTCACATATACATACATATTTATATACATATATATAAACACACACACATCTAGGTATTTTAGGCTTGCTAGGGCTTTGCAGGCCATGTATCACAAATACTCAACTGTTGTTATAACTCAAAAATATCCATAGAAAATATGTAAATGAATGTGCTTTTTTGTGTACCCTACCAATAAAACTTTATTTACAAAAGCATGTGGTAGGCCAGATTTGGTCTGTGGGCCACAGTTATTGACCTCTGTAAATATATATGTATGTGTGTGTGTGTGTGTGTGTATAGATTTACATACATATAAACATAGATTTATTATAGTAATAAATAAATATAGAGCTTCATTATAAAAAATTAGCTCATGTGATTATGGAGGCTGGAGGCTAGCAAGTCGATTCTGCAGCATGGGCCCACAGGCTGGAGTTTCAGGAGAGCCAGTGGTGCCAATGAAGTTCAGAGGCAGTCTACTGGAGAATTCCTTCCTGCTCAGGGAAGTTGGTCTTTTTTTCTGTTCAGATCTTCAACTCATTGAATGAGGCCCACCCATATTATGAAGAGAAATCTCCTTTACTCAAAGTTCACCAACTTAAATGTTAATCTCATCCAGCAACACCCTCTAAGTTGACACATAAAGTTAATCATCACAATCCTGAATGGATTCCAAGGTCCTGCTTTGGCTTCTGTGTTGAGTACATGGAAAAATTACCTAAGAGTCTGACCCACTTATGAACCCTGCCTTCTAAGCTTCATTGCTTAAACAAAGGCAAAATAGAATAAAGAGAGAAGAGTAGAGGTGGCTGCAAAATGAAGAACATTCACTTCATTATTAGGACAGTAGATTCCAAACCAGTAGGGTTTTGATGAGCATTTCTGTCTTCCTCATTATACTGTCGTTGCCTTATCCTGAGTTTTCCACCTTCAATCTGTATTGCCCTTGATACAGTTTGACTGTGTCCCCACCAAAATCTCATCTTGAATTGTAGCTCCCATAATCCCCATGTGTCGTGGGAGGGACCTTGTTGGAGGTAATTGAATCATGGAGGCAGGTTTTTCCCATACTGTTCGCATGATAGTGAATAAGTCTCATGAGAACTGATGGTTTGATAAAGGGCAGTTCCCCTGCACACGTTCTATTGCCTGCCACCATGCAAGACATGTCTTTGCTCCTCCTTCACCTTCCACCATGATTGTGAGGCCTCCCCAGCCATGTGGAACTGTGAGTCCACCTTAAATCTCTTTTTCTTTATAAATTACTCAGTCTTGGATATGTCTTTATTAGCAGCATGAGAACAGACTAATATACCCGTTGAAGGCAAAGACTGTGCCTGGAGCCCCATTGTAGCTCTTGGGTTCACCTGTTAAGTCCTCAACAAATTTTGGTCCTTATTTATAAATTGCTATTGTTTGCATGTGTCCCCAAACTTCATGTGTTCGAAACTTAATCCCATGCAACAGTTTTTGGGAGGTGGGGCCTAATAAAAGGTGATTAGGTCAGAGGGCTCTGCCCTCATGAATGGATTAATGTTGTTATCACAGGAGTGAGTTGTTTATCTCGAGAGTACCTTTGTTATAAAAGCGAGTCTGGCCTCCTCTTGCTTGCTCACTGTTGCCCTTTCTTGCCTTCCACCTTCTGCCATGAGATGACACAACATGAAGGCCCTCACCAGATGCAGGCACCATGCTCTTAGACTTTCCAGTCTCTGGAACGGTGAGCCAAATAAACTTCTATTGTTTATAAATTAATCCATCTCAGGTATTCTGTTATAGCAGCAGAAAACAGACTAAGACACAGATATTCAAGGTGTGCCTAACTTGTGCCTACCTCTGTGTAAACAGCTTAGGTACATGGTCTTGATTACATCTTACAACAAGCATATGAAGTAGGTGCTGTTCTCATGTGCATAGTGGATTGCCTGGTGAAATGGAATTTTTTTTAAAAAGCTTGATATTTAGGAATTCCTGGCTGCTTCTTTGTGTTGGGGAGAAAGCAAGCCTTCTAGAAACACCTTTCATTATTCTAGGAAAAATCACTTGAATAGCACTTCTTAGTAAACAAATGCGAAGAGGTAGATACCCATTTCCCGGTGAGATGGAAAGGTCAGGATGATGGCTTCCCCTTGTCCTCCTCTTATGAGGTAGACAAAGTCAGTACCTCTCCTTCCATTTCTGTAAGTCCTCACAGGGTATAAAGTTGACTGCTAGAGGGTAGTAGGAGACAGCATATAGAGACAAGAGAAGGAAAATTCTAGATAAAATTGAGCCTCATGTCTAGTTTACATGCATAGCTGCTCCTGGGGACAGGTATTCCCTCTCCTCCCCAGCCTGGTTCCCAGCTCGGCTCTACAGGATCTCTCCTTTCTCTCCTTTTCTAGAAAGGTCTTGTTCTGCCTCACTATTGCCACCATGCATAGCCTTTTGGTTCTGTGTCTGCATTGTATAATTTAACACAGTGGCTCCTAATGTGCTTTTTAAATATGAGGCCATCTTTAACCATTTAAAATTGTATTTATCTGTATAAAACTAACACATACTTGTAAAAATAATACAAATAATACAGAAATGTATTATGTAGAATGTTGGAGTCCGTCATTATGACATCCATTGAGATAAATGTCACTGACAACTGCTTTTGTGTATTTTCTGGATCATTTTCTGCATATTGTATAATAACAGTAGTGTTAGTAGCTAATATTGCAATGAGCAAAGCACTTGCCACGCACTTTACATTTTGCCTATATTATTTTTAATCCTCACATCACATTCCTGATATAGGATTATTAGATTTCATTTGACAAAAGAGAAAACTGAGGCTCACAGAGCAGTAAACAAACTTGCACATGGTCCAATTAAGCAAGGGGTGGATCAAGGTTCAAATCTCAGCAACCGAGCTCCAGAACTTGCTTTCTTTGCCACCATGATATTTGTTATTGTGTCTACAATTTGGGATAATAATGTAAATGCTGGTTTGCAACTTGCTTTTACACTTAGTATTTTTAAAAACTAGTACTTACAAATGCGCTTTCTTCCTTTTAATGCAAGGGGTTGATGCGTTGTACCACAAAGTGAAGTGTTAGTGATTCCACAGAGTAGGCATTGTGCATTCTAACTGAATTGGTGTTTTGCACATCATAGCAGTAGCTAAAAATATTTGAAGAGAAGGGTATATGTATGAATGAAACATTATTTCTTGAATTTTTACTGTGGAAATGAACAAAGACAAACCAAATGAGAAAAGCAAAAGCTATTTATTCTGAGCTTACTATAGCAAGGGAGTCAACCACCAACTCCTTGTTCTGAAAGAGACTCAAAAGCAGGAAGAGGAGTGGGAAAACTTGTTAAATGGGAAAAAGGAAAGGCTTCAGCATGCCCTGATTGGAAGCTGTTGTCCTGGAGAAGCTGGAGGTGGCTAATGAGAAGTGGGGCATCCTATGTGATTGATTGGGGTGCATATCTCGCTTTCTCTGGTTGGTCCTAAATTGGAAGCAGGGACAAACATCAGGAAGGCTGTTGGCTATTAATCAAATCCTAGCCCTTGTGGGTCAGTTGTTACAGAAGTTATCCTTTAGCTTCCTATTTTGTTACTAGGGATAGCAATTCTGGCTTCCTGCAAGTCTGACTTATAGTAAGCTGGCTTTCCGGGCTGATAGTTATAGACAAGTGGGTTGGTTTCCTGGCCACGCTTCTCCAGGTTTTGGGTTCAACTTCTACTTTTATATATGGTCTGGCCATTGTCCATTTGTATATTCAGTCTCTCAATACGCAAGGCTTGGTGGTTCATAAGGATGTATGAACCCCTTTAGCACATTCCATGGAGGACCGTCTCTTCACAGCCCATAGAAAGGAATCCACTGCTTTAAAATATCAGAAAATGATGCGGGCATGTATCCCGGGACTTAGATGCTTTGGGCAGGTAGCAATCTTGCTTGGACCTCTGTGTCCTCAAATGTCAGATATTTTGCCAGGCATGGAGCAGAGTCCTCAGTCAGTATGCATTCTTCTCCAGGGTAAGAGAGTCCAGTAAGGTGGTTTTAGCTGTGATACACTGGGGAGATGGTGCTGTGTGTTGTTAAGAAATTTAGAATTAGAAGTTTTGGGTTCTGGTGATATTCTGCCACTTACTTGTTGTGTGCCTTTGAGAAGTCCACAGCTCCAAGCCTGTTTCTGCTCCTGGAATGTAAGTCCAGTTTAGCCCTTTCACAGCCAACCCACCCGCTGTGTCAGCGTGAGATCTGCACAATATCTGTGAAAATGCTTCATAAATTATGTAGAGTTATGCAAATGTGAGTATTATCGGGATTATAGTATGTTATTGCCTGGAATCATGCTTCCAGTATTTTGAAGAATCCATTAATGGGATGCTCTTAAATTTCTTTTTTTTCCTGGCATTGTTCTCAGCCAGGCTACAACAAGGAGTCTTACTTGATCAGTATGGTCTTTACTTAGGTATTTACTCAGCTTTCAGGTCTTTAAAGCAGCACATGATTTTCAAGTGAGTTATTCAATTAATCGTTTCTGTATCACTCTGATGCCCCTTTGGACTGTCTGCTTATTGAAAGCCATCCCATCTGGAGGGGCTGCTCCAACTCCTTGCTCATCCTGCAAACGGATCAAATGGCCTCCAGGGGAAATCCGAATTAATGGCAAAATCAATTAGTCACAAGTTGGGAAGAAAGAGAGAGCCAAATGGTTACCCAACACATAATTTACCTTCCTTTACACAATGCGGTGGTCCAGTAATGCATCTAAATGGGATTTCTACAAATTGAATCAAAATGAAGGAGACTGCCATTTAAAAAGCCCCTGGGGGGAATTACTTGATAAAAGATCTTTCCATATTCATGAATGAGTCTCTTGAGAGAACTGCTATTTCTAAATTTGAATCCTTAAAATCCAGTTTTCAAATTATTATTACATTATAATAGTTTCTATAATGATAATAGTCATAGAGATCCAATGACTAAAAAGTACATGAATTGTGTGGCTATAGGTATTTCTCCTATGGGAGTCAAAGTTTAAAGAGAGATGGTACCTTGATGATAGGTCCTTTATACAAGGCCCTTCGTTGTATACAAGGCCCTTCCTTCACTTTGACAAAGGAAGAAAAATTTCAACTCGCGCTAAAGAAAATCTCCAACAATTAGTTATAACCAATAAAGGAATGGGTTGCCCTTTGAAGTATTAAGCTGCCTGTCAGAAAAAAATTTAGATTATAAAGAACAACTTTGTGGAAATCTGTTTTCATTTTATGATTAGCCTTGAATTTGTTCTAGAAAATACATGTCTGTGGAGGTATGAGAAGCCCTCTCCTATTTCAACAGGTTTATATTAAAATAGCTTTTGGGTAAAATAAATATAAACAACAAGTTTTGGGGGGAAGGAACTGTCCCAGTGGCCATTGGGAAGAAGAATGGGTGGCGGCCACCTGCTTTGCCTAGTGATACGGGTTTCCTGCTGTGCCTAGTGATATGGGCTTCCTGCTGTTTGTATGTATAGACACATCAAGACAGGGATGGGGCATCAGAGCACATGGGGGAAGATGAAGCATCACCTGAGAAAGGCCTTTCTTCTTTCACCATGAATGCCTCCTTGAGTCACTGCCTGGAGCCAACAGCACTATCCCTTCCTTAATGTCTTTTCCCAACTGTTTCTGCAACACATAAACATGCACATACACAAAGAGATAGATATATATGTCTAGATATCTAAAACAGACAAAGAACCCAGAGAGAGCTTAAAATCAGGACTACAGGTCAGCCAGACTCATATGGAAGACATCACCCGGAAGCAACCAATCCTCTCATTTTACAAATGAGGAAAGTAAGGCCCAGAGAGGCTATGTGACTCACCTGCCACTCAGGTGGGCAAGTCATTTCTTTTCCCTCCATCTCCTGATGTGCATCACAGCATCTTCCTGCCTTGAGGACAGGGAGCCAGGAGGTGTGGTGCTCATTAGTTGGGAAATGGCTGCCACCACCTTTGAAGCTGCTGGACAGGATCCCAGGTAAATAGCATTACACCCTGCAAATGAAATGGTTCCCTGTACACAACCTGTTTTCACTTGTTGCCTGTGGCCGCTGGCCACTTGTGGCTGGAAAGATTACTACTGAACTCCAGGTCACAAGCCTCCATCTGCTCACAACCTTCAGAAAATAGGAGGGCTGGGGCTGGTTCTTATTATTAAAAGCAAACAAACCCATTATTAAAAGTAAACAAGACAGAACTCCTTTGAAACAATTGATTAAATGTCTCCTGGCTCAGAAGCCTAAATTCACCCCTATTAGCCCAAACCAAGCCTTCCTTAGTAAGAATATCTAGAGAGGAAATCTAACAGTTTCTTGTTAAAAAGAATCCCCCTGACCCCTGCCCCTGCCACCACCATTCTCTTGGGCATTCAGTTACTGGTGCAAGCTAAGCTCAGTAACCATATTATCTCTAATTCTCAAGATTTTGAAATGAGCATTACATTTTGTATTTTATGCAATGGGATGGGCCAGTCAAGTAATTTGCTAATGGACACAGCTGAAACATTGAAACACCAGAATTCGAACTTCAGTCTCTATGACTTCAAACCCCATGCCCATTCCATCTTACACACTGCCCCCATTAAAAATAGTCTCCCATGTCGCTGTTTCTGTTGTTGATTTCAAAGAGAAGCTGAAGACCTAGGAGAAGAAAATCTGCTGTCTGCTCAGGTAAAACCTCTTGAAATTGCAGGCAATCTGGTAGAGTTGTTCTGGGGAGGAAGCTCTGAGCCACCCTGGTTACTTAAATGTATAAAGTGGGCAGAGCAAAGACGATAGATGCCAAACTGCTGTTGTTCAACATCTTCCCCAATGTCTGCCTAATTCCAGTGCCATTTAATATACTTTGTTTTCCAAACAAACCAGAATACACACAAAGCTTGCAGTGCAAGGTACAGAATCTTGGCTTTGCCAGCAAATCCAGAGTTAAGCTCTCAGTGACAGACTCCTACTAGCCAAATTTACAAGAGACTGACATATAGTCAGACCATTAATTGACTACAATAAGATTTTGTTTGCCAAAGTGTCTTAATGCTAGGAACATCTGAACAATGGTTTATTCCAAAATGAATTTTAAACTCTTTAAAATCATGCTATTTGAAGACTCAATAAACAAACTGCTAAATCTGCTATGTGTCCAAATCTAGGGAATGGAGAGATTTACCACACCACCAATGACTATTTGGGGAACTTACAGCAGCCAATCTTTTCATGTGGATGGATGGTGTCAACTGTTACAAATAGATGGACAATGACTCTACCAGTTATTTCATGATGTAAAAAACCTTATGAATTATAAGAAATAAAAAACCACTTATGGGAAAACACTCTGTAAGTTCCTCAAAAGGATACACATAGATTTTCCACAGAACTCAGCAATTCCACTATAGGTATATATCCAAGAGAATTGAAAACATACCCACACAGAAACTCACCTAAGTGTTCATAGCACCTTATAAGTAACAGCCAAGAAGTAGAAACAACTCAAATATCCATCAACTGATGAATAAACAAGATGTGATATAACCAGACAATGAAATATTATTTAGCCATAAAAAAATAAAGTATCGATCCATGCTACTGCATGGATAAACCTTGAGAACACTATGCTAAGTGAAACAAACCAGATTTTTAAAGGCCACACATTGTATGATTCATTTACATGAAATGTCCAGAATAGGCAAATCAGTAGAGACAGAGTAGATTAGTGGTTATGTAGGGCTAGGGACAAGGGAGGTTGCGTGGAAATGGAGAATGACTGCTAATAGGCAGCGGGTTGGTTTGAGGGGTGATAACAATGTTCTAAAATTGATTGTGGTGATAGTTGCACAACTGTGAATATACTAAAACTCACTGAATTTTGCACTTTAAAAGAGTGCATTTTATGGTATGTGAATTGTATCTCAATAAAGCTGGTTTAATTAGAAAGACATAGCCAGTCTTTTTAACCCTAGCACTCACGCCTGTAGTCCTAGCACTTTGGGAGGCAGGCAGCCGAGGCAGGCAGGTTCAATGTCTCCCGGCTCAGAAGCCTAAATTCAGCCCTGTGACCACAAGCCTTAGTGAAAATCTAAAGAGGGAATCTAACAGTTTCTTGTCAAGAAGAATCCCCCTGTTCCTCTGTGCCCCTGCCACCCCCCACTGCCGCCACTGTTCTCTTGGGCATTCAGTAACTGCTGCAGGCTCAGTTAAGTTGAGCTCAGGAGTTCAAGAGCAGCCTGGGCAAATGGTAAAACCACATCTCTACAAAAAATACAAAACTTAGCTGTGCCTGGTGGTGCATGCCTGTAGTTCCAGCTACTCAGGAGGCTGAAGTGGGAGGATGTCTTGGGCCTGGGAAGCAGAGGTTGCGGTGAGCCGAGATCGTGCCACTGCACTCCAGCCTGGGTGACAGAGCCAGACTTTGTCTCAAAAAAACATAAAACAAAAAGACATTTACTACTGAGCAGTAGATGTTCATGCTGAATATTTTCCGTTGCACCCCTGACCCCCAATTCACTCTCCAACCTCCCCTGCTTTGCTTTGTCAGAAAGCTGTTCTGTATGGACTGTACCAACAGACACCTTTGTATGAGCGATCAACCCGTTTATTGTCCAAACTGTGGTACTTTTGAGGAAGAACGATGGGAGCAAACCAGGACTCTGTGGACAAATGTCTGTTGGAGTTCGGTTCTTGCCGTGCAGGTTGGCTGCAGGGCCCTTCAGAGGGCCACAGCTCTTGCCACACTCAACCCCCTCCACACAGCTGGCTCTCTAGGTTCCAGCTCACCCCCTCTTCTTGCTCTCTCCTGGCAGGGGTGGTGATGGCTTCTCACCATTGCTGGACCCCAGAGCTGTGCCATCCATGGTTTTCCCTACACCCTGCCCATGTCTGTGCAAACAGTCTCTTTCTTAAACTTCCTTCTTTCCCAGTTTGAGTGGGCCATCTGTTTCCTGCCTGTACCCTACAGACACAAAACTCCAGAAAAGAAGCACGAAAGATAAATTTGAAAGGAAGGGTGTGGTCGGCACAGAGAGCCTCCTAGATATCTTCCAAAGAGCCATTGCGCCGACTCTCCTGTTTCTGCAGATTTCTGTTACGCCAAATCCTGCAAATAAATGATTTTACCACACCCACCCCCAGCAACTAGGATGTTACAACAAATACAATTTTAATTTTTTTTATTATAAGGAGTTTTTTTTTTTGACACTTTGAAAGAAATGAGAAGAAAGAAATTGTAATTTGCAGTGTGAGAATTCAGTATGAAAAAATCCATTCATTTGGCTTATCTTGTTCAGAACTTGCTGTGCTCCCTCAAACTGAGGATTGATACATTTCAACTCTACAAAATTCTCAGGCAATATCTCTTGGAGTATCTGTTCCCCTTCCCCATTTTCTCTGGAACTAGCAATATGCTGTATTCTCATGTCCTCTGTGTCTCCTAACCTCTTTAGTCTATTTTCTATTAACATTTCTTTATTTCTAGGCTTCCTTCTGAACTTTCTGAATAAAAACATTTCCTTTTCAGCTCCATGTCTATTCAGTTCTCCAACTTGTCCCTACATAGTTCAAAGGCATATGGTAATTCCAGGGACTGTAATTTTGATTTCTAGGCTTTCTTTGATTCCTTTCTCATGATGCTTTTCTCTTTTCATAGTGTCTGTTTTGTGTCCTTCTTTTATATTTGAATTATTTTAAATTTGCTTACCTCTATCAGACTGATGGATTATCTTCAGTTCTTGGTGGTTGAGCCCTGCTGGGAGTTTGCTGATTCTTGAGTGTGATGAGTGCACTGTGGCCTTGTATTGATCAATTCTCTATAGTTCTGAATCACAAGCTCAATTCAGGAGGCTTTCTGTGGGAATACTGCGAGGACTTGAGTGAAGGTGGATCCCCTCAGAGCCATTTCTCATTTGTTTCTTCTGGGTTACCCAGGATTATTTTAGACCAGGAACAATTTTTCACAGAAATTTTCATTTTAGGTATTTTGGATACATTTAAGATACGGCAAACTGAAACCCCCAAATGCAGCTGTGGTGCAGGCCTCTGTCACAATTTTTTCACTGAATGCTTTTCACTTCTACCCAGATCCCAGACAGACTAAGACTGCCAGGCTGCTCTGTCGGCCACCTGTTCTGATGGGCAGATTGTTCCTCGTCCACTTGCCCTTGAACTACAGCAGCTATGGGGTGTTCCAGCTCTGCAGGTGGCTCTCAGTGGCACATTCCTGACTTGCATAGGACTGGGGACTCTTTTTCTGGTCCTCCTTGGGGGTGAACACAGAGGCTAAGCCCTTGGATTATTGAAACCAAGGACTCGTCCTAGGGCAATTGAAGCATCAGCTATCATAATTCTTTTTTTTTTTTTTTTTTTGAGGCTGAATCTCACTCTATCACCCAGGCTGGAGTGCAGTGGCATGATCTCTGCTCACGGCAACCTCTGCCTCCTGAGTTCAAGCAATTCTCCTGCCTCGGCCTCCCAAGTAGCTGGGATTACAGGTGCCCACCACCTTGCCTGGCTAATTTTGTATTTTTAGTAAAGACGAGGTTTCACCATGTTGGCCAGGCTGGTCTCAAACTCCTGACCTCAAGTGATCTGACTGCCTCGGCCTCCCAAAATGCTGGGATTACAGGCGTGAGCCACTATGCCTGGCCACACCTGGAGCTTTCAATAAGGCCTGGGATGAGGCTGGTGAACGGAGGGATTTTGAGCAGGAAAATGACAAAAGATCAGACCTACCCCTTTAATCAGATTATTGTCCCACATTCGAGCATCTTTCTGACTTTCCCCTCCTTTCAAAATATCAAACACTCACTGTGCAGACATCAAGATCCTATTAACATGCAACTCCTTTCACAACTATTTTATTTATTTATTTATTTATTTTGAGATGGAGTCTCACTGTGTCACCCAGGCTGAAGTGCAGTGACGTGATCTCGGCTCACTACAACCTCTGCCTCCCAGGTTCGAGCAATTCTCTGCTTTAGCCTCCTGAGTAGCTGGAATTACAGGCATCCACCACCATGCTCAGCTAATTTTTGTATTTTTAGTAGAGACGAGGTTTCACCATGTTGGCCAGGCTGGTCTTCAACTCCTAACCTTGTGATCCATCTGCCTCGGTCTCCCAAAGTGCTGGGATTACAGGTGTGAGCCACCGTGCCCGGCCTGTTACTGTTTTTAACAGCTCCTACAAGGAATAATCCAAAGGAAAGAATCTCTATTAGGTGAATTTCAACCCCTGTGGTCTTGGAGAAGAGAGATTGAGAGTCAATGAAGTCTTCCCAAAACAACTGCCCTCCCCACTTCCTGCCAAACTGCCCAGTGGATGATGGGGTTAGAGTGTGCGCTGCCTTCTCCTAGCTCTGTGACCTCTGGCAGGCTATCTGATCTCTGGGGGCAGCCTCTATTTCCTCGGGAGTTCCTACCTCACTGGCTATTCCTAGGATTAAAGTGGATGTCAAAGGCTTATCACATAGTAGGGCCACACATGAGTTCCCTTGTTCCTCAGGAGTGATTCTCAACTCTGGCTGCTCCAAGGACCCTGCCTGGTCCTCAAACTTGGCTGTACATTGGAATCCCCTTGGGAATTTTAAAACACCGGTACCTGGACTCCATTCCCAGTGAGTCTGATTTAATTGTCCTGGGCTGTCACCTGGCCATCAGGCTGTTTCAGAGCTTCCCAGGTGATTCAACTGTGTGGCAACATTAAGAACCCTGATGTAGGAAACTTTCAAAGAAAGTACCCAGGACCAGGTTCTACTCCTAAACAATTCGAGAAGAACCTCTGGTGGGGGTTGGCTATGGGATTTTTAAAAAATGTATCATGCATGTTTTATTCTGTCATCACATAAAGACATACAGACATATGTGTGTACGTGAATGGGTTGTGTGGACGGATTTTGTTAATGTTTGTTTTACAGAAGCAGGATCACATAACATATACTTTTCTGGATCTTACCATGAACACAATAATTTCTGCAGAAATCCCTCCAGGTCAATGAATATTATTTTAATTCATTATTTTTTCTTTTGACATAATTTCTTTTATTTTCTTTTTTTTTTTAAATTATACTTTAAGTTCTAGGGTACATGTGCATAATGTGCAGGTTTGTTACATATGTATACTTGTGCCATGTTGGTGTGCTGCAC
>NW_012116210.1:164715-176981 GCF_000951035.1 Colobus angolensis palliatus
GTCTCGCTATGTTGCCTAGGCTGGTCTTGAGCTCCTAGGCTCAGGTGATCCTCCCACCTCCCACCTTCCCAAAGTGCTGGGATTATACATGTGAGCCACTGTGCCCAGCCAAGCTTGGGTATGTTTTAAAAGCTCCTCAGGTGAGTCTAATGCACAGCCAGGTTGCTCTGAGGGGCCTCCCAGTTCGCTACGAGACTTAAGGCAGTGTTTGTGAAACTTCTGACCTTCGTGAGGGGTCTTTGCATTAGAGGCAGTTATGAGAGGTGGTTAAGACACTAGGCTTGAAGTCATGCTGCTAGGTTTGAATTCTAGCTATATTGCTTCCTCCCTCCTGACCCACCTTCTGTGCCTCAGTTTTTTTCATTTGTAAAATAAGAATAATCGAAGTGCTAACTCCTAAGGCTTTGTGAGGATTGAGGGCGATTACTTAGGATAGTACTTGGCACACAGTAAGTATATACTAAAGGTTAGTTATTTGTGTATTTATTATTACCATAGCTCATCTATGAAACAAAATTGGCTTAAGCTTGCCCTGGTCACCTATAAGCAGAATTCCTTCTGATCCGAGTCATTAAATTCTTCAGACAAATTAGGGAGTTATCAGTATGTAAGAGTTTCCATTTAGAAACAGGCCCCTTTTGAAAATGAAATTAGTGAGGATCAATTAAAAATATCTGTCACAGTGACTCACCCTAAGAGATATTTCGTATGTGTTTTGTGGATGGCAGGCTGGAAAATGCCCAAATATAACCCCAATGTCCAGAATGTGTCACTGGGGCAGGAGACCACTGAAAGGTGATGAACTGATTAGTAGCAAGGCCGAAGGGGGTGGCGGGGAGCGTAAAGAGCAAATTCTCCCCTCAAGGACCAGCTGCCCCACAGGCCTAGGCCAGGTGGGAATGTGAGCCCTGAATTGCCACATGTTCCTATCTTCCTGGAAATGCTGAAACTTTGTACCTTGAGGTGAAGTTTCCCAATTCCTAAATATTTTTAGATTTCCCAATTTTAGAAACTCCTCTGCAGGCCAGTTTGTAGCTTCCAATCATGGCAGTCAAATAGCAGGGTTGGAAGATCCAAAAGGGAAAAGAAGTCATAATATTTTGTATTTCTCCAGGACTGTTTGAAGAAGAGAGGCCGTATCTGGTGGTTCTAGGTCGCCAAGATATTGTGTCTGCTCTCTAGTGGGGTAGGAACCTGGTTGGGTTTTATTCCTGAGACATTTCTTCAGCATCTGCTTTGTGCCAAACCACACTTGTTCTCCCAGGAGCATCCAATCTCCTTTGCTTTGTATATGTGCTCCCAAGCTGCCTACTGACTACTAATTTGACTTCTGCAATGCCTTGATATGGAGAATTGGGCTCTCAGGGGAGCAGATATCCCTGCTGCAAGTTATAAACCAAGACTGTCTGGGTCCTGATCTTCCTCTCATTAACAGTATTTCTGGGGCTTAGCTCTTTCTGTACCATATAAGCATGATGAGAAAAAAATATATTTTATAAGTGAGATAAGGGTCTGGTCAGAGTAGCAATAAAAGAGCATGAAAAACATATTATTTTACAAAACCTTATGTTTACATACCATATGAAGCAATTCAGAAATATATCTGATTATTTCGAATCCATCAGAGGCATCTGAGTTTACCTAAAAGTGTAAAATAATACACATTATACAAAACCCAACATTTCATCATGTAAACAACACAAAAGGGACCCCCTATTGTCACAGAGGCAGATTCTATAACCTGAAACACCTCCTGCCATAGTCATGTAGACACAGTTGGTAAAATGTAATCAGAATCTCTTTAAATATATGCAGAGCCGGTCTAAAAGAAGGGAAGTCCCCAACAGCCAGAAACAAAGGAGAATCTGAAAACAAGGAAAGAATGCATGACAGCTGGCCAGGCACGGTGGCTCACGCCTATAATCCCAGTACTTTGGGAGGCCAAGGCGGGTAGATCATCTGAGGTCAGGAGTTCGAGACCAGCCTGGCCAACATGGAGGCTGAGGCAGGAGAATCACTTGAACCTGGGAGGTGGAGGTTGCAGTGAGCCGAGATTGCACTACTGCTCTCCAGCCTGGGTGACAGAGCAAGGCTCTGTCAAAAAAAGAAAAAAGAAAAAAAGCAAACAGTGCCAGGTGTCCCTCCCACTTTCCTGCATCTGGGAACACTTTTCCAGCCTCCCTTTCAAGGAGTTTTTGGGATGCTTCACTTTCTCATGAGAGACAAGGGCTTGGTGGTCAGGCCAAGGCAAAAAGGTCACAAGAGAGGTGTGCTTTGGCAAACATTGCTAAAGCTGGGGTATTTGGGGCATTGAAATTTAAGCATGTGGCAGGAAAGCTGGACCAAGTGCCCACTGGGCTAAGGCCCCTTATCCCAGGAGTTCAGGAGGCTGGGTAAAAGGGAGACCTGGGGCATGGAAGTCAGAAAACCAGGGTTGGATTCCTTCCAACAGTGAAATGAGGACCAGAATGATAATTTCCTTCAAGTAGACATAATACATAGAAAATGCCCAGATTGCACACAGTAGACCCTCAGCAATGTCCCTGGGACAGCATGCCAATGTTACAGAATTGAAACGGGACCAGGGCTGCACTTGAGCCTTGGCCTCATCCCTGCTTCTTCTGTTGATAAGATTTATTGAATGATTATTTACTAGACGCCAGGTACCACTTTTGCTTTCATTGATTAGCTCATGTAATGTTCAGAACAGCCCTATCAGATAGAAGCCATCATTATCCCCATTTACAGATGGATGAGGAAACTGAGGCCCAGAAAGCTTAAGTAACGTACTCAGGGGTATACAGTTAGTAGGTTGTAAACTAGAGTTTGAATCCTGGCGATCAGACTCTACAAGCAGTCATCTTGATCGTTAGAATACCAGTAGTATTAAAGTCACAATAATGATTGGCAGCAAACTATGTGTCAAGCACCCGTTATTGTTATTGGCAAGGTGAAGATGAGTCGGATGCATTTGAATGCCCTTGGGGACAGGATCCAGCAGGGGTGATCAAGAGATCAGTTACTTCCTGAAGGTAACACCCTTCCTGGTGATTTCCGGGAGAAGGGTGGGGAAGGTGGGTTGCAGTTAAGAGTTGGGCAGAGTGATCCAGGGGAATATTATCTTCTGCGGCTGTGCTATGTAACTCCATGCATCCCTTTGATCCATAAAGTTTTCAAAGCCAGACCTTTTCCCATTATGGAGTGACTCTAACACAAGGGTACAGCATTTTGACCTTGGTTGCTTTTGGCCCCACTTCCCTCAGTCTTTTCTTTTGTTATGTTTTGTACTTCAAATGGTTAGCTCAAGAGTCAGAGGAACTGTCCGGAGTTAGGTGCTTATGTTTTAAGATCTTTTAAAAGTTGCTCATTTGATTCTCCTCCCTCTGGCCCATTTGGCGTTCATCTGAATGAGGGCTCCCTGTTATGCAGATAGGCAGTGGAGCCTTGAAAACGGACCACTAGGCCCCAAATCAACATGGGCACATTTGTGCTCTTTGCAGGTTCAACCTCCCAGGAGGGCTCCCTGCGGTTATACCAATGCTGGCTGCTCTCAGTGGGCCTGAAAACCATCAACCGTTCAAGTCAGAGGCAGTCAGCAATCTCGACAGACTGATGGATCGTGGACAGAAGCTCTAACGCTGTTTCCATTCATTTAGCAACAGCAAATCAATCCACTTTCCCAGCATCCTGTAACTTTATCGAACTCGGCATCCCATTGCAGGATACGCCCCCGAACTCTCCTTAATTGTATATTTCGCTATTTGCAATCAGGACTTGGCGATGCAGTCCTAACATCAGAGAATGGGCGTTTTCTCAGAAGGCCGCAGTAGCTGCAGCAGCTTTCCCGCCCTACTAAGAGCTCACTACAAGCGGGCTCTGGGCTGGGCGCGCCACCCGTGCAAGTCCCCGGGGAGCGGCGGTGCACCCTCCATTCCCCCCGTCCCGCGCGCTCGCAGCCATTGTAGGGTGGGCGCTCGCCAGGCAGGGTGCCGACACGCCCTCTCCGCGCTGCGACTGGCGGCCGGGGGAGGAGAGGGTGCGCGGTGCGCACCGGAGGGAGAGCCTCCGGCCCAGCGCCTCCCACCCCGCCAGCAGACCAGCAGGCTCCTCTTTGCGGCGAGCGCCCCACGCGCCTCTCGGGCGCGCGCTCCCAGCCCCGCCCGCGTGCGGCGGCCACACGGCCACGAGAGCGCGCCCCCGCGCGGCGGACGCACGACTGCGAGCGCGCGTGCGCCCCTCCGAACGTCCGCGGGAGCCCAGCCAGAGCGAGCGCCGGGGGCCGGGCGCGCAGGAGTGAAAAGGAGGCGGCGTCCGCAGCTGCGAGCAACAGATCCGGACGCCGCGAGCAGACCCGCTCTGGTGTTGGGCGGTTTTTTTTTAATTGCAGAAAAATTTATTAAATTGGAAAATCTTGAGTTTTTCAATGGCGCTGGCTCGGGGTCAGCGGGCGGTTTTCTCTGCATCAAGATGGGCTTTGCCGTTTCCGTAGTGGGCACCAGTGGTGGCCTGATTGTCAGTCTTCTCCCGGCATTTTTAAGGCCAGGAGCCGAGCGCTGCATGTAGGCGAATACCCTACAGAGCGGTTTGGTTTTTTAAATTACTGTTGTTATTATTTTGGGCAGAGAACAGTCGGGTTGGTATACCCCGGCCTCGCTGCAGAAGAGGCTGCGAATCCGAGGTGGGTCTCTCGGAGGGTGAAATTCCTCCCGGGGTGAGCGAGCCCCGGCCCCGCGCGCAGTCCAGCGGCCCCGCGTGTGTGCCCTCGCCCTGCCGTCGCCGGGAAAATGGAGGCTGTGATTGAGAAGGAATGCAGTGCGCTCGGAGGCCTCTTCCAGACCATCATCAGCGACATGAAGGTAGCACGCCGGGGGTGCGGCTGCGGAGCCGGCCGCCGCGCTCTGACCTCGCCGCCGCGCTTCGCCTCCACCCCGGGCCGGCCGCCCGGCCCTTCCCTGCGCCGTGGCCGCCGGCCACCTGCGGGAGCTCCCGGCTCTGGTGTCACCTGCTCACCCGGGGCGCTGCTCCAGGCTCTGCTGGGTCACTAGGCGGGCGGCTTCTCTAGGGGGGGTGTCTGCTGTCCCACGCCATCTCCCCGCTCATTGTCCCAGGGGGCGGCACCATTTCTTTCCCTCGGGGGCTTAGGGCACTGGCTCCAAGTTTTCCCATTGTCTGTCCCTGAACTGAGTGTCTGGGACCCGCGGGGGCTGGATGCCCGGGCGGACACCTGATTCCCCCAGGCACGGGGTGGGGGCGCGGTGGTGGGGAGGGAGTGAGGGCTCTGCCCGCGCGCAGGAAGGAGTCCCCTAGTCTAGGAGACTGAGAGGGAAAGCCAGTCCCTCCTTGGTTGTCAGGTCTACTTGGAGTGGGGGATCTGAGCAAATTAGTTATTAATTGGGCTGTTCCGAAGCTGGTAAAGCTGTGCGTGCCCTCTCTCAGCCCTCCCGCGGGGCGCGGGGCCGAAGTTCCCGGGCAGCCTTGCAGAGGCCCCACCTTCCCCCAGCTGAACCTGATTGGGGCCCCCTAAATAACTGTATCCCGCCCTCCCAGACCCAAACGGACACACACTCTAGGTTTTCTCTTGGAAGGGTTGTGAAGATGGTGTGTGCGCGCGCGTGCGTGTGTGCGCGCGCGCGTGTGGGGGCGGGGAACAACACCCTGGCTTTTTCCTGCAAAGGGTGGGACTGGGCATAACCTGATCCTCGGATGTGGATTTTCTGGTGCCTAGAGATAGACCAGGGCCCCGTGTTATTCATCCAGAGGAAATAAAACCAGCCGCGCGAGCTGGCTGGAGGTGGGAATTGGGGGCAGTGGGGGAAATTATTTTTTTAATGTGTATTTAGGGAGCTTCTCTTTGGCTCCTGCCCAGCTCCAGTTTGCCTCAACAGATCCCGATCCGGGGAGGTGGTGTTTAATTAAAAGCCCGCTTCCAAAACGAGTGGGCAGGTTTGGAAAGCTGTGCACCGAGTGGGTGTGGACAGCCCCTCTTCAGCCGCTGCCTGGGCGCCTGGAGGAGCTTTTGTCTGATGAAGTGTAAGGTTTAGAGAGGCTTCGAGCCTCGGAGATGGTCTTTGGGAAGGAATGCTCAACTGTCATGGCCTGCTTCCACCTTTCAGAACCAACTGCCACCTCACCCAGGGTGAACTTTACTAAGGTGCCTCTGTCCTGGTCTTGTCCATTTTGAAATCTTTCTACAGATCTCGTGCCTTTTGTCACAAATTGTCCTTAGCGTAGCATAATCTGCAGCCAGACTCTGCTTGCCCAGGAATGCTTATAATCCAGGCCCTTGGAATTAGATGGATTATTGCCTGTTGAAAGACAGCCCCTTTCATTCTGTTGCCCCCAGTGCACACTGAATTATTGAAGTGGTCTTTTGAGACAGAGATGGGTCCTCCCTCCTTGGGCTCTGGCCTTAATTTTAAACTTAAATTCTACACATCTTAGAGTCAAACAGGATTTGGTTTGAGGCACGCATGGTGTATTCTGATCTTGTGGGGAGGAATTTGAAATAGGTTGGTAAAGCTGCTTGTGTTTTTTTGAGGAGATAAATGGATGTTTCCCACCCCTCAGCAGCAACAAGGAACCCAGCGATCTGACGGATCTGTCCACTGCAGTCCTGGAGTGATCACACCTGGAGTTTTTTCTCTCTTTGTTCTTTAATCCAGAATCCAGGCTCGGTTCTTCCCATTCACTGGTTTGAATCAAAAGCCCTTCAGAAGGTGACCTGCCCAAAGGGTGGGCTGTCCTGCTTTCCACCTGCCATCCTGTGGCTGTGTGGCAGTATGCCCTGGCTGGGGACTCACGGGTGCCAAGGTGGTGTTTTTTTCCCTTGCCTGATTCCAGTTAAAAATAAAGACATCTTCTTTAATGCCCAGTCACGGCGGAATCTAGAGTTTGTGTATCCTGACTTCTTTCCCTTTGAGTTTAGTAGGTTTGTTCAGTATCCTATGGGAAATCATTTATTTTAAAGTTTTTTTTTTTTTTGGTTTGTTTTGTTTTGGCAGTAAAATTTTAAAAGCAAGGTGGAGTGGAAGACTAAAACATGCCTTGGGTTCTGCAGAGTTTTAGACTTTCGGAGATTCGAGAGATAAGGAGAAAGAGAGAGGGAGTGTCTGATTTCCTAGATTGTTTATGCATAAGACAATTCGGAATATTTTCTTGGACTTTGCTTCTTGAAAGACTTCATCATGGATTAGATGCCAGTGACATTTTAAATGGAAATTTAAAATTTTTAAATTTGAACAAATCTGATAAGCAGTATGTAGTGTGCAGATGCATGAAGTCACCAGCAACAAAAGTCAGTTTTTAATATCTGAAATCAACTGACTTTCTAATGACCTCTTTTTCTTTTCTTTAAACTCCCATAATGGGTTTATAATGCCTTTGGTCTCCTTTCTGTTTGCTCTGAGGGAAAAGCGTAAATGTTGGAAACGCACTTGGAATGCCATCTTGATAAAAATTTTTAGGTTATTTTCTCAGAAGTGATGTTGGACTGGGTGAGAAAAGGATAAGGAAAATGGTTTTATTAGTAGCATTTGATTCTTCAAAATGTACAGCAGCACAGGAAGGGAGTCAGTTTCCTCTTTGGAGAAAGAAAGAAAACAATAAAAAAAGGGAATAATTTCAAGGTCTGGCACCCTCTGTCTTCTGAAACCAGAGAACCTCAAGACGTGGAAAAAAGCAAGAGAGAGAGGATTCTTTGTGCTTTCTTCTAAAGATACTTCGTCTAAGTCCTCGGCTGGCTGTCAGGGCATGGGTTTTATCCTTTTCAGGGGGTAAGGTATGGAAAAAATCCTGACTCTTTCTCTACTGGGGAACAGCACCATGTAAAGCAAGCAGCAGCTAGTAAATAAGATATCGATTCCTTGACGAGAGGAAGCCTGGTGGTTTGTTTCCCGTTTATTCTACCCTGCTGTGGTGGTGGTCACTAATGAACGGTGTTGTGCAGAATCACCTACTGGCTGCCTTTCCTCCCATCCATGCAAATTAGTAAATCACTGACCAAATTGGCTGGTGTGAGTTGGTTCCAGAGGAAGGGGGAGACAATTATTCACGTGGCTGGAGGGAAGGACCCATAGCTGGTTTGTCCAGGGAATAGTAGTCTGGAAGTGACTATTGACTGCCTTCTGATGTGTGGACAATCTTGACTGCATCAAGGAGGTCCTGGAATCTTTTTGGAGTTTCTATCCAAGCCCTGGGAAGGGAGGGCTCCATGTCTCAAACAGCAGTTTGTGCCTTTGCTTTTGAGTCATTGAACCGGCATTGATTTTGGTGATGTTTGGGGAGTTTTTAAGACCAGGAGACTTTGCTGGCCAAAATTGAGGACAGCTCACTCTGCGGATGTCTTTCTTCTTTTAATAATTAACTTGGTTTAAAAAAACAAAGTTGGATGTCTGAAATCAAATGTTTTCTTCACCCTTGTTGCTCAAGAATCAGCATGTCAAGAGCTGAACTGGGCCTGCTGCGGGTAGAACTTTGTACGAGGTTAGGAGTACATAATGTGACTGGGGCAAGAAAATCCTAATCACACCTGATTCTTCCACCCCATGTGTCACTTTAGACAGGGGTGTCCTATTACCAGCACCTGTGCTGAGCAGAATAGAGGCCTTGTTCAGTTCCTCCCCACTGCCCCCCACCTGTGTTTGCCATCACTATCCTCTCTTCTAAGTTCTGCCTAAATTGAGAACTGCTAAAGGGACTTCTTGAATTCCATGGAACTCTTTTTGTGGTTTGAAGCCACGTCGTGATATTTTCCCTCCCATATCATAAGATGGAGAATGTGGGTAGTGGTTCCAACACTGGATATTGATTTCAGGGTAGTTTTTTTCACCCTCACTGCTTTGTTTTGGGGTTCCCATCAGAAGAGAGGTACACTTCCTTGCTGTTTATGAAGGGCAATTGTGTGGAATGCCTTTTGCTTGGCTCTGCCCTAGGAGAGCTCCTTGTCCTGTGGGCTGTAAACAGATCATGCGAATCCAATATGGTGGCCGTGAAGGAAGGGCTGTGGTTCAGCCTATAAAAGGGCATCAGTCTCTGCAGGAGTTCCCTTGGAGGCCTCAAAAAGAGTTTTCTCCAGAACAGTACTGAAAACCCAGCCAAGGCCTCAGCCAGGTGCTCTGAGGGAGGTGGGCTGCTCTCTGTAAATGGTGACAGCCACACAAAGGCAGGACAAACAGAGCACTTGTAAAGGACAGATGGGCCCCATGTTGGCTTTTCTCTTAGCAAATGGTTGTATTTGGCCAGGGTTTTACAGCTTCCTCACTTCGGGCCCGTGGGAGAAGAAGGTGAAGTAAATATGTCATAAAATCGACAGCAGGAACTGCCTGGGATGGGTACCCAGAGATTTAGGACCTCTTCTATATAGATTCATCTTTTTGTTTTTTTGGGTGCCAGTCTTACTGTTTGGAAATCATTTCTGGCCCGGTTTGGGTGTTTCTTTGTGAAAACCCCTTCCTATTTAGTTTTTGTGAAAACTCTTTACTATTTAGTCAAATTTTTTGGAACTTCTTGCTTGATGCTGTGAACCTTTATGTTCTGAAATTCCGTAGTTTGTAATGCTCCAAATCAAGAGAGGTCATTCCTAGGTCCTGGTTTGCATAGAAGGTAAGCCGAGTTTGGATTTTGCCTGGTTCAGCCATCGCCCAGTTCTTACTAGAGTAACATATAGTCATTCCTTAGTATTTATTGAGCGTCAGTGGTGTTTCAGGCACCAAACGTGGCATAATGATTTCAGCGAGTAAACACATAGGATTTCCCATTAAATCTGCATTTCAGGCATACTAAAAGATTGTTCACTGTTTAAGTATGTTCCCTGCATGCTGTGTGTTCTCAGTTGCTGACCTCTTGCCCTTTGAACTCTTCTTTTGCATCTCAGTCACAGGGAAAAGGAAAAAAGCTAAAATGATGTCTGTCGATTTGGCTAGCTCACTTAAGGCTATTAAAATGCTTGGAGGGTGAAAAGGATGAAACTATTGATTCATTAGATGCTTTATCTCCAATTTTCATCTCGGCTTTTTCCATTTTCGCAGGCATGGGCGGCGATAGCTGGCAAGATTCCTTCTCTAGTGAGACCATTTAGATGTTCGAATTGAGTACGGACAAATGAGGTCATTTTGAGTTCCCCATTACTTCTTGGAACTGCTTCAGGACACTTACCCCCAAAACCCACACCTCTGCAAAAACAAAAAAAATACCTCACCCCAAACCAAATCAAAGCCAAAGGACAGATTTAGCTGCCTAGGACGTCAGACAAGAATTTTTGGGGGCCGTTTAAAGGGAACTAACCGATGCCGTGAGCAGTTTAACTCAGATTTGGAGATAGCACTGCTGATATGGCCTTATTTAGTAGCAAACAGGAGAGGCAAATGAAGTTAAGGAGTAAATTAATGGAGCATTAAGGAGCCCATTGTCACGATTGCTGAGGTGCTCCCTTGAATTAGCAATAGACTGCAGGTTTCATCTGAGTGTGAGCCACCAAGGCAAATCAGAAACAACCAACCAACCAAAAACTTAAAAGTAGCAATTCCCAGCACAGAATCCACTCCAGAGCAGCCCCCGTCTCAGTACCTGGAAGGCCTAGGCTTGGGGCTCTCTCATCTCGCCTGCTTCCTGATTTGGTTGGAGGTGACAGTGTTTTTACCTGCTGAGCAAATGTGAGGGTTTGGGTTGTTTAAGATTTTCTGGGAGCTGGGCATGGTGGCTCACCTGTAAACCCAGCACTTTGTGGTACTGAGGTGGCAGGATTGCTTAGGGCCAGGAGTTCAAGACCAGTCTGGGGAACAGCGAGACCCTGTCTCTACAAAAAATCAAAATAAAATGAAAAAATAAAAGATGCTGTGGGGTGCCACTGGGCACATAGTAGGTGCTCAGTATTCACTACATGCGGTGAGCAGGGGGAGGAAGGGACTTCGTGGGAACCTACTGTGTGCTGTGCGTTGTGCTAAGAACTTGGTGCGCATGATTTCATGTCATCCTCACATCCACCCCACTTAACAGATGAGAATAGGAAGGCTTGGAGGGATTCAGTAACTTATCTAAGGCCATGGGGAGGTGGAACTGGTAGTCAGACCTTAGCCTGTTTGACCCTAACACTGGAGTTCTTTAGAGAGTATGCCTAAAGGCAGGCAGCGGGGTGTGGATTTAGTCCTAGCAAACAGCCCTTTACTTGCCTGAGTCCCATGGGAGGCTCAAGAAAGGAATCAAGGTCTCATCTCTGTGTCTCTAGCACAGAGCCTGCCTGGAGGTGAGCCTGCATTAAGGTGCCTCCAGGTGTGTTGTGGGGTAGGCAGCTCCAATTCGGCTGTCACCTTTGTGGAAATTGTTTCATTTATGACATGTCAACACATTGTGGCTTCCTTCCCTCTCCCACTTACCAACTTCTCCATTAGAC
Organism: Colobus angolensis palliatus; assembly: GCF_000951035.1. Classification (NCBI taxonomy): domain Eukaryota; kingdom Metazoa; phylum Chordata; class Mammalia; order Primates; family Cercopithecidae; genus Colobus; species Colobus angolensis. The sequence continues at coordinate 176,102 of NW_012116210.1, forward strand.
AACTTGGCATCCTCTGTTGCTCATAGTTCTCCCTCCATGAGCACAGGGCAGAGAAGCTTTTGGGCCAGGCTTAGGCATGTCACCCTCGATGCCTGGGCTTGTCCCCTCGTGAGGCCCACGGAGTCTTCTGGTGACTGGCCATAGGTCTGGGGAGTCCCTAGGTCCCTGAGGCTAGGTGACTCTGAAAGCCTGGCAACCACCTCCCAGTCCCATAATCATACAAATTAACTAAGTTCACCCAAAGTTCAGGTGACTCCTGAAACAGTACTCCTTTACCTTGAACTCTTTTTGTGTCCAGCCCCGGACCTCTCTTGTTAAAGAGCTTTCTGTGTTTAGTCATGTCCTGGTGGCCCTCCCGTTTGGGTTGAGTCGGTAGGGCCCTTGCATGTCTGTGTTTGGAGAAGTGGATGGGCTCATCAACAAAACTCCTTCCTGTGCTGCCTCTTGGCGTATCTGGCCTTGGTCATAGTTTCTAAGTGGTTTTTCTTTTCCTGTCTAGTGTAAGTGGGTGAAAAAAAAATCAATTGAGTTGAGTGCCTTTTGAACTGTGTGTCTTTTTATTGCGTGCTTTCTCTCAAAGCAGTAGAAAGTTTCAGCTCACTCAGCACTAGCAGCTTCCTGGACATGGAGGTGGGCAGCAGGTTTTGCCGGGGTCTCCTCTGCTGCCTACCACGTGACGGAGGCTCCAAGGGCCACGGGAGTGGGTCTTACCAGAAGATGAGGTTCTAGGCAGGTGTACCTCGTTTGGCAACATGCGTGTGGTTATGGAGCAGGGTCCATTGGGTTCCCTGGGAGCTTGGAGATGCTGCTGCCTGGGCCAGGGCTCTGATTAGTGCCTTGGGGTACATTCACGACATTAAGATTTTGAAAAGCACCCCAG
>NW_012116210.1:177847-179907 GCF_000951035.1 Colobus angolensis palliatus
CTGTCTCAAAAAAAAAAACAAAAAAACAAAAAAACAAAAAAAACCCTTAGGAGTTAAGTGTTAAAGTAAATAAACTGAAACATAAAAATAAACCACAAAGGATCTTTAGAATACTTTGCTGTGATTTATTGATTCTGTCCGATGTGATTTTTTTGCGATGATGGAAATTGTCAAATACATGAGCCACTAGCCACGTGTGACTATTGAGTACATGAAGTGTGGCTAGTGCAGTCAAGGAATTAACTTTATTTTTAGTCACTTTTCATTTGTTTAAACTTAAATAGCCATATATGGCTAGTGGCTACCGTACTGAACAGTTGCAGATCTATAACATACCGTCTAGATAATTACAGTGTGCCTGCTTTGCAACACAGCTTTCTGACTATCTTCTACCTTCTGCTGGCTACAACACTGCCCCTAAACCCCTCCATAGAAATTCTGGAGCTAGAGTTGACCTTGAAGGTAAAGGAATCTGATTAACCCGTGGGCAAGTTATCTAATCTCTTCATGAGCCTTGGTTTCCTCTTCCGTAAAATGGGTCTAATGAGCCTGAAAGAGTTGTTGGAGGATTCTGAAATGAAACATTGCTTGTGAAGGTTTTCACACATTGCCTGGCAAACGTGCACTCAAATGTTAGAAGCGATTACTATTCTGTCTTGTAGATTTGGGAATGAGGTATTTTGAAGTCTTAAAATCAGTGTAGTAATTATCTCCACTACTTCTTAGGACAGCCACTGCCCCACTCTAAATACGGAGCTGTATTTAGAGCTTGCAGTGAAGTTGCAGGAAATGGAGAAGTTTGAGTTTTTTTCTTGCTAAGTAAGTCGCCCCCAAGTTCATTATGAAGGTCAACTGGCCCAGCAGGACCTATTTGCATTGTCTATTTGCAAACCCTACTGTTTGTTTATCAGGGAAGGAGAGGGTGGGGTACCTGGCTAGGACATTTGTAACTCAGATACATTGAGGCCTGGGGGAGGGAAGTTGCTTTATTAGGGTCATCGTTTCCCATCTACGTCCTTTGAGTTTCCTCCTTTTTCTGGGGCAACCACCAGAAGTGGCCATCCCGCACCGCTAGTCTGCCCTAGAGCAGCAGCTTCCCAAGTCTTGGCCGCATCTGGGTTCTTCCTATGGGCTGAATGTGGCTGTCCTGCCTTAACCTTTTGTGTGAGGACCCCTGTGATTTGGCCCCAGCTGAGTGGCCCGCTGTGTGTCCAGCGCTCCCCAACTCAGACTCCCAGGCTTCCTTGAACACAGCCTGTGCTCCTCTCTCTTGCTGTTTGTCCTGTCCTGTCTCTGTCATTGCTGCCTATTGAAATCTTTCTCATCCTTCAAGGCACCATCAGCGACCTTATTCTCAGTGCCTCCTTTCCCCTCAAAGGTGGATAACCCTAAAGGCATTTTTCACATTCTGCGTGACATTCTACCTAGTATTGATTATATCCTACCTTAAAAAGTGGTTGTACTTGGGCCTTGAAGCCTGGCTGTAGCACTTCCTAGCTCTATTGCTTTGAGCAAGTTCCTCAAGTTTACTGAGCCTTGATTTTCTTACCTGTAAAATGGGAGAAGAGGTGAATAATCCTTCCCTCTTAAAGTTGTTGAGTATTAAATAAAGTAAAAGTCAAGGGCTTGGCATGAAATAAGTGCTAAATAAATGCTCGTATCTATTTGAGCTACCCTAGTAGTTCCTGGCAGAGCCTCCTGCTGCTAGTGACACTCAGATGTTTCAAAGAATAGAGGCAACCTATGTCTTCACTTTGATAGTACAGTAGACGCAAGTGCAGTGCTTTTCAACATTCAACAGGTAAGTAATTTGAGAGAACACAGTACATGTATTCGTCTAATACGGTGGCAATACCTACTGTGTGCTGGGGCTGCGGGGGGTGGAGGAACACCTGTGGACAGTATAGACACAGTCATTGCCCCGAAGTGCTCAGTCTAGGAGAGAGGCAGGCAGGTAATTAGAGTTCAGCATAATCTGCACCACCATAGAGATCAGCCCAAGATTGTGTGGGGGCCCTGGGGAGGGCCTCTGATTCCCATTTAGGGTGGGAGTACAGAGT
>NW_012116210.1:179957-193629 GCF_000951035.1 Colobus angolensis palliatus
CCCAACTCAGACTCCCAGGCTTCCTTGAACACAGCCTGTGCTCCTCTCTCTTGCTGTTTGTCCTGTCCTGTCTCTGTCATTGCTGCCTATTGAAATCTTTCTCATCCTTCAAGGCACCATCAGCGACCTTATTCTCAGTGCCTCCTTTCCCCTCAAAGGTGGATAACCCTAAAGGCATTTTTCACATTCTGCGTGACATTCTACCTAGTATTGATTATATCCTACCTTAAAAAGTGGTTGTACTTGGGCCTTGAAGCCTGGCTGTAGCACTTCCTAGCTCTATTGCTTTGAGCAAGTTCCTCAAGTTTACTGAGCCTTGATTTTCTTACCTGTAAAATGGGAGAAGAGGTGAATAATCCTTCCCTCTTAAAGTTGTTGAGTATTAAATAAAGTAAAAGTCAAGGGCTTGGCATGAAATAAGTGCTAAATAAATGCTCGTATCTATTTGAGCTACCCTAGTAGTTCCTGGCAGAGCCTCCTGCTGCTAGTGACACTCAGATGTTTCAAAGAATAGAGGCAACCTATGTCTTCACTTTGATAGTACAGTAGACGCAAGTGCAGTGCTTTTCAACATTCAACAGGTAAGTAATTTGAGAGAACACAGTACATGTATTCGTCTAATACGGTGGCAATACCTACTGTGTGCTGGGGCTGCGGGGGGTGGAGGAACACCTGTGGACAGTATAGACACAGTCATTGCCCCGAAGTGCTCAGTCTAGGAGAGAGGCAGGCAGGTAATTAGAGTTCAGCATAATCTGCACCACCATAGAGATCAGCCCAAGATTGTGTGGGGGCCCTGGGGAGGGCCTCTGATTCCCATTTAGGGTGGGAGTACAGAGTTCAGGAAGGCTTTTGATCTGGATGACACCCTCGCTCAGAAATGAGTTTTATTTTGCTTATTTAAAAAGCATTTATATGCAAACCAGGCACTATGCTAAGTGCTTGACACAAACTTATGTAATCTTCCAACCACCCCGCGAGGTAGTCTTAGTAACTATTATAATTCCCATTTTACAGATGGGGAAACTGAGGTGCTGAGCGGTTAAGCCATTTGCCCATGTCATACAGCTAGTGAGAAGCACAGCTGGGAGTTCGTTGGCAGTCTGGCTCTGGGGTCTGTGCGCCTCTCCACCAGACTGGTCTCTCGCTTTTGCAGCCTAGCAGTTTCGATTCTGTAACAGGTGTATTTCATTCATCTCCTTGATTACTCTATTTGTACCGTTAGGACTCAGGATGAGACAGATAAAACACACAAAAATCTAGACTCGCCTCTGAGCTTCTTCCAGAAGCTGAAGGGGTCTCCCTCTAGTTAGGAGGAATATGCCCTGGCCATGGACATGAAGTTGTTGGGCTGGGCCAGTGCAGTTTTTGGAGCAGCTGGGCTGTGAGACCAGAGTGTGCAGTAGGCTTGTCCAAGGTGGCAGCCACACGACACATGTTTGTTTTGCTGAAGAAGGCCCTCTGTCAAGGGTCGCCCCGGTAACCGCTCTGCACCCTGAGTGATTGAGTGCAAAGCAAGAAGCCGGCAGATATTGCAGTAGGAGGCTGGAAGAGCTCGGGGATTTGTTCCCAGGGAGACCTCCCTTCTGAGGCTGGACTCCTCTCCCGCAGCCGAGCTCACAGCCATTAAGGAAGTCTTTGAGTTTGGTTTAATGGCCCCTCTTTGTTTTGAAGTGGCTGTTTACTGAACCTTCAAAGCCAGCTCCACAGCAGGATGTGATCGAGGGCCTGAATAATTGGATGAGGCACCCCAATAGGAAGCAGGGAGTGGGGAGCAGAGCCAGGAGTAGCTGACAGCCAAGCCCTCTGTCTGAGGCTCCGCTGGAGGGACTGAGGTCGTCCTGCAACCAGAAGTTGACCTGAAGCAGGGGTCCTCTGGAACCTGGCCTCTTTGATGTTGTGCGGGCCTTAATTAGGAACACCCTAATTAAGTCACTGAGGAGGAAGCTTTTTTCTAAAAAAAAAATTAGCAAATGTTTTGAGAGCATTTCATGAGGGATTTACTGCTCAAAGATTATGTAAGTAATGTGTTAATGGAAGAAAAACTAGAAACTTCAGTTAAGTAAAAAGTAAATCACCCACAAGCGCTTGATAAGAAAGTGGGTTATGTTCACACTCACAAGAGCTCGCACATTTTCAGCAAAGGGTCAGGGAGCCAACACTGTGTCAGAAACTTCTTTCTTCACTTAGTGGCCTGGTGTCCTTGCTTTTCCGTGTGTGTTGTTGTTAGCAGTGTCAGTGTTAATGGCTGTATGGTGTTGCACTGCTTTGTATGTCTCTAATTAATTCATTTGGTCAAAACCTATTTGAGAAGTTACTAGTACCAGGTTCTGAGTGCTGGGAGATAGCAGCAAACACAATGGACACAAATCTCTGCCCTCCTGGAACTTACATTCTAATGGAGTGAGGTGCAGGTGAAGCAGACACATGGAATAAGTCAATTCTCTTGTGTAGTAGAAGGATTATATGCAGTGGGGAAAAAGCACTGTTGCTGTTTTTATTTTTTATTTTTATTTTTATATATGTTTTTTGAGATGGAGTCTTGCTCTGTCCCCCAGGCCAAAGTGTGCAGTGGTGCTATCTTGGCTCCCTGCAACCTCTGCCTCCCAGGTTCAAGCGATTCTCCTGCCTCAGCCTCCCGAGTAGCTAGGACTATAGGCATGCACCACCACACCTGGCTAATTTTCTTTTGCATTTTTAGTGAAGATGGGGTTTCACCATGTTGGCCAGGCTGGTCTTGAACTCCTGGTCTCAAGTGATCTGCCCGCCTTGGCCTCCCAAAGTGGTGGGATTACAGGCATGAGCCACTGCGCCCAGCCTGTTGCTGTTTTTAAGTAGAGTGGTTAGGGAGGGCCTCGCAGAGAAGGTGACGTTAGAGCAACAACGTAAGAACTGTGAAGATGTGGGCAGGGGGTGGGGGCGGTGTTCAGGGAAAGGGAAGAGAGCATGCGCAGTACCTCCCTCATTTGTGTTTAGGGTGCGTCCAGTTTTTTTTTTTTTTTTTTACTAATTATAGGTGACCCTACAACAAGTACATCCTTGTGACTAAACGTTGATTTACATCAGTGATTTCCCCTGAAGGACTTTCTATCCTTGGTCAAAATGTGTGTTTTTTTCAAGACTTTTGAAACCCATTACCCAAAGCCTACCAAAAAGCATGTGTCAGTTCCCATGTGTGAGGGCTCACCACCGTGGATTACATCTGAAGGAGCTAGATGTGGATGCTAGGACCTAGCTGACACCCCTGCTTCCAATGGCACAAAGGGAAATGTGGCATCTTATCTAGTGCCGTGTTTCTCAAATCTTGCTGTGTGTAATTTTTAGCAAGCAAAAGTGTCCCTGGAGAATGGGTTAAAATGCAGATTCCCTGGCTCCATCCCGAGAGACTTTTTGTTGATCTGGGGTGGAGCTTAGAATCTGCGGTGTTAGCAGACACTTCAGGTCATTCTCTGGTAGGTCTTGGTGGGATTGCACCAGAAGTAGGTGGAAGTGGAGTGGCCCCTGGGCCACCTTAGCCACTGAGAGCTTCCTCTGCAGCTCCTGAAGTATGTAGGAAGCTATCTCCTGCCCATGTGTCCCCACCCCTAACTCCACCACAGATGTACCTGGAATGTGATCAGGCAGACGAAATGAGTTCTGTGCCTAGACAGAGCATGATCTCGACTTCCTTTCATTTGCTAATTCTGTCTTTTGCAGGGAATGCTTCCTCTTTCCTTCATTTCTCTTTGCCCAGAAAATTCCCATTTATCCTTTGAGACTGAGGTGAGGCATTGCCTCGCTCTGGGAACCACACTGTCCAGCACTTCATATCTCGAGTATGCTGCTCTTGGGGCTTTGGGATCTGCAGTTCCACATCAGCTTTACTGACAGTCTGAGTTCCTCAACGCTTTGGTGTCTTTCTCTGTATGGCCTACCGTTCACTCAGTGCCTGTGCGTAGTGGGTGCCCATTCGTGGCCCAGTCAGGGTGACTGGCATTGGACATTGAATCATCAAAGCGGAGTTGAATTCTACTTACTAGTCACCCTTCTAAGCACTTGTCTTTTCCCCTGTCATCCTATAATCACCATTTGAGGCAAGGACTGCCATCAGCATCCTTTGCAGATGAAGACAGGGCGGCACCAGATGATGAAGTCGCTTGCCCAGGGTCACCCAGTGAGCACATCTGAAGTTCGCAGGCTGACTCTGGAGTCATGCTCTTAACCACCAGGCCACACAAGGCCTTTCAGGCTCTGGAATATGGTTATACCTCAGCGTCCTCTCTCCAGGCAAGAAAAATGACATTCAGTGGAAAGACACTTAAAAAAAATGGCTATAGAAATGACAAACACAGTTATCACTGTGATACTGGTGGCCTCTGACTCTTTACTGGCCACCAGGGCATCGTTCCTAGTAGCCTGGGGTGGGAGTTGAGGTCACAGAGGAGGTGCTATCTGTCTCTGTTCCAAAGGGGAAATCTGCTTCATGGAAAATTGCAGAGCACACTAAGTGTGTACAGCACACCAAGGCCAGTGCCTGCCCCAGGGTGGATGTGACAAGTTCATCATGCTGCCCTTGGCTGGGGAGAGGTCTCAGTTTAAAAGGGAAGATGGACTAAAAAAAGTAAGGAAAAGAAAACAAATTCAACAACAACAAAAATAAAAAAAAGAAGAAAAAGAGAAAAAACAAAAAAATAGAAAAAGAAAGAGCAAAAAAAAGGGAATATGGAATGAATACAGTGGTGTGTGTGTATTTAGGGGAGCAAAACCTCAAACATGGTCCTCTCTAGGGTACAGGGTGTTTGCGTGTCTGTTCAGGGTATTGGACAGATTGGCCCCAAGAGAAACTAATCCCTAAAATGCTGAAGCAGTTTTGGAGTTGGGTGGAGGCGGGTCAGAGCGGGCACTTCCAGGAAAAAGAAATGGGTGAGTGTAAATGGAGCAACGTGAAGTCATGCTTAGAAGGTCTAACATTTCATAGGGTGTGCAAGCCTCTAGGTGTTTTGCCAGGTTCAATATCTAATGTGGACATTTATGGATAGGAATAAACACATAGAGCAATAGCTTTGGCATCTACCTAGTATTGATTATATCCTACCTTAAAAAGTGGTTGTACTTGGGCCTTGAAGCTTGGCTCTGGTACTTCCTAGCTCTACTGGAGGATAGGAGGCCAAAGGGTAGAGGGTAGATATTTATTATTCTGGGGAGGATTAAAGGTATACAAATACTAGGTAAAAGCAGCCAGCCCCTGTATTAGGTGGTTAAATATTGAGTTCCCAGGTTTCCAGATGTGGAGAATCAGTCAGTCTTAGTTGAACCCATTATACAATTTTATTTTAAAAAGAACTGGGCAGGCTGAGAGTGTTGGCTCATGCTTGTAATCAATCTTCTGGAGGCTGAGGCAGGTGGATCACTTGAGGTCAGGAGTTCAAGACCACCCTGTCCAACATGGTGGAACCCCATCTCTACTAAAAATATAAAAAATTAGCTGAACATGAGGGCACATTCCTGTAGTCCCAGCTACACAGAGGCTGGGGCAGGAGGATCACTTGAATCCGGGAGGCAGAGGTTGCAGTGAGCCAAGACAGCGCCACTGTACTCCAGCCTAGGCGACATAGCAAGACTCCATCTCAGAACATAAAAAATAAAATAAACAACTGTGCAAACTTAGGAGCAATTAATGCAGTTAACCAGACGTGAGGGCAGACCCTTCCTTGACCTTGGGCAAATTACTTAAGTTTTTCTGTGCCCGATTTTCCTATGGTTAGTTGGGAAGTGTTAAATGCCTGCTTTACCAGCCGCCCTTTCAGTGGTGTTGTGAAAGACCTCTGTACTCTCGAATACAGCATACATGGGAGGCGGTGCCTTCTGTGCCCATCATGACGTCAGTTTGGATTCCCACATGGCAGGTTTTCACCTTTGAAAACTTGGCCATACAAATGTCAGGTGGCTGGTGATGCAGGCAGTGACTTACCATAAACCTCTTCCTCTCTCTTTTGATGGGAGGAACTATCTGAAATAATAAAGGAAATGTCATGGCAGTAATGGCCATGGCTCTCACTTGTAATCTCAACATGTTGGGAGGCCAAGGCAGGCAGATTGCTTGAATCCAGGAGTTCGAGACCAGCCTGGGCAACATGGCGAAGCCCATCTTTACTAAAAATACAAAAATTAGTCGGGTGTGGTAGTGTTTCCCTGTTGTCCCAGCTACTTGGGGGACGGAGGCAGGAGGATCGCTTGGACCTGGGAAGTCGAGGCTGCAGTGAGGGGCCTGGGAAGTCGAGGCTGCAGTGAGCTGATATTGTGCCACTGCACTCCAGCCTTGATGACAAAGTGAGACCCTGTCTCAAAACAAAAAACAGGCCAGCTTCAGTGGCTCATGCCTGTCATCCCAGCTCTTTGAGAGGCTGAGGTGGGCAGATCTTCTGAGGTCAGGAGTTCGAGACCAGCCTGGCCAACATAGCAAAACCCTGTCTCTACTAAAAATACAAAAAATAGCCAGATGTGGTGGTGCACGCCTATAATCCCAGCTATTTGGGAGGGTGAGGCAGGAGAATCTCTTGAACCCCATAGTCGGAGGTTGCAGTGAGCCGATATCACACCACTGCACTTCCAGCCTGAGTGACAGAGCGAGATTGTCTCAAAACAAACAAACCCAAAATTGGGGAATGAGTTGAATGTAGGGGATGAAAAAGAAGAGGGATTCTGTTTTTCAAGAAATGTGGAGCATGGAACACATACATACATTTTATAGTGGTTAAAAAATAGAACCAAAAGCCTAGCTGTGGTTGTAGAGCACCCTGAGGTAGCGACACCCTAAGGGATGCCATTGACGTGGGGTGGCCATTGCTGTCCAATAGAACTTTCTGCAGTGATAGAGATGTTCTGTGTCTGTGCTGTCCAGTATGGTAGCCACTAGCTACTGCAGAGCACTTGAGGTATGGCTAGTGGGCTGAACAACTTAATTTTACATTTTATATAATCATACTTTTTTTTGTTGTTGTTTTATTTTTTTTTGAGACAGAGTCTTGCTCTGTCACCCAGGCTGGAGTGCAGTGGCCGGATCTCAGCTTGCTGCAAGCTCCGCCTCCCGGGTGTATGCCATTCTCCTGCCTCAGCCTCCCGAATAGCTGGGACTACAGGCGCCCGCCACCTTGCCCGGCTAGTTTTTTTGTATTTTTTAGTAGAAACGGGGTTTCACTGTGTTAGCCAGGATGGTCTCGATCTCCTGACCTTGTGATCTGCCCGTCTTGGCCTCCCAAAGTGCTGGGATTACAGGCGTGAGCCACCGCGCCCGGCCTAATCATACTTTAAATAACCTCATGTGGAGCTCGCCTGTTGGACAGCTCAGGATACAGAAAGGAATACTTGCTGGTGGAGAATTTAAGAAATAAAATGACTTGGAAGATACGGTTGACATATTTGTTTGGTTCTTTTTATTTTAAGTGGAGACACCCAGATGTCAGAAAACAGCTTGATATCCTTGATTTGTTTGGTTAGGGTGTTAATAGTTACAAGTGGAGAAGTTTGCGAGGGGAGATGGATGGATGGACGGAGGGAGCACCTTTTGTGGTTCAGTCTTCCTTTTCATAGGCATGTTTATTGCTCGTGTGCTTGGGCAAGTGGGTGAGGGTGGGCGGGCGAGGAAGCAACCATTGATTATCCCCAAGGCTGTCATCCGCTTGATGGACAGGGATAATTAGTGGATTAGGCAAGCCCCAATCAGAGAATAAAAGCCCAGGAATGGTATTTATGATGGATGGGTTTACCCAGTGCCTTTCATCTGAGGATCTTAGGAGCCCTTCATCTCACAGGATTGGGTGGGGAAGGGTGGTTTTGGGGACAAAGCTATGACAGGCATTCATGGGCCCTTTCTGTCATCCCACACGCCCACTTCTGGAAGCTGAGTGGATTCCTGCCTCATGCTTAAAGAAGCAGGGAGGCCAGAGCCACTCCTGCATAGGTCAGAAGGTGCCAGCCTCCTCTGGAAGCTACGTAAAGCAGCTTCAGGGTAACCTGAAGGCTGAGCTCATCCAGAGTATACCCAGTGGAAGAAGAGGAAGGATGCTGTTGGCTACGTTCCTCACACTCGCCCTGCTGAGGTCTCCGCAGACCTGGGAAGGGGTCATGGCGGCAGGGGTGGCTGTGGCAGCTGGAGATTTAAGAGCCCCTCCCAGATTGACTCTGTTGATCTCCTGGTAGAAAAAGATCAGTTTGTGTGTTCACAGAAAACCAAGATGGGATAAAATTATCCATAATCATACCACAGGTGCCAACAGCTGTGAACCTCTCCGTGCGTTTCTACCAGGCATTTTTCTACCCAAGACATTTCTCTTTGTTGTGTGTTTTTGTGTTTTCTTTCTTTTTTTTATTTTTTCCTGAGACAGCCTCATTCTGTCGCCTAGGCTGGAGTGCAGTGGCGTGATCTCAGCTCATTGTAACCTCTGCCTCTTGGGCTTTAGCGATTTTCATGCCTTAGCCTCCTGAGTAACTGGGATTACAGACGTGTGCCACCATGCTGCACTAATTTTTTGTATTTTTAGTAGAGATGGAGTTTTGCCATGTTCCCCAGGCTGGTCTCGAACTCCTGAGCTCAGGTGATCCATCTGCCTCAGCCTTCCAAAGTGCTAGGAGTACAGGAGTGAGGCACTGTGCCCAGCCTCATGCTTTCTTTTTTATGTGGTAGGGGGTCCTGACCGTATCTAGGGTGACATTATAATCCCTCTGGGCCATCTGCAGTTGTAATCAGGTGCCATGTGTGCAGGGCACCCTTGTCCTCTTCTGCTGTACCTTGTCTGGGCTCCTGAAGGACCCACATACAAAGCGTGACCCAACCTGCTGTCTAAGCTGCTCTTTGCAGCCCTGGGACTGGGCTGGGCTGGGCTGGGCTGGAGGAGGCTGGCTCTGTTCATGTGGTTACTTGCACTTCCCAGAATCAGGGAACGCTTGGGCTGCAAAGTCAGATCTGGCATCCAATTGCAACCTGGAGCTCTCTGCTCCAACCTCTCTGGGCGTCAGTTTCCTCAGCTCTAAAATAACAGCAGCACCTGCCTGCCTGGGCTGCTGTGAGGATGCAGTGAGAATGCAGGTCAAGTTGGGCTTCTTAGAGAGTGGTCTGTGGACCAGGAGCAGCAGCACCTCTCAGGTTAAACGGCCCCGCCTCGACCAAGCAAATCAGAACCTGCCTGTCTGCAAGCTCCCCGGGTGATGGATTTGTAAATTACAGCTTGGGAAGGGCCAATAGATATACCTGGCGCCTGGCAACTCTTTAGAAAGTGGTGATGCTTCATGATGATGGTGATGACAGTGATGCTTGTCAAGGTGAACAGAGATACTTGGGAAGTTACCTGGCTGGTCATATACCCCACGGCTTGATTTCTCAGCCAGATCCACTGGTGAACCAGCCTCTGTCTGGCACCTTTTGGGCAGAACAAAGGCCTTTGAGCTGGAACCCCACTCTCTAGAGCCTCTGCCCTTCTGGTTCTTACTTGACTCTCCCCTGAACTGAACTCCTCCTCCTCACATGAGTCCTCCCTAGCTCTGTGGCTCCTCCAAGTTGTCCTTTCTCTGGCAGCCACAGTGCCCAGCCCCTCTCTGTTCCTTGTGTGGCCATGTGGTGTCGAATTTCCTCAGCTGTCCCGGTGGGGCTGGGCTGGGAGAGGCAGTTGCTGCATTATTTATGGAGCACCGGTCACCAGCCGCGCCGATGAGTTACACACAGTTATTCTCTGCACCGTGTGTGGGATGCCGTCCTGGGCCTCTGTTTAATACAAAACAAAACGAAGCCAAACAACCATAAGCCAGAATGGCTGTTGGCCGACTGCTGTGCCTTGCTTGTGTCAGGCAAATGGCCTGCCGTGGGTCCTGGCTCTAGGGAAAGTGGAGGAAGAGGAGGAAGATGAGGAGAGGCACTCGGGGGTGTCTCCCAAGCTCCACTTTGAGGGTGGGGTGGGGAGGCCAACTTGTGGATTTGTTTAGGTGGCCACCAAACTCCTCAGGTGAAGGACATTTAGGAGGCTTTTTTTCCCTAAAAACTAAGAAAGTGACTTCATTATTTTCCTCTTTCCCCCAGGAACCAGAGTGATGCCAGGTGTGTGACCATTAGCCAGGTTCTCCCATCACCTGGCTGGTCTGGAATTTATGTCACTCACTGAATGAAGGCCACCCTGGTCTTCCTTGGCTGTGCCAAGACCCCACCCTGGGTCTTGTCCTGGAAGGCTGCCCTTGCCCACCTGGGCCACTTTGCCCATGTTCTGCCTGGAGGAGTGGTCAGCATAAATGTGCCACTCCAGTGTCCCTTGGAGAGAGCTGGTCAGTGTCCCCTGCCTCCTTTTGTGTCAGCTGCACCCCCTACCAGAATTACTTTTCCTTCCTCCCTTCATTTCTCTGTCCTTGTCCCACAGTCCAGAGGGGAAGCCCTTAGGCTCATAGACAGCAAACTGTATGATGTGATGAGTTGGGGAGTAGGCACAGCTAACCCAGAGGGTAGGTGGGAAGGGGGTGTGTCAGAGAATGTTCCAGAAGAGGTGTCACAGCTGGGTAGTGATGGCTGAATGGAGTTTTCAAGATTGCTGAATCCCCCTGGAGGTTTGAAGAGAAGCAGCCACAGGGTGTGGTGTGTGTGGGGAGTGTGGGTGAGATCGTGCATTCAGGGAAGCCCCATCTCTCACCCAAGGAAGTGAGACTGCCATGCAGTTTGATGGAGGGAGTCCTCTTAAATGCTTGTAAACAAACTGGCTTTCTTTTCCCTTCTCTTTAACAGGGGCCTTTTCCTTTCTTAGAACCCAGCGTAATCTGAGTTGTATTTTCAACCAATGCACTGCCAAGGGTTCCAGAAACTCCCTGCTCTCCTCTCTGAAGAAATTCAGGGGGCTCCTGGAGGAGGAGCATCTTCTCGTTTTGCCTCGTGACTTTGGACTTGGCAGAAGCCGGGGTGCAGTGGGAGTTTTGTTTTCTTTGATTTGGGTCTGTCTGGATCGTTGTGAAGCCTTTGTGTGTTCTCGGGTGAAATCCACAGTGGGGTCTGTGTTGAATCGTTTTCATGGCTCTGGGAGTGCATTCCGAGGAATTTCCTCAAATGTGGACAGAGCTCAGCCAGCAACCTCAGGAATGAACTTTCTGGGGACTTCTTGGTCGGTGGATGCAGATGCAAAAACCAAGGACAGTTGGGGAATTGCTTCCTGAAAGGCTCTAAGAGCTTCCAGTGTCTCGGGTTGTGGGTTTCTTTGGAAACTTGAGTATGGTCTCCTTTGTGTAGTCTTGCTGTCCAAAAGGCAGGACTTTTTCTCTGCTGCCTTTCAATCTTTCTACAGTTACCTCCTTCCTCCTTTCTTACTTCCACTGAGCTTGAATTATTATAGTAAAACTGCTCTCAGGTGGGTAGAAACTTCTTTTTTCCTTGAAAGAAACTTGCAAAAATATCTGGAACAACCCAACATCACCTTGCCTTTACATGTTAATAACATTTACTCACTTTTTTTTTTCATTTCTCCACAAGGAGGTTTTTGTCTTCCGTTCTTAGAAGTTGATTTTTTTCTTTTTTTAGAATCTATTAAATTATATATTGCCTAAAACAGGTGGGCCTGACTTTCTTTGATAGACTGTCAGGTATCATTAAGTCAGGAGCAAGCTGCTTTGGGCAACCTTCTGGCTGGGTGGGTGTTCGTAGGCGGGGAGCTGTTAGCTGTACCCCTCGACTAGAAAGGTGACCCCTCCTTTTGTTGCTAATTTGGTAAAGACTGAAGTGATGCTCCGAGTGGGGGCAGATAAGAAGTTTCTTCAGTGGTTTGAGTAGTTGTCTTTTTCAGGCACACTCACCTCGGGGTTGAGGACTCCACCCTGCCATTTGCTTAGCAGCAGCAGAGAAATCGTGTGGCACTGAACACCCACCTGCCTTTGCCTTGGTCTGTTTCTGCCTAACCGTGGTTCGCGAATAGGGAGGTGCAGACGCTTCCCACATTGGCTGGTTCCACCCTGAGGACTCAGAAAGGGGGGTTCCAGTCTGGATAGACAGTCTGGCTTAGAGAGACTTTGCGGTTTGTCCCCCACACATCCTAAAGGAGATTACTCAGAGCCTATGGCCGCTTGGATCCCTCACATCAAATATTTGTTGAGCACTTCCGCCGTGCTGGGCACTGCACCGAACACTTTCTGTATATGACTTCATCCGTTCCTCATCCCAGCCCTGTGAGGACGTGACTTAAACCCACGCAGAGGTCAAATGACTTGCCCAGTGTCGCACAGCAAATGGGAGAGCTGAAGTTCAATCCAAAAGATTGGGCTTCTGTACTTGCATTCTTTATTCATCTCCTTCATTCTTTCAGTGTTCAGTAATTGGTGGTGTTGGTAATGGTGATGGAATTATTGGTTTTGGTTATCATCATTTTAAGGGAATGATCCCTGAGAGGTGAAATGATTTCCCCTAGTCCATGACTGGCAGGGCTGTGACTAGACCTCAGGACCCAGTGCTCCCTGCCCAGGCCACTGGCCAGTTCTGCATGTTCTCAATGAACATGCCTCACCTTTTCCTTTGACTTTTTTACTTTGAGACAGGGTCTTGCTCTGTTGCCCAGGCTGGAGTGCGGTGGCACAATCACAGCTCACTGCATCCTCAATCTTCCAGGCTCGAGCAATTTTCCCACCTCAGCCTCCTTAGTAGCTGGGACCACAGGCATGCGCCACAGCACCCAGCTAGGTTTTTTTTTTTTCTGTTGAGATGGAGTCTCGCTCTTTTGCCCAGGCTAGAGTGCAATGGTGTGATCTCGGCTCACTGCAACCTCCGCTTCCTGGGTTCAAGCAATTCTCTACCTCAGCCTCCCGAGTAACTGGGATTACAGGTGCCTGCTATCATGCCCAGCTAATTTTTGTATTTTTAGTAGAGATGGGTTTCACCATCTTGGCCAGGCTGGTCTTGAACTCCTGACCTCCTGATCCACTTGCCTCAGCCTCCCAAAATGCTGGGATTACAGGTGTGAGCCATTGTAATTGGCCTGGGTTTTTTTTTTTTTTTTTTAGAGATGGGGTCTCACCATGTTGTCCAGGCTGGTCTCGAACTCCTGGGCTCAAGTGATCCTCCTGCCTCGGCTTCCCAAAGTGCTAGGATTACAGGTGTGAGCCACTGCCCTGGCCCACCTTTTTCTTAAGAAATACTTTGATCATCTTAATAATATTTCTCCAGGGCTCTCTGAATGGGAGTGGTTGGTGTTTGAGAGAGGAGGGTCTGGCTCTCTGGTCCTTCTTCCTTGTGTAGCTGAGAGATGGTGGCACCTTTGCCTAGAAGTAGGTGAGCAGTGTTTCTGAATGTGCTCAGATTTCTCCGAAAGCTTTTCGTCATGTCTTGTGGCTCAGAAAGAGAAGGAATGGTCAGATGAAGCTGCTATTGGTTGCTTGAACCTTTGTGTTCTTAGAGGTGCCAACTGCTGTCCTTCTGGACAGAGATCTCCAGTGGCCATCCTGAGGACTCTGATCTTGGCCCTTATCTCTTTAATTGGATGTAGGTGTACAAAGGGTGTGCTTATCTGGACTGGATTAAAAAAATGATATGTATGTTGGGTGTCATAATTGGAGTTTCCACTATGTCTTGATGGGCCTTCAGTGATAGCCTGAGCTCTCACAAGTTTTCATTTGACATAAGTTAATGTACAGTTTTGCTCTTGGGTGGAAGTAGCCCCCAGGGCACACACTGGGGATGGAGGCT
>NW_012116210.1:193679-210354 GCF_000951035.1 Colobus angolensis palliatus
GTGGGGGGGATGGGAACAAGACCCTCATACAGGTGTTGGTTGACAGTAGTTCAGGTGTAGCTACCAAAGGGCCTCTGCCAGGAGCCAGCCAGCCAGGATTCTTGCCCAGCTGTAACTTAGTTTTCCACAGGGGCAAATTGCCACTTAGAGGAATAAATCCAGAAACCTGCACTTGGGCCAAGCAGATATCAAATGCATGAAGGCAGAACTGATGGATGTGATCTAGCAGCATGTGTGAAACAGAATTTAGAGTTTGGGTGGATTGTAAATTCATGGTGCTGTTGTTGCCAGAACCTCTAATTTGATCTGAAGTTTTAAAAAATGTAGTGACTTTATTGTTTTCATTAAAATGATACATGACCCTTATAAAGAAAACTCACAAGACTCTAGCCATAAAGGAAAGTACAAAGGAGAAAGCAACACATTGGTCCAGATTTTAACTCCCAGAAGTAACCTGTTTTAATATTTTGTAGACAGTTTTCCAGATATCTCTATGTACATTTTCAGACAGAATTGACAGCTACAGAAGTATATAAATAGGCAATTCTATAACAAGGTGTTCCTTGTTATAATGAGTGCTATGCATGATCTTTTGAAAAAGCATACTTAGTTGTACTTATTTAGCAGAAAAAAATGAAACTGAAGTGAAGTAATACTGTAATTGGTCCTTCACCACTTTATTTAAATTGATTTCTCAGATGTGCCTTAAAGCAGTGGTTCTTGACTGGGCGTGATTTTGTCCCCTAGGGGCCGTCTGGCAATGTCTCATTTTTGGTTGTCCCAAATAGGGGGTGGGGGAACACCGGCATCTAGTCAATGGAAGATAGGGATACTGCTAAACATCTTAAATGTGCAGGACAGCCCCCAAGACAAAGAATTTTCTGGCCCCAAATGTCCGTAGTGTTGAGGCTGAGAACCTGCTCTAAGGGTAAGAAAAATGATGATTAATACCATTAGGAAGGTAAAACTGTTATGTTTTAGCTGGGTTGCAGTTTTAGACAGTTTTCATTGGGCTTCTGTAATGAAAGATGAGTTGATTAACCTCATTATAATTTCTTCCTCCTTTCCTTAACAAGAAAACCAAGAGGTGGCATATATTGTTTTTACCTTGTCAAGGTTCATAACATTTACACTCTATTCTGCAAACATAATCCCCAGTTGTTTAGTCTTAGTTTTGTTTTATTTTATTTTATTTTGTTTTATTTTATTTTGTTTTTTGAGACAGAGCCTTGCTCTGTTGCCCAGGCTGGAGTGCAGTGGTGTGATCTCAGCTCACCATAACCTCTGTCTCCCAGGCTCAAGCGATTCTCATGCCTCAGCCTCCTGAGTAGCTGGGACCACAGGCATGCGCCGCCATGCCTGGCTAATTTTTGTATTTTTGGTAGAGACTGGATTTCACCACGTTGGCCAGGCTGATCTCGATCTCCTGGCCTTAAGCGGTCCACCCACCTTGGCCTCCTAAAGTGTTGGAATTACAGCTGTAAGCCACGGCGCCCGGCCCTTAGTTCTATACTTAAATGATCAATGCCACATACCACTTCTCAGCCCATTGTTTCACCTTTTCTGGGTTGATTTTGAGTCACCTCTTGGTTGGTGGGCTGTTTGATCTTGATATAAATTTAACATGTGTAGGAAGGGAGATGTCGGTCCCTGCTCTGCTTTGCCCTGTCGGACTTGCACCTGCAGATTTGAGTTTGTGTCTGTGCACCACACTTAGAGGAAGAGTAGAGAGACACGATGAGTGTCTCTGGGATGCTGTCGGGGTGTGAAGCAGGGTCCCCGGGGAGAAATGGGGTTGGATGTGAAACTGAATTTTGAAAAGACTTCATGTGGAAGCAGGATTATTGATCTTAACTGAGGGCTCCCAGAAGGTTACAGCTAGAACTGCATGAACATCAAGGACAGGGTGGCTGATAATGGGCTACCCTGGGAAGGTGATGAGTTCCCTGTTAGCTGAAGTGTGTTGAGGAACCACCTGTTGCTATGCTGTCCCTAGGTGTTGGGCTTCAGCCATCAGATGAGCTGCTGCATTAGGTAACTTTCCAACCTTGAGATTCTGATAGTCTAATTAATGCTTTCTGTAACTACCTGTCCTGGGGAAGCTCCCTAATCACTCTGGTTCCCTCCCTTGTGCTGTTTGGGGCAAGGGGGAGAACAGCCAGGGCCACGTTGCATGAGCAGGTGGTTCAGCCTTACATGTTCTGTACACCTTAAATTTGGATCCACCATCTAACAACTCAAAAGTGTATATGTGAGGTTCTGCCAAACTAGTTGAGTTGATGTTTGTAGTAAGATTACAGGAACTGAGCACATTCTAAACTGATTCCTGAGCCAATGCATGTATATAGAATCCAGGAAACATATCGCAGACCTGCAAAGGAAGAGAACATACACAGATTGTTCCCTGCATGATTGGAATTGGGTGTTCTGTTAATGTAGTAATCAGATGTCTGTCGCAGTGTGACTTACTGATGTCTTTGATTTGTCGCAGGGGAGCTATCCAGTTTGGGAAGATTTCATAAACAAAGCAGGAAAGCTGCAGTCCCAGCTTCGGTAAGTAGAAGCATGTGTTCTACAGGAAAAGGGCAACATCCTCAGACAAGGATGGAGTGGGACAGACCAAAATACAGATTGATTAGGGTTGATTCAGGAAGTACTACAGATAGGGAAGCATGTGGTGGGTTCTGATTGGAGCATGATCACCTGTAGCCATATATCCTGGGCCCTGATTCCCATATGTAAAATGGGACTCATTCATGTCTGCTTTGCCTCCTTCCTTAGGAATTTTGAGAGTCAAATGAGGTGGGTACTGTATGTAAGGTAGCAACAGGTAACATTTCTGTGTTGCTCGCTATGGGCCAGACATTTGTTAACTTGTTTAAATCTCATAACCCCATGAGGTACATGCTATTATTATCCCCATTTTACTGATGAGGAAACTGAGGCACAGGAAAGTTAAATAGCTTATCCATAGTCACATCACTAGTAAATGGCGGAGCAAGGATTTGCTCTCTGGCTTGAGTCCATGTTCTCCTCCATTCTGCTTACTGCCTCTCCACATGGAGTTTAAAACCTTGTGTTGTTTTTTTTTAACTCCACATTAGAGTTTAAAACTGGTGCGGTGGCTCATGCCTGTAATCCCAGCACTTTGGGAGACTGAGGTAGGTGGGTCACAAGGTCAGGAGTTCAAGACCAGACTGGCCAACATGGCAAAACCCCGTCTCTACTAAAAATACAAAAATTAGCTGGGCGTGGTAACGGGTGCCTGTAATCCCAGCTACTTGGGAGGCTGAGGCAGGAGAATCGCTTGAACCTGGGAGGCGGAGGTTGCAGTGAACCGAGATCATGCCATTGCACTGCAGCCTGGGTGACAAGAGCAAGACTCTGTCTAAAATAAAATAAAATAACAAAATAAAATAAAACCTTGTGTTGACTATTGTATAATTCCATTTACATGAAATATCTATCAAAAGCATATCTATAGAGTGATGTAAATTAGTGGTTGCCTGGGGATAGGGTGAAGAAGGAGAGTGACAAGTGGGTAAGATGAATCTTTTGGGTTGGTGGAAATATTCTATGATTGGATTGTGGTAATGGTTGTACAACTCCAAATTTAGTAAAAATCATTGACTCATACCCTGAAAAAGGGTGTATTTTATGGTATGTAAATTATGCCTCCATAAAGCTGCCTAAACAAGATCCAGGGCTGAGCTCTAAGGGGCTGTGATCGCCTAGTCTCGGCTTGTTCGCATATCATGTGATATGAAATAGAAAGTATGTCGGCATCTTCTTGTTAAAGCTCTACCCTTTTAAATCACTGTGGCGAAGGGATGCAATTACACTTAGTGGGTGCTTCATGAAGGACAGGACATTTTAAAAAGGAATTATTTTGATGGTCCTGGTTCACGGCATTTAGGGGATGACATTGGCTGGTTTGGATGGAGGAAGATGGTTCAGAGAGCGGGGCAGACAGGGGTTTTCTAGGATAAATAGCCATGTGGACGACAGAGAGGTGGGAGAGGGGTGATGTGATGCTCTCAGGCCTTTGCCTGTGGACACCAGGGGTCACTGCCCAGAGTGTTAGCCATGGGACTGGAGGGTCCATGGCGTCCTGTAGACTAAAGAACTTGGGAAGGGTGCGTCTTTTTTCTTTCATTCCTTCAGTTTTGTTTGGGGCCTGGGATTTCCATCCATGAACTGGAGCCTCAGATGGACAGTGAACTTGGAATACCGTATCTTCGCCAGTAGTCAAGTCCTGTACTTAAGCCCTGCTTAAGTGCTTGTAATTACTTTCTGCTGGATCAGATCCCTCCTCCCCTGCTCAGGATTCAGGGCTCCTCACCTGAGTCCTTCACCAGCCTCACCTTATTTAGCTGTATCTACTCCCACCTCCATGTCTGCCATGATTACCATTTATTTTAGGTAACTTCATCTCCATCCTGTGGGAGGTCTCCTCCTGTAGTAGTACAGTAAAACATTTAAATATATTTCCCTCTACTTTTTTAAGATTCAGCCTCATTTAACTGTCTGGCAGGCTTTCAGGGTAGACCAAGAAAATTGTTATCTTCCCCTTTTATCAGTGAGGATCTTAAAGCTTAAAGTAATGGACGGATCAGCTGTCTTAAACATATAAAGTAAAATTTAAAGTAATCTTAACCTATCCCTACTGGTACAGGGTACATTTTATATTATTAAACAATATTTTGTCCTGAAGGCAGGGACCATTTCTTTATTATTTTGTTAAACTAATAGTACAGGGCTGAGAGCAATATAGGGGCCTCATGCACATGGTTTAATTTTGTGTATTAGAGAAAGGATGAAGTTTAGATTGCAGAAGAGGCATAGGAGCTTGGTATATTTAAGCTGAATCACTCCTCTGTGTTTCTGTTGGTTACAAGTTTGCTCTGCCCCATCAGAGAGGGCCAAGATGTCTTGTGACTATGTCAGACAGTGAAATATGACTGCCATTTCAAAGCCTCGAAATTGATCACCATCCTAATTTTCAGTGGAGCCCTGGTGACTGTGTAATACACAAGACACCTCTACAGCTGGTTCATTAAATTTGGATGATTCGCGTTGAGTTGGATGAGAATAAATCCAGCCACTGTGTCAGATATTAATTGTAAATCAGAACCAGCTATTTATAAATCCCAAGATGTTTGATAAAGCTAATTTTTCCAGGGTTTGTGTTTGATGTCAACTCTTTAAAAAATATGCTTCAAAGTGGTTTTGTGTATGTGTATGTCATTATTTTTAAAAATTTTGAGCAGAATGTTTTGTTGCTCTACTGGAAAATAACAGGCCTCATTTTGAAGTTTGGCTCTAAGGGACTGTTGCCTAGATTTTCCCAGGATCTGCTTCCAGCACCTTCCAGGAACCTTTTGTTTCAAAGCTACTGTTGCTTATGTTTAAAGGCCATTCCTTTCCTTTTTTCTTTCTTTTTTCTTTTCTCTTTCTTTTTGAGAGAGGGTATTGCTCTGTCACCTAGGCTGGAGTACAGTGGTGCAGCCATGGCTCACTGCACGTTTGACCTCCTGGGCTCAAGTAGTCATCCCGCCTCAGCCTCCTGAGTAGCTGGGACTACAGGCATGCACCACTGTGCCTGGCTAATTTAAAAACACTTTTTTTTTTTTTTTGTAGAGATGGAGTCTTAGTATGTTGCCCAGGCTGGTCTCAAACTCCTGAGCTCAAGTGATCCTCCCACCTCAGCTTTCCAAAGTGCTGGGATTACAGACATGAGCCACTACAGCTTGTTTCATTTTTCTCTGTTTTGAAATCTTCCCTTTCAAGTCCTTATTGTTATTCTTCCTTCAGCAACTTTGCATCCTTAGGAATGCTCAGTAAAGACTGGAGTTATATAAGAAATACTTGAAAACTAACACTTAGTTACAAGTTTGATTGTAAAGTCCTTGAATTCTAGTTCTGGGACTTGTTTGTGTGGAATCCATGGCTCTGGCTTGGAGTGTTGACTACACTGAATGGTGCCTTAGGTCATGACTCTGGGAACCAGTAGACCACAGAGGGCTCAGAGCATCTTGTGTCCAAAAAAATATGAAGAGCCCAGAATAATTTCTAGGACATAAATGACTATAGTATCTTCTCCCCATTCTCAACTTGTAGGAATTTGGCAGATTCGGTTGAAACATTAGTATCTCAGTTTCATTATAACCAGATCTAGGGAGAAAAGTCACACTGCCAGGATCTTGTTTTATAGTGAGTCAAACCTAAGCCTGTGAGTCATGAGGCTGGGATACTTGGCCCAGCTCTGATATGAACTAGGGCTGTGTTCGTGGCCTTGTATTTGTGGCCTCCGTTTTCCTGTTCCTAAAAACGAACTGTTTGAACTACATGATCTGTCTCCCAGATTCCTTCCCCCAACTGATGTGCATATGTATATATTGCTTTCCTACTCCAAAATTAATTTCACCTCTACCACTTCTATTTTTTAGTGTTTTATTTTTTCTTTTAGGTAGAAATGCCTCTGTTTTCCTCCTGTAGAAAATTTTGCCTGATGATAGGTTTTGTTGTTTGTTTTTTTTTTTTGTTTTTTTGTTTTGAGACAGAGTCTTGCTCTGTCACCTAGGCTGGAGTGCAGTGTCGTGATCTCGGCTCACTGCAACCTCTGCCTCCTGGGCTCAAGTGATTCTCCTGCCTGAGCCTCCCAAGTAGCTGGGATTATAGGTGCATGCCACCATGCCTGGCTAATTTTTTGTATTTTTAGTAGACATGGGGTTTTACCATCTTGGCTAGGTCGGTCTCGAACTCCTGATCTCAAGTAATCCACCTGCCTCAGCCTCCCAAAGTGCCAGGAATACAGGGGTGAGCCACCATGCCTGGCCCTAGTAATGGTTTTATACAGTCAGATGAAATGGAATGGGAAGGGCTACTAGCATTTAGCACCAAATGAACTGGATATTATTCGAGTGGAGTACTTGGGAAAAAGTGGGTTCAACAAGCCAATGGTCGTCCATGCTCAGTTGAGTTATTTCTGAAGGAAGGTTACACGTACTCCTTAGCAGAGGTTTTAGGCCTTGAGCAGTAATGAATTTGCTAGGGAGAGACATTCCTCATGCTTTTGTTATCTGTTTGCATTTCAGGACAACAGTAGTAGCAGCAGCTGCCTTCTTGGATGCCTTTCAGAAAGTGGCGGACATGGCCACCAACACACGTGGTAAGCAGATGGAGGCTGACTCCCAGCGTTAACTGCATTCAGCACGTGGTTTCTTCCCCTGGGGTGGCTGCACAAGAAGATGCAGCTTAAGTTCTCAGAGCTGAGCTGACTCGTATTTTCCCATTTTTTAAAACTCTGTGGGATTCCACATATTAGAAGTTGCAACTAGTTTTCCGGATAATAAAGCACATGTGAAGAAGAATGAAAAAGGAAGAAAGTGAACCACTGTTTCTGCATGAGTTGGCTTGATGGATTTTTTGATCACTTTAATGACGTGCTGGTTGTGGAACCTTGAGCTATGCCTTTGTTGCAATTTGTGTTTTCCTCCTTACATGGGTTTTCCTTGTTTGCTCGTGGAATGGGAAGCAGTATGAATGATTGGATAGACCATTTTTCTGAGTTTCCATAAAATGAGGAACCCTTTTAAAATAAGGATCTCATTGTGTTATATCTATTTATGTGTCCCTCACATTTGACTGCAAACCTGTTGAGATAGAGACTATGACTTCTTCACATCTGAAACCCCAAAACATAGTGCCTAGAGCATAGGAGATGTTTAAAGTATATTTATTAAATCAATGAAAAAAATTTAATGGCTTCAGCAAGTACTGAATCATAGAAAGGTTATTTATAACATGTGAAAAGTATAAAAAGAAAATGAATGCCCCATATGCCTGACCATCTTTAGAAATGCAACATTATGGTTGGGTGCAGTGGCTCATGCCTGTAATCCCAGCACTTTGGGAGGCCGAGGCAAGAGATCCGAGGTAGATCACTTGAGGTCAGGAGTTCGAGACTAACCTGGCCAACATGGCGAAACCCTATCTCTACTAAAAATACAAAAATTAGCACTCCAGCCTGGGCAACAGTGAGACTCTGTCTCAAAAAAAAAAAAAAAGAAAAGAAAAGAAATGCATGCAACATGACCAGTAACAGATGGTTCCCCTGTTCAAAGGGAGGAGGGTGCTTTCCTTTTCCTTGCAATGCAGCTACTCTCTCCTGCCTCTTACTTTGCGTTGTCTTTCTGGGTCTCCTTGTTGCACTGGCAGCTATAGGCCTGTTCTTTTCATTGTCGTGGTGACATTGGTAAATTTGGTGACATGGGTAAATTTGGGTTGGCAAGTGTTGGGGACTGCTCCCAGGCACATGAAAGTTTCTCCGAACCACCTGATGGGTACCTTCAGTGCAGTGATACTCATTTTTCACAGGTGCTTAATTAAATATTTGAATGAATTTGCAGCAAGAACCCTTCTCATTCATTGAACAAACTCCTTTTATTTCAGGCACTATCATGGGACCACAAAAAGCAATATGACTCTCCTTGTCCTGGAGGGGCTTACAATTGAGTGGGGAAGATGAGATGTGTAAATAAAGAATTTCAGCATAGAAATAATATGTTTGGTATGGTAATCGTTGTAGAACAAAGTGCTGGGGAATATAGAACAGTGAGCAATTAACTCAGGGAGTGGAGGAGGTTTTCCTAGGGCAGGTAACATTTCTCATTTCCAGGATGCCAACAGGGTTTTACAACGTTCACTTGGGGAATGCAACAGAGAAATTAGAACCATGGTTTCTTCATCCAGTATGTCAACTTGGTGTGGATCTTAACCAGTATCTTTTTAAAAATCCTTTAACAAAATTCCATAGCTTATGTGTGTCTGTTATGGAAACTTGAGAAAATACAGCCGTAAAGAAGAACTTAACATGCAAACCATTGCAGGGTTAATAATATTGCATTTTATATTTTCTTCTACTTCAGCAGTGTCTGGAACTGGACTTGCCAGCCATATTGATATCTTTCTGTAATAGCCATCAGAATAGGTTTTTTTTTTCCCCCCCGGCAGAATCTCACGCTGCCTCTCAGGCTGAAATGCAGTGGTGCAGTCTTGGCTCACTGCAACCTCCACCTCCCCAGATTCAAGCAATTCTCCTGCCTCGACCTCCCATGTAGCTGGGATTACAGGCATGTGCCACCATGCCCAACTAATTTTTGTATTTTTAGTAGAGATGGAGTTTCACCATGTTAGCCAGGCTAGTTTCCAACTCCTGACCTCAAGTGATCTGCCCACCTCGGCCTCCCATAGTGCTGGGATTACAGGCGTGAGCCACTGTGCCTGGCCCAGAATGTGTCTTTTTTAAAGAAAGCTGCTCTACTGTTTTAAGGGACTTAGATATCTGGCATTGCTTGTTTGAGGCTCTATGATAATAATGTTTTTATATTTTAATGTTTAATTCTTGGATGGATCCTATAGATGGACTGGAAAGAGATCCCCAGATTGTCCGTAAGTTCCTGTAGTGGGAACCTGGGATTTTGAAGATGCTGCTCCCAGAATGGTTCCTGGCGGGACACTGGAGGGTCTGGAAATTGTCATCTTTGAAGGGAAGAAAAACAGCCATTATTTGTGCAAAAAGAAACCAAAGAGCCTCACTGCAGAAGTGATGGGGGTAGAGTAGTAGTTTGGAGGGTGATGTATTTCACCAAAGGCAAATAATCTCATAGTGAACAAACCCCTGCTTTGACTTTTTTTTTTTTTTTTTTTTTTTAAGGCAGAATCTTGCTCTTGTCACCTAGGCTGGAATGCAATGGCGCGATGTCGGCTCACTGCAACCTCTGCCTCTCGGGTTCAAGTGATTCTCCTGCCTCAGCCTCCCAAGTAGCTGGGATTACAGGCGCCCACCATCATGCCTGGCTAATTTTTAGTAGAGACAGGGTTTCGTCATGTTGGCCAGACTGGTCTCGAACTCCTGACCTTGTGATCCACCTGCCTCGGCCTCCCAAAGTACTAGGATTACAGGCGTGAGCCACCACACCTGGTTGCTTTGACAAATTTTTAGACCATTGGATTTCAGATCATTTTTAGTGATGCCAGATACTTTCTGTTTAAAATCCATATGTACTACTATTTTCATTGAATGTGGGAGTGTGACAACTCTCAAATGACCTAAAAGTATATGGGTGATAGAAAGAAGGTATATTTTACAGAGATAAGAGAAACTTGAATATCCTTCTTAATAAGTGTCAGAAGTGACTTTTATTAATTTTTACTTAAAAATTTAAAAAACAGAACATTCTCTTTAGTTTAAAAAATTGAAATAAGTAGGCTGGGTGTGGTGACTCACACCTGTAATCCCAGCATTTGGGAAGCTGAGGCGGGTGGATTACCTGCGGGCAGGAGTTCAAGACCACCCTGACCAACATGGTGAAATCCTGTCTCTACTAAAAATATGAAAATCAGCCAGGCATAGGGGCGGGCACCTGTAATCCCGCTACTCGAGAGGCTGAGGCAGGAGAATCATTTGAACTTGGGAGGTGAAAGTTTTAGTGAGTCGAGATTGTACCACTGCACTCCAGCCTGGGCGACAGAGCAAGACTTTGTGTCCAAAAGAAAAAAAAAATTGAAGTAAGTGTATAAAGTAAAATCTACCCTCCCCACTTCCCCGCCCCTCCCAGGAGTTGGGTTTAGTGTCATTTACAGATGTTTTTGCATATATAAACAAACATGCTTGGGAGAAAAAAAAAACAAAAAACTAGTTTTCCACAATATGTGGAAAGACACATGGAATAAAATATACCTGTGTGACCTTTTTCAGAAGGTAGCCCCTAACAAACATTGTTCCTGTGCTTTTTACAGCATAGTATATTATAGTTACCTTTCCAGTACCTATAGATCCACCTGATTCTTTCTAGCGGCCAAATGGAATTTCTGAATATAGCACTGTCTGAATATAGCACAGTTGAATCATTATTCTATTGATAGATATTTAGGTTATCTCCAGGTATTTGCTACCACAAGGTCTGCTGCAATTAATGCCCAAGTATATATCCTTTTGGAGTCCTACAAGTGATCTATTTTTAATGATGTATGGATCACCAGGGAAATGATAATTTGTAAAAAGTGCTTCAAGCTGTTTTGGTCAGCAGCAAATAGATTTGGGCTTAGGGTTGGTGTAGGTGGTGACTCTAACAGAGTTTGTGATTTGATATCTACCCTCTCCAGAAAGAGTGTCCTTGGTTCACTCCCTTGCTTAGAGCCTTTACGTGTATTTTTTTTTTTTAAGTCTCTCTTGATGGAAGTGGTAGGAGGGAATTACAATTATTATTAAGTCCATCTCTTCTGGGCAAGTGCCCAGAATTTCAAGCAAGGAGGTTGCTCTGGTTTCCAAAATATTAGCATATCATATTGTTTCCAAAAGGAAACAGCTTTGAGTGGTCTTTGTCCTTTATAGGAAATCTTTTGCACTAGCTATTAATAAAATTTACTTAGGAAAAACTTTGCAAACTAGTCACTATAAGAGCAAAATCAATCTAGTCATTATGTACCTATTGTTAAACAGAATGTGGAAATATGTTAGAACTTAACTGCTTTCATTGTTTTTTAAATGAAAGTGTGTAAGTGGATATTATAATGTGTGTGTATGTGTTAATAATTAAACTATAATGGAATTCCAGTGTATTAGCACTAGGCAGAGTTCCATATTTTGTTGATTTTAGACTCTGGATGAATATACAATTTGTTTTAAATATGAAAGTACCATTTTCTGTATTATTGGACACAAAGAATTGGTTTCTAGGTATCTGGTAGACATGGAACCCAAGGCTTTGTGGAGCAGAGTCTCTGCTTCCTTCACATCCATAATGGACCAGCATGTGGCTCTCACAGGAGCTGAGAAATATTTGAACTGAGTGGCATGCATTTGTCTGGGCAAAGGAAAATTAAGGAAATTAAGAAAAAGATGATAAGTACCTACCACATAGTAGAATAAAAGACTTAATATGAGACTATGGTAAGAATAAAAAGACTTAATACACATAAACCACTCAGTCAGAGCCCAGCCCATGGTACACATTCAATAAAGGCTAGCTATCCTGATTTTCAGTCTTAAAATCATGCCTACTTTTTAGGGTAACAACTTAAAGAATCTAGACATTAAAGATGATCTAGTCTGCCTGGATCCATTTCCTTCCTTCTGAGAATCTGAAATGTCCTCCTCAGGCATTGGATGTATTATCATCTAAACTTTCCTGAGATGGTTGTTCAAAACCATAAAAGTAATTACAGAGGCAGATGAAAAGGAGAGTCACACAACACTGCTCTTCAAAGGCCCTTGCTGACACAAGCAGATGGCACAGTGGCCAGGATGGGCCAGTGCTGACTAAGAGGGAGTGTATCATCCACTCCGTACTCCGCGCAAGCCCCTGATGTGTAAGGGCACAGGCTTACAGGTGTTCAAATTTTATTGCCCATTTTGATCCTGAATGCATTAAAAAAAAAATCTGTGTAGCACAAAAAATAATCTACGTAGTTGAAATAACAAAAGTCTATATGTGGTAGTTAGAGTAACCACTAGCTTGGGATCTGGGATGCGTAGGTTTGACTTTGTGCCTTTGCAGCTATGTGATCTTGAGTAAATATTTCCCTTCTCTGGGCTTCCATTTTCCCACCTATAAAGGGTCTAGGAGCCTAGATGATCACAAGTAATTTTTTTTTTGGCTCTAATATTCTATGATTTTAAATCTTGCCTTGGTGCTCATTAACTATGAATGAAGTTGGACAGTGTAAATTTCCTTTTCTATGTTATCTTTAGAGCTTCCAATTTTTGCTCTGACGACAAAGGAAGTAGAGGAAGCAAGATTAAGCCAAAGATAATGGAGAGAGAAGGTTAGAAGAGAAAAGGGAAAATTACAGATGGGCATTTGGGTTAAGGCCTCTTCTCAGACTTGAGTGTGTGCAGGAGGAAGGCAGGTGGATGCTGGACCTTCTAGGACAGGCATCGAAGGCTGGACCAACAGACATGCGCTTTAGTCAGTGAGTCTGGATCGCCGAGGTTGATGAAGAAAATTGCTGACGGCTTAGTTCTTACAAATGTGTTACACGTTTGCAGTACAGATTTTGGTAAATGCCATGGTCTCCAGATCTGGCATTAGGCATCACAGTCATTCAGGAAGTTCACTTTAAGGGACAGATTTCAGGGCCCTGTCACTCCTATGGAATCAGAATAACTAGGTGAGACCCCAGAATCTCCAATTTTGAAAAGCTTTCCAGGAGATGTTGCTCTCCAGTGAGGTATGTTTGTGCTGTCGTGTAAAGCCTCTTGCCATCTTGCCGTAACCCACCTGTCCACTGGTGACTCCCTGCCCATGGCCGGCAACTGCACCCAGGAAGAACTGCTCACTGTTTTCTGAAACCCTTAAAACCCTTGATCCCTATCTGCTGGCACATGTGCATTCCAGGCCCAGAATGCCCTTTCCAGCCCTCCCCCTCTTAACCCTGTTTGTATGCATGAGGATCTGCTGCTGATCTCCCAGGGGTTTAAGAGCTGTATCACTTGTGAGACCTTTGTCTCCCCTCAGGAAGTAAACTGGGTCCTTGCTCAGGGCCTCAGGGGACATGCTGGGGTTAGAGGAGTCCCCTAGCTGTGCTGTCACTATCTTCCCCACCAGATTGCAAATACCTCCAACAGGGCCTGCTCCTTTCTGAAGAACTCACATTCCCAGATGCTGAGTATCTGGCCTTCAGCAGGGTGCAGACCCATCTGCTGAATGAATGACTCTGCGCAAACAGCAGCTTCCACTTTCATGCAGCCCTCATGGATCCTGGTGGGAAGCCCGTCAGCTCTTGGGCAAGGGGCTGTTGGGATGGGGTCTTGGCAGGATTCCTCCCTGGAGTGGAGAATTTGAATCTTGGTGACCCCTCCCTGAGGTCAAGTCTCTGGTGCAAGGGACAGCTAGGTAGAAGGCACCCACCCTGCTTCAAGGATGGAGTGGAGGAAGGGAGGGAATCTTCTCTCTGAGGGGAGAAGGTGCTGGGTTATTTGGGTTCTCAGCTGGGTTGTTTCCTGGCTCCAGCCAGACTGCTCTTGTTTGCTCCTGAGTTTTATTTTAACCAGATTGTTTAATTGAGACTTCACTAGCCTTTAACTTCAGGATTGACTTTGGTGTTCAAGCCCAGAACTCTTTCATGTAATTAGAGTCTTAGTATTTCTACCTAGCAAGCTTTATTTTTTTTAAAAAAAGATTGATAAATAATAATCTACATGTTATGGGGGTACATATGATACTTTGATAAACTCATATAATGTGTAAAGTTCAAATCATTTGAGAGGCGGAGGTGGATGGATCACTTGATGTCAGGAGTTTGAGACCAGCCTGGCCAACATGGCGAAATCCTGGGTCTACTAAAAATAGAAAAAAAATTAGCTGAGCTTGCTGGAGGGCCTTTAATTCCAGCTACTTGGGAGGCTGAAGCATGACAATCACTTGAACTCAGGAGGCGGAGGCTGCAATGAGCTGAGATCGTGCCTCTGCACTCCAGCCTGGGTAATGGAGTGAGACTTTGTCTCAAAAAAAAAAAAAAAAAACAAAAAACTCAAAGTCGAACTAGATGCTGGACAAGAATAGCACAGAAGTGTGAGAACTGGATGATTCTAACATGCTGGTATGATTCAGGCAGAGGGTCATTAGAGTTTTTTACATTAATATATGTGTACATTCTAGGGTAATCAATAAAATAAAAGAGAAAGCGATTTACTTCTAAACAAGGAAAAATACAGTGGAAAGGCAAACAAAAGAGTCAAAAGAAAGGCAAGAAGTAAAAGTAAAACTATAGAAATGTAGAAAGTAATAGGAAGTATAAAATAAAATGGCAGAAATGACTGCAAATATCCCAGCACTCACAACCCATGTGGACAGATTATCACTGAGGGCAGGGCTTGCTAAACTCTAGAATCTTAGCACTTATCTGGGAGGCCTTGTCTGCAGGAGGAGCATTCAGGGGCTGAAGTTTCTGGCTCAGGTGTGTGCACACATAAAGCCTTTGTTACATGTTGCCAAGTTAAGAGCATTTTCAACTGGACGAATACAATGTTTATTCTAACAAAGGATGTTATAGTCAGCCCAAGAGAAAGAGTCAGAGCTCAACTTCGAGAAACCCCCTGCCTGTCAATAGCACATTACTGGAGGGGAATTACAAACTGGAAACGTGCAAATTTATATTAATATGCTTAATTCTTTCCAGGAAGAAAGATTAAAATGGTGGCAAAGGAAGAGAAATAATTGCTTCTCAAAATACCAATTTTCTCTGACTTCTGATCCTCAGAGCATACAAAGCAGAGTGGGTATAACTTGTAGGCCCACCAGAAAGCCACTAGGATTTCCCCAAAGAGCTCTGGATCTAACACCTCCAGCAGCAAACATCCTTCAAATCAGGGCGCTGCAAGCTTAATACCTAGGAGTGATTACAAAACACTCCCCATGTAAACATTTCCACACTAGTGTGCACTGAGCTACTGGATGGGCCAGTTCACCCAGCGGAGAGGGAGGGAGGTAGGAGGGTTTGAACCCTAGACTGGAAGAGAGAAAACTGAGAGCAGCAATTTCTGTTTTCACCTGCAAGGATATGTACCATTATCATTTCCTTCACAGACTCTGCACTGGGGCCAACGTTACTTCTTCCCCAGAACAACATGTTGAAATCCTACCCGCCAAGGTGATGCTATTGGGAGGTGGGGCCTTTGGGAGGTGATTAGGTCATGAGAGTGGAGCCCTTATGAAGGGATTCACGCCCTTATTAAAGGGACCCCAGAGAGCTCTCTTGCCTCTTCCACTATGACAAGACCCTGTGAGAAGCCAGCAGTTTGCAGCCAGGAAGAGAGACCTCCCCAGATCTAGAGCCTGAGGTTGAGGCTTGCTGGGCTGAGCTTGGGTTCCTGCAAGCCATGGGCAGCAGTGTGGGTTGAGAAGCACCCTCATGTCCACCCCACAGGACACCGGAGCTGCTGAGGGGCCGAGGCACATGTGAACCAAGGAGTCAAGGACCCCCACGTGGAGATGCCCACACTGAAGGTCAGAGACAGAGGAGAAAGCCTGGGGAAGAGAAAATACCCCAAACCCTAGGAAAAAACCAAAATGTTGATAGCGCAAAATGGTTTTTAGTACTGTGAAAGCAAACTAAGTATGACCTAAGAAGGACTCCATACTTCTGTATTTGAGTCCTTGTGGTCGAACTTGGCCAGATTGAAAACCCAACTTAGGAGTGTGTCTAACTTAACAGGTAGACAGGATTGAAAGCCTAACTTTAGAGTATGCATCCGTAACAATAGCTGGCTCTTGGCCAATCCCAGCAGCCATGCTTCAGCCACTCATACACTGCTGAGTGTTCAAACTGTGTTCACATAAGGCCAACGCCAACCTGTAACCAACCCGGCTATTTCTGTACCTCACTTCCGATTTCTGTACGTCACTTCGCTTTTCATCTGTAAATTTGTTCTGACCACGAGACACCCTTGGAGTCTCTGAATCTGCTGTAATTGTGGAGGCTATCCAATTTATGAATTGCTTTTTTGTTCTTTTCTTGCTCAGTTAAACTCTGCTAAATTTAACGTGTCTGAAGTGTTAACAGTACCAAGCTACGGGAGTGTCTTTTAGCCAGCAGGACAGCTACCCACTTTCTTTCACAGTCAGGGTGGGGTTCATTCTGACCTCCTGGGACGGGCAGGGACCCAGGT
>NW_012116210.1:210404-263294 GCF_000951035.1 Colobus angolensis palliatus
CAGCTACTTGGGAGGCTGAGGCAGGAGAATCACTTGAAACCTGGGAGGCGGAGGTTGCAGTGAGCCAAGATCGCACCACTCTACTCCAGCCTGGGCAACAGAACGAGACTCTATCTCAAAAAAAAAAAAAAAAAATTCTAGAAACCATCTAAACTGTGTATATATGTGTGTGTGTTTGTGTACACATATGTATGTATGTGTATCCATATACTTCTTATATTGAACACTTTTTATAATCTCAATCTTACATAAAGTACAAATAAAATCTATAAAAATGGTTGATGTTTATAATAATAGGCAACATAGCTAAAAACTGTGGTTATTATATAAGCATAGCTTCAAGATAAATTTCCCAGCGCCTGAGCCCTTCTATACACAGATTTTAGAGCTGCCATTGCCCTAGCAGGAGGTGATGTAAAAAGTATTGTTTTAAATGGGTTCGTAAATGTACATTCTGCTTTAGGTTTCATCATTTTGATGTTTTACCACTTCAATTTGTCTTGCGTCATTTTAATTTGTTAGCACAATATATTTAGTCATATACATCTGCTATGAATAAAACATCTTTTTAAAAATGGCCCAGGCATGTGAAGTTTGTCTTACCATTTTCCATTTTTTAAAGCTGTCATTTTTTGGGGTATGCTTTCTATGAAACTTCAGACTTCGTATTGAGCCTAGGACAGTAGGGTGTCTTGCATTTTTAGCATTTTTACAACTCACACTATACATAAGGACTGGAAATAACAAATGAATCTGTATATTTATACAGAGTGTTTTTATTTTATACATTTTAAAAAATACCTTGTTTTTGATGTTTTTCAGTTGATGGAGTTACGGTTGCTTATGTGTTTGATTATTTTGGTGGGCAAGTATGTATATTTAGGAGATTTGTGACTGTGAACCTAGCATTACCGCTCATAAAACGAATCCCTCCTTTCTAATCCCATCGATCTTTTCTTGATGTAAAAACTGATGCCTGACAACAGCACTGTTCCCCATTTGACAAGTGGCCTTTTATTATTGATCTTTGGTTGGGTAGCAACAGTTGCCGGAGAGAATTGTTCACTGTGGTCAACCAGTGTTCCTGCCTCAGTAGTGATTTGCTTTTAACCGTGTCTTCCTGAAATGACACTTGAAAGGGCAGTCGTCATGTGTTAGCCTAGAATGAACTCACCGGAATCCCACATTTACCAAAACATGTCCTGGATCCCCAGGGCAGGATGTCACCAGAATTCTATAATCCTCCAGCAGGCATAGTGAGGGATATCAGAATTCCACACCCAAGCATGCGTGTCTGTCCTGCTCAGGATTATCTTATCCCTAACAGAGAGAAACTCTTGCCCCATTCAGTGGGGTTTCCCCATTAGGCTTTAGTGTATTACCCCAGATGATACTTGAATTACATCTGGATGCGTGTGTGCTGTTCTCTGTCTAACCTCGGCAGCCTTCATTAATGCTGGCGAATTATGTGGTGGTGGTGGTGGTGGTGGTGGTGGTGGCGGCGGTAACAGCGGCAGTGGGGAGGAAGGTCCAAGCTTGGAGAGGATGTGTGTTTTTATGGGTGACTGAGTTGATTTGTGTGCAGCATGGTTATTTGTGTTGTTAGGCAGTTTACATAATAAAGTGGTTTACTCAGCATTTCCCCCCTTCCAGCTAACACAGCCACCGTGCATTTTGTATACAAGCACTGACAATTCTCCTCTCTTCTCCTCCCCCACCTCTTTCCATCCTAGTTCTTACCTTTGCTTCCCATAGATTGGCTTTTTGTTTTCGCTTAATAACTAATACCCCACCCCATCCCCACTGCCACACACACACACACACCTTGTAGTCACTTTTGGTAAAATATTAGCATTCATGAAAGAATGCAGTTATTTTAGTTCATGCAGATGAAGCAAAGAATTTTTTTTTTTTTTGAGATGGAGTTTCACTCTTGTTGCCCAGGCTGGAGTGCAATGGCGCGATCTCAGCTCACTGCAACCTCCATCTCCCGGATTCAAGCAACTCTCCTGCCTCATCCTCCCGAGCAGCTGGTATTACAGGCATGCACCACCTCGCCCAGCTAATTTTTGTGTTTCTAGTAGAGACGGGGTTTCTCCATGTTGGTCAGGCTGGTCTGGAACTTTGTGTTTCTAGTAGAGACGGGGTTTCTCCATGTTGGTCAGGCTGGTCTGGAACTCCCGACCTCAGGTGATCCGTCCACCTTGGACTCCCAAAGTGCTGGGATTACAGGCGTGAGCCAGCATGCCCGGCCAAGAATTTTTTTTTTTTTTTTTTTAATGTTCTCTTGTGACAAATCATTTGCCATAGAGCTATGAACTTGGTTTGGTCTGCTCTGCCCATCTTAGATAAAAATAACCATCTGGAATGTAAATGTGAACTTGAAGACACTCAAAGTTGTCAAACTAGTATTTTTCTTGGACAGGTCTGTTCGGTCAGACCACATAGATTGCCTCCTCTGTGCTCGCTCTGAAAAAGTCTCAGCTAGAAAACACTCACAAGATGTGAAAGCTACTTGGAACTAAAATTTTCACTTTAACCTGCACTTGTGTCCTCTGCTGTAGGAAAAGTGTTGTTACTGGAAAATAACTCAAGGAATAGTTATAGAATACTAAAAAGGTCTTCTGTCACCGAGAATTTGGCAGTGAATCTTCCTGACTCATTTTAAATAAATTTGATTTGTATACACTTTAAGAAAGCTTAAAGTGAGAACTACTTGGAAGTGTTTTTTGTTTTTTGTTTTTTTTAAAGTAACTATCTGGCCTTTCATTTTTAAGAAGATACAGGATTTTTTTTTCTTCTGCTCATGTACTATCTAGTGCAACCTTTTCATTTTTAGTAGGGACACTGAGTCTCAGTGAAGTCTCTTGTCCGAGGTCACCCAGCTAGGAAGAAGGAGAGTGGGCATTCTAGCGTGATTTCCCTTGAAAACCACCTAAGCAGTTGTTAGCTCTGCCTTCTTGGTTTCATGGTGAGGGAGTTCAAGGAGGACATGGCCTAGGTTGTGAAAAAAATCTCTGTTCTATGCTCTCAGCTGGTGATTGTTTACAGACATTTTGGTTTGCTTGTTTGTTAATAAGAAACCCGTGGTCATCTGGTTTCCAAAGCAGCTGTCTGCTTCCATTCTGGGTCTTCGTTTTTCTGTGGAACATATTTTTGTTTTCTTTTAGCTCTTTGGAAGGGGGGAGGCTATTTTTGCTTATATTTTAATCATTTGTTTCATTTGACATAAGCTTCTTAACTGTAAGAATAATGAGGCTTCAATTCATCTACATTGCCTTCAGTTCATCTACATGCACACATACACACATGTACACACACGTACACACACGTACACACTCATACACATACACACAATATACACACAACACACATGTACACACATACAACACACACAACATACACACAGACATGTACACATACATACACACACCATACACGTACACACATATATACACACATACACACACGCACACACATACAATATACACACAACACACATGTACACATACATACAACATACACATATAGACATGTACACATACACACACATACACAACATACACATTCACACATGTATACACATACACACACACACAAACATACACAACGTACACATAATACACATACGCATATAGACACACAACGTACACTTATGCACATACACACACACGTATGCACACACAAATACACATTTTTTGATTCCCAAATGTTTACAATTGCCATGGAACTCCTATTTCTAGTAAAAGACACTGCTGTGGTAATCTGCAGCATTTCCTGCTGTGTGTGCTAGGGCCCAGGGACCTCGGTTACCATGGAAACTAATATCCAGCCGCCCGGGTGGTACTTCCCTTTAGAGCCGCATTTGAGCGCATTTCACAGTTCAATACAATGCTGCTTCTTCCTGCCTTTAAAATCAGGACAGAGGGCAAAGCTGATTGATTACAAGTAAAATGAAAAAATACTGTTTCTGCTAAGACAGAAAGGGACCTTTAGTACATGCCCTTTTAATGTGATTGTCAGAAGTAGGACAGTGCACAATTTCTCAAAGATGGCCAAAGGATCTGATACAATACAAAGGAATTGTGGAGGCGACAGTAAAGGTTCTTCTTCCTGTGCTGCTGATCCACAGGCTTCTCTTTGAGAATGACTGGCCTGCGAGGCGGACAAGGGCATTCATCCGCTGGCTCTGGTGGAGTCCATTTGGTTCACCAGAAGGGCTTGAGGGCAGACAAAAGACCTTGAGCTCTCTGCGTGTGCCAGTCATCCTGTGTTTCCTGACCCCTGTCTCTCTCAGAACCCACTCACAGAACCAGATCTGAGAGCCTGGGAGAGCTTGCCCGGATTTCAGCTCTTGATTTGCCACTTAAGCACGTGATTGCCATCTGTGCTTGCTTAAAGGCGGATGCTGATGAGGAGAGTGATACTTCATTTGGATAATACGATTTAAGCCCAAGTGCAAGATGTGTTGCTTGTGCTGGAACTGCAGGAAATATGAGCCATGGAAGCGCACCACCCAACCTCCTGTAGTGGTCCAGGTGGTCCTGCCGGCCACTGACCACAGTATGTCTGTGTGAGAGACGACAGTGATCCCAAGCCTTGGTTTCCATGCAGATATATGGACTCCTGCTTAATGAGATTGAAGGATAGTAATTGCCTCCACCCTTATTTAGATGATGCCCATCGCTCTGGCTTTGTGTTTTCAAATGTGTTTGGAGAAAGCGAGTGCCGGGAGAGTGTGCTATTTGGAGAGCTCAGTCCAGCCTCGGTCTTGAGCGTTGACTGTGGGTCCTCTGCCGTTGGGGCTCTCGACTCGCCCGCCAGCTGCCTTATCTCAGGTTGAGGAAGGGAGTGGGAATCCCATTTTGCAAATGAGGAAACTCTTGGTGACTTGAAGTCACCTAGTTAAAATGGCACACAACTTTGAAGCTGCGTGCCATTTTAACCAAGTGTGCCAGACACTTGTTTCTGGAGTGTGTATCTCATCTGTGTGAGGCTCCAGTCCCACCTTCTTCCCACCTCAGGGATCAGTTTATGGAAACAGCTCAGCATTGAGACCAGGGCTTCTCAGTCTGTGATTTGGGGCTGGATAAATATTAGTCGTGAGGGGCGTGCTGTGCATTGTAGGTTGCTTAGCAGCATTCTCAGCCTCTACCCCCTCTCAGTTGTGAAATCCAAAAATGTGTATTGAGATCGGCCCTGGTTGAGAACCACCAAGCTAGACCGATTTGGGTTTTGTTGGGCAATTTAATGAAACTATGGCTATGCCTTTTTTGAGGCAGTTGTAACCAGCTTGGTTCATTGAAGCTAGGTTTTAAATCATTCATAACTAAGTTATGATGTTAGCAATTGGACAGTCCATGCATTGTTTCATCTGAAAAATGACTGCTCTGCCAAGTTGCACGTATACAACTCTGTAAAGAGTCCACATCTTACTAAAAAAAAGACCGCTTCCTTTTTACCAGAAGGTCATTTCCCAGAGTGAAAATATGCAGGTCTTTTGTTGTTTTCAGAAGATTAAGTCAAATAAGAATAGGAATGGGGTGAACAGAGTGCTTGAGTTCCCATTTGTGTCGCGCTGCCTGCGTGATGGAGAGAGGGCTCAGCGAGGTGGAGCGGGATCGGGAGGCGGCTGCAGGCCCCCTCTGCCTGCTCACAGCTGTGTGGCCCTGGGTGGGTCAGGACAGCTGGACACACCTCAGTTTCGTTGTCTGTGAGATGACAGTCAGGTCTGCTGTACCTGCTTGTTAGGGTGATGGTGGAGTCAAATGAGGTCGTAGTTGTGAAAGCATTTGATAAATTGTAAAGCCCAGGCAGCTGTGATGAGAGGTCGTGGTGCTCCTGTGACTCAGGACTTCAGGGGTCCCTGGCCACCTTCCGACTGCTGGCTCCTTGGTCACTTAGAGACGTGGCGTTCACTTGGGTTCCACCTTCGCCCCGCGTGCCTGTCCCCTCCCACTTGTCTGTCTCCAACTTCTGCTGCTGTTTGGGATCCAGTTCAGTCCCTGTTTTCTCCTGAATAACTTCTGGCATTTTAAAAGTATTTTTTATAATTATTATGTTAAACAAATATGTTAAGTGTGATGTATGATTATAATGATTGTTAGTTTATTGTATGATTTGTGATTAGATTTGGGGGGTGAATGGTGTCTTGAATGAATGTGGGGTTTTTGGCTGTCTCCCCAGTACATGCTCCAGGTGTATTGAATATGTCATCCTCCCCTGCGTCACGCACACTCGGAATGGCCTCTCCGTTCCCTCCCCTGCAGACTCTGACTTACCCTCCAAGGTTATCTCAGGCGGTCTCTCCTCCAGGACGCCTTTCCTCCTTGAGGGGCTTGGGAGCCCCCGAGAGCTCTGTCCAGAATCTGGGCTTTGCTGTTGTATCCCTGTACTGTATGTTACCTGCTTCCTGGTCTGGAGATTCTCCCACCTTGGCCTCCCAAAGTGCTGGGATTACAGGTGTGGGTCTCTGCATCCGGGCTCCTTTCTTTTATTTTTTTCTTATTGAGGTGAAACTCATGTAACATAAAACTAACCATTTTCAAGTGAACAGTTAGTGACATTTTGGACATTCTTGCAGTGCTGTGTGACACCACCTCATCTAATTCCAAAACGTTTTCATTACCATGAAAGAAAGCCCTGTACCAGGATGATGAAAAGGTTCTGGAGATGGAGGTGGTCATGGTTACACAACAATGTGAATATATTTAATGCCACTGAATTGTATATTTAGAAACGGTTAATTAAAATAGTGAATTTCTTGTTTTATATTTATTTATTTACCATGAGAAAACCACACAAAATCTTGTACTCATTAAGTAGTTACTCCCTGTTCCCACCCTTCCCAGCCTCTGACACTGTTTTGTGTTTTATCATTATAGCTTTAGCCCCTAACATAGTAGGGGCCAAATAAATCTTCTTTGAATGAATGGAATGAGTTTCTCCTTGAACACACATTTGTCTGTCTATCTAATGGTTATGTGACGGGCACAGTTATCTTTAAGGACATTTCTTTGAAATGTTTCACTAGCATTTATTTAAGGGGTTTTCTCCTTATCTACCAGCATCTCCATAGACATGCCTCTTAAACGAAAGCTAACTTTGTAGCTTATCTGCGCCCCTCTTCATTATCTTTAGTTGACATTTCGAGCCAGTGATGGAATCCGGTCGTATCTGTGTGGCACACTCACAAACAAAGTGTTATTAAATCTCTCAAATACATGTAGCAGGTCAAATATATGCGTTTTCTTAGGATGTTGAAGTTTTCGATTACTGCTGCTTTTATGAGGGAGAAGGAAAATCTACCCATCCTTTTAGAAATGAACGTTCCTAATCTCATTGCTTCCTTGAAACATGGCCGCCTTGTCGTTAATTCTTTTCTTTATGCTTGCAACTCACAAAATCTTGTTCTTTTGTGTTGCTCTATAATTTATAAAACTGTATTGCAGTTGGCTTGGATAGAATTTACTTAA
Source organism: Colobus angolensis palliatus (assembly GCF_000951035.1). Lineage (NCBI taxonomy): Eukaryota > Metazoa > Chordata > Mammalia > Primates > Cercopithecidae > Colobus > Colobus angolensis. The sequence continues at coordinate 217,880 of NW_012116210.1, forward strand.
GCATAGTTGAGCCTTTAGATTTTCCTTCTGGCATGGACAAAAGTGTCATTAATTATGAATATGAATTCCTTTGCAAAATGACAAGATTGGACATTTCCTCATGCCAGTAACCCAGCTGTCTCATTCTGATGAGCAACAAAGACTTTTTAGAGATTGTTTTTAATGGCCATGGTATCAGATACTAAAAAATAAGAAGCTAAAAGGAATGCAAAGTAGCTTACAGTTCATTTGTCTAGAAAAAAAGAAATGACGAAAGGTTCTTGCTATCCTGTGGCTGTCTTTACTCTGATGGTACATTTGCAATCTCCAAGTTTTGGCGGTGGCTGCAAACCAAATGGTTGTGCTGCTCTGCTGTTGTCCGATGGAGGATTCTGTTTGTTCAGATGATCAGTATTTAAGAATCCTATGGCTTAGGTCACTTTTTCACTCTCCTTGGTTTGATAATGGAAATGGGAGTGGCGTCAGAGCCCCCACCGCGTGTGGGTACTGGCTTGTTATGGCCTCACCACCATCCACTTGGTAACTTATCGACACTGGAAGAGGCTGCAACTGGGCTCCGATTCCAGAGCCTCGAGGCTTTTAACTGCTGTGTCATGGGGTCTTGGTCCTGAGTGTGTCTGCTCAGCCATCGGTTGACCATCTTAGTAAGATAGCTTCTGATGTTTCCACCCGCCCTGTGTCTTGACAGGTTTGGGGCCAGATTTAGATATGGCAGTGGGCTCCTTCGTGTTGGAAAGCTTGTGTTCTACTCTGTCTGTCTGGATGCTTCCTAGGGCGTGGCCCACCTCTGGCCTCCAGCTGGGGTTTTCTTTTTTTTTTTTGAGACGGAATCTCACTCTGTCACCCAGGCTGGAGTGCTGTGGCCGGATCTCAGCTCACTGCAAGCTCCGCCTCCCGGGTTCACGCCATTCTCCTGCCTCAGCCTCCCAAGTAGCTGGGACTACAGGCGCCACCACATCGCCCGGCTAGTTTTTTGTAGTTTTTAGTAGAGACGGGGTTTCACTGTGTTAGCCAGGATGGTCTTGATCTCCTGACCTCGTGATCCGCCTGTCTCGGCCTCCCAAAGTGCTGGGATTACAGGCTTGAGCCACCGCGCCCGGCCGTTCAGCTGGGGGGACCTAGTCTGGAGAGGGACCTGTGTTTCTGAGTTCTCTCCAGGGTGTCAGAGAAGCCGACACTCTTGGAAATTCCCTACTAAGTTTGGATCCTTCCCTGTGCATATATCTATATATATATGTACATATCTATATGTGTATATACGTATATATATATACACACACACATACATAAAGCTAGTATTTCATAGTGTACTGCAGGCTATTGTAAGACTTTGTTTCTGTTCACAATTCCTTGAATGAGGATTTTGGGGTCATTGTTTTTCTTCCTTTTTTTAAATTTCATTTTTTTAAAATCACAGGCCGCTTCCTTTTTAACCAAATGTTATTAAACATTAAAACATTTGTGTATAAGAAACTTTTTTTTTTTTTTTTTTTTGCTTACTTTAAATGGAAGCGCTGTGACATTAAACATCAGGTTTAAATCACATGGAAACAAAATGGGGCCAGACAGTTGAATGTACTGTCATTTCACTACTTTAGGAAACATCAGGAGAGGAACCAAGATGGTCTGAAAAGGTCATAGATTGGGGAAGGAAGGGCTGCGATGATCATTTGTCAACGTTCAAAAAGCAAGACAAAATGGTTATACCTGGTTCAGAGCCCATCCATTTTTGTTTTCTTTAAGAACGTGGTTAGAAATGTGTTTTGGTTTCAGAAAAGCCCTGGTTTTCTTTGATGTTGAGCATAAATTTGGATTGAAATGCCATATCCCATCATCATCATACGTAGGCATGTGCTTTTTGTGTGTGCTGTAAGGAAAATGTCTACACTGGGTCATTTCCTTCTCCACCCAGTTCCCCTTCATTGAAGTAGGAGCTGCTGTTTCAGTTAGCTGCCCTGAGCTGCCCTTGCAGTTAGCCACTGGCCCATTCAGCAGCCTGGTCTCCCCTTGCTGACTCCAGGCTGCCTTCTGCCTCAGGAGAGCCAGACCGGCCACTTTAACCTCCTGTCTACTGTATTCTCACTCTGCAGAAATGGAGGCTGTAGCCTAGAGCCTGCCTGTTTGGTGAGGCTCAGATCTAAAGGCTTACTCTCCTGGAATGGGGCCTGTCTCCTGTCTCTGCCGCCCCTCACACCTGTGGCCTCGTGCACTGCTGGATTATTTGCCCAAGGTGAAGAGGAAGCGTGAAGGGATAGCCGTGTTAGTTTTGGATTCCAGCTGCTTTGCTGCTGATGGTTGTGCAACCCCCAGGGACCTGCTGTTTAGCAAATAGAGCTGAGCACAGCTTGGGGGAGGCTGTTGAAGATGAGGGTGGGCACACGTTGATGACCAGTGTCCCCACCCTGCTCTGACTTCACTTAAAAACAACCCCCAAAATGGCTTTAGCTTAAAATGGAAAAGATGGTAAATTGTTCTGGCGCAAGGGCTACCCTGTTGTTAGAGGTAAGAAATTGCACGGCTGCTGTTTAAGAACCTTTGATTTGAGCTGAATCCCAGCCTGCACTCTTTTTTTGCAGTGTGACCTTTGGAAAGTTGCCTTAACCTCTGTGTACCTGTTTTCTCATCTGTAAGTTGGATGTGATAACAGCACCTTTGCAGGCTGTGTGTAGAGTCTTTGAGAAGGTGTATAGAGAGCTTTCAGTGCCTGGTTCATAGTAGCCTTCAATCATTAGCTCATATGAATCAGGAAAGCTAGTGTTTATCAGCACATACAAATGTGTCAGGCGCTATGCTCTGGGCTTGTTATCAGTTATAGTAATCTTTATAGAAAGCAGTTTTGTTTTGTTTTGTGTTGTTGAGATGGTGTTTTTTTGCTCTTGTCACTGAGGCTGGAGTGCAATGGCATGATCTCGGCTCACTGCAACCTCTGCCTCCCAGGTTCAAGTGATTCTCCTGCCTCAGCCTCCTGAGTAACTGAGATTACAGGTGCCTGCCACTACACCCGGCTAATTTTTGTATTTTTAGTAGAGACGGGGTTTCACCATGTTGGCCAGGCTGATCTCTAACTCCTGACCTCAAGTGATCCGCCTGCCTCGGCCTCCCACGGTGCTGGGATTACAGGCATGAGCCACTGCGCCCAGCCAGGAGGCAGTTTTTAGTGTTGATTTAAACTAAGCAGTGGTCATGTATTTCTATCATTGAAATATATTTGGGATGGTTACATTTTTATTGTGGATATTTAAGAAGACATACCTCGAAACAAAACAAAACAAAACAGAAACTGGGAATGGCATAGAAGCAGAACCTTTCCTGCTTGAAATAGCTCCTTCAGCATAAAACACATGTGGGAGTCCTGAGGTTGGCATTTCTCTCTGCTGCTGGGATGCTGAGTGGAAGATATGTTACTTGAGTTCATCATTTGCTTTTTTTTTTTTTTTTTTAAATGTCACAGCTTCCCTGTGTTGTTTTCAACTCCATAGACCCATTTGTGTAAGGTTTTAAAAGTTCAGCTTTTCACTTAGGAGGAAGCTGAGCTCTGTAATTTTCCTTTTTGCCTCTGACACTAGGACATTGGAGTCTCTTTCATGCTGGGGGACCCTCTCTACTCTGGGCTATGCCACTTAATCCTCAGGTGGCCCTGAACAGATTATTAACTTGCTTAGAGGTGATTAAGGAGCCCCTCTCCTGCGGTCTAAAGAAACCCCCACTCTGGCCAGGAGGGTCTTGGTGACCTTGCTGAACCATCCTCCCCTAGGAGTAGAGACTGAGGTAACATAAAATGCAGAGAAGCAGTGACCTCAAAGCAGCTGGGTAGATGTGACAGCTCCTCAAAGCCTTACCTGTTTTGCCTAAGAGGAGTGTCCTTCATTCGTACCTATAGAAACACTACTTGGCAACAGTGAATTTTCTCTGACACGTGTAATAGGTTGTTAAGTTTCTCTATTTAGAGTCCATTGGTAGTCAGGACCACCTGGGTGTTCTTTGAAAGAGAGGACTGTAATAGAAGTATTATAATACTATACTATTGGCGTAATAGGTACATTATATCCTATTCATACTGTAGAAATGTTATATTGGAGGCTGGAACCTGAAGCCCCTCCTTGTGGCACACAGATAACCTTTGTTTTTTCCTGTAATCCTTTCCACCTTCTCCTTGGGGTGATGCCCCTCCTAGTGTGCTCTCCCTGGGACTCAGCTGCCTAGGGCTTCCTTCTTAGCCACTATTAGCTGAGAGCAGAGGCAGCAGCTCTGGCTGGCCATGGCTCCTGGAGCTTTGACATCTGGAGGGGACAAGGACCCCGTTCGGATGATTCATGCCTTTCCCTACCCAGGCTGCCTGACTCTTGATCTTGCCTAGTACTTTTTCTCAATATCTAATTCCTGAGCCCCTGTGACTGAGTTGTCCTGCTTGGACAAAGCCCTTATGTTCCACATGTGTGGTCTGATCCAGTGACAAAGAAGTCGCCATTTAAACATCTCATCTTGAAGAACCGTTCTGCCTTTCATGCTTCATGTATTGAATGCTGAAACTGATAGGAGTCTTAACTTTCCCTGTGTGTTTCCAAGGGTTTAATACATACATAATGATCAAGAGAACTTGACTTAACATTTTGCTCACCCTAGTATTTAGAAAAACATTCTGGAGAAAGTAATAAAGACTAAGTTTAAAGAATGTCTTGGCAGTTGTTAAAGGAGATTTTAATTAAATCCCAAACTAGTGGGTACATGAGAATAATTCAGTTTGAGGGTAACTGTTGGGTGTCCTCATTAAAGTCTATTCAGTGCATTGTATGCATTTTCTCCTGTTAAAGATTTAGGCAGCTTTAAATGCTGCTTCTCTTAGACCTTATTGCAAATGCATGCAAAATCTCGAGATTCTCATAAACTATAAATCTTGTGTTGGCATTTTCTGAAGTTCATTTTGGGCATGGATAGGGAAAGTTATGAGTCAGGTAACAGGAGTTTCCATACTATATCCATGTTTTTCATTGTGACCATGTGGCAGCTGGTTCCTTGGTGTAGCCAACATGCTCTCAGCACGTTCCACAGAGGACTGGACTGGCTTCTGGAAAGGGCTTTAGAAGCAGATGAGGCAAGGATTTTGGCCCACTGGAGCCAACTTTCCAGAATGTAAGAGAGTGCACGCAACACCTTAATATCTATAACTTTCTAAAAGTCCTAATATTTGAGCCTTACTCCCTGGTAGACTGTTTTACTAATCTGAGATGGGACTTGGGCATCAGTGTGTTCTAAAGCTTCCAAGGTAGGTCTAAGTATAGCCAGAATTAGATACCACTGCCTAGACTGTGAGCGTTGGAGGGTGATAACACAAGACCCTTGTGCATTTTCAAATGCTAAGCAGCTACTACAGTGTGTGACGGCAGTGAGGATGGTCATACCCACCTATTAGAGCAGTTGCGAGGATTAAATAAAACCTTTGGTTAAATGAAGAGAACAAACCTGAGTTGAGATGCCAGCGCTAGGCTTGGCTTACTTCTTAGCTGAAGGACTTGCCCTCACAGAACAACCTTGCCTCTGCGAGGATTCAGACCTTGTCTTGGCCAAACCGTAAATTAGCACTTGCTGTGGACCAAAGAACTTCTGAATAGTGCCAACCGTGAGAGTTTAAGCCTTTGAATGCCAAGGATCTCCTGAATTCATGCTCCAGAGCTGCCCCCAGACTTACAGGTTAAAGTGGAACTAGTAGTGGGGAAAGTAAAGAAGGGATAGGTGTTTTATAGTCAAAGGAGTGTGTTAGGCATGCCTGTGTGTTTCTGATGAAAATAGCTAACGAATTGGTTTGCAGGTTCCATGATGGTAGAGACTGGGTCAACCGTGTTCATCTTTGTGCTCTTGTAGCCCAGTACACTGTAGCAGTAAAATCTTTGTTGAATGAGAGGATGGATTAGGGCCTACCACACTGATAGGGCCTGGCTGTGTCCCCACCCAAATCTCATCTTGAACTGTAGCTCCCATAATCCTTACGTGTTGTGGGAGGGACCTGGTGGGAGGTAACTGAATCACGAGGGTGGGTTTTCCTGTGCTGTTCTTGTGATAGTGAGTAAGTCTCACAAGATCTGATGGTTTGATAAAGGGCAGTTCCTCTGCACCTTTGCTCTTCCTTCACCTTCTGCCATGATTGCAAGGCCTCCCCAGCCATGTGGAACTGTGAGTCCATTAAATCTCTTTTTCTTTATAAATTACCCAGTCTCAGGTATTTCTTCATAGCAGTATGAAAATGGACTAATACACAGGCCCTGCACTAAAGTGTTGGGGCTATTTGAGAAAGATGTTTTTAGGTCTGCTCTTAGCTGGATAGAGAATTTGGAGAGGCTAATTAGTTTTCCCCAGGTCACAGAGCTAAAGAGCGGAACCGGGATCTTAAGTCTGGAATTATTCCTGTGATACTGCCCTGCCAGCTTCCTCACTATAAATATGTATACTGTCCACTGGCCAAAGTCATCTCTAAAATGCATTCAGTGGATGAAAGGGGATCAGCTGAGATCATGGTTTGGGCGGGATCAGTGTCAATTTGTCACCATAACACTAAAATCTCTTGGGGATCAAAATGTTTGGGGGTAAAGGTGTATTTTGATGTCCTTTCTTTCTGGCAGCATGACCAGTACTGGACACATTAGAGGCATCTAGTGAGTACTTACTGATTTGATTCAGAAAATAGGAGTAACTATTCTCAAATTTCTTTTATCGAAGAGAGAGGAATGAAGCATTTAACTTTTAGCAGTAAGTAAGCACATTTTTAAATTTGTGGTCCTCTGCCAACAGGTGACTAAAGGAGTCTTTAAATTTGGTTTAAATGACTAAAGGAGATTCACAGAACAGGGGTAGGTATTTTCTTTCTGAAATATGCTGTTGTAATGTTGTCCTTGCCTTGTTCTTTTCTGGTTTACGCAGAACTTTAAACCTCCCTCCCCCATAAATAAAGAAAAAAACCAGATACACCATACCCTAAAAAGTTAGCATCCATGATTTAAAGAAGGGGTAGGCAAACTATAGCCTCTGGGCCAAATCCAGCCTGCTATTGACCCATGAGCTAAGAATGACTATTAAAGAGTTGGGGAAAAAAATGAAAACAGTAATGTTTTGTGACATCCAAAAATGGTATGAATTTCAAATGTGAGAGTGCATCCCTCAAGTTTTATGGGAACACAGCCCATTTGTTTGGGTTTTGTCTGTGGTTACTTTTGTGTTACCGTGGCGTAGGTGAGTAATCACAGCAGAGACCAAAGGGCCCTCAACTCCTGATGTGTTTACTAAATGACCTTTCCTGGCAAAATGTCCCTGATTTCACTTTAAAGCAAAGTACCTTGGGAGGGAAGGGCTAGGGGTGTGGAGGTAGAAGTAGAAGATACATTTCCTCTTACCCTTTCCTTGCCTTTAATAAAATTTAAGTGTTCAAGACGGAAAAAAAAATTTCTCCCTGCCTCCTCCTGATTTGCGTACCCCCGAATTGAGAGTCTTGACTGGGGAAGACAAAAGAGGGAAATGAACAATTGGTGATCGCGGAGACTATGAGAAGGAGGACTTTGGTATTGTTCCAGCCAGAGAATTCGTAGGCTTAGCACTCCCTTTTTTTTCTGTGTGCCTTTAAATTCTCAATAGTCCCATTTTTTTTATTTTTTGCATCACGTGGGGAACACAGTATGAGAATGTTCATCTGACTGACTTTATTACGTATACAATGACGAGTATTGGACATGACACAATGCATCGTGCCAAGTCCTTTTCATCAGCGTGTGTTTTGTGCCTGTGGTTGGCTGATTGATGGGACTGGGTCTGGCAGGCCCGGTTCCTAAGGTGAGATTGCATTTTGCCCCTTCAAGTAGCCTCCTGTGATTGCGCTCACTTTATACTGAATTTGAAGCCCCAAACCTTATTAAAAAAGAATTCAAGGGAAAGGAGACCTTTTCACTTGACACTTGAAGATTCTTAACACCTAGAGGGAGTTGAGACTCTTTGTTTTGCTGAGGAGTTGCTTGGAAGCAAACAGTGACAATATTGATATTGACAACATTAGACTCTCCATTGCCTGAGTTTAGATTTGAGCACGTTCTTTCATTTGGCCAGACCTGTAGCAGAGCAGCAGAAGGCTGGCCTGGTTGCCTCACATTTGCGTCTGTCCGCGTGAGGTTTTGAGCTGAAAGTCTTTGGATGGTCGTGAAATCTTGACTTGATAAAAATGGCTCTGTTCAAAGAAAGGTCTGAGTGTTCTGGTCACTGAATTAGATGGCAAAGATTTGGAGATGAAGAGCTTTGCTTTTGTTCTCTCCTGTATCATTTTTCTTTCTATGTCCCTGCAGTGTCTTTACTTTTTAAAGAATTTAATCTTTAATACCGTCTTGCATTTTCCATGCATGTTAGGAATAATGTCCAGTTTTGAGACAGTCCTGTTACACATTCTGAGTTATTAATCTTAAAAAATCAAATCATTAATGAACACCTTTTAATTCCTTCACAAACTCTTCATGTGCCTGACTTAGCCTTAGAAGTTCTTTGCTGTTTTCTTATAAAAGTGGGGTGGGATTAGAAAGTGATGGATTAATGAGGAAGGAAGCACAACTCAAATGCCATTCATAGGACCAGGGTCTACCTCACATACTTGTTAGAATGAAATGTGAAAGTGCCTTAAAAGACATCACCCACTACATGAGTGTTCACAGCAACATTTTTCACGATAACCAAAAGGCAGAAACATCCCAGCTGCCCGTTACTGGATGAATGGATCAACAAATAGTGGTATGTACATAATGGAATATTATTCAACCATAAAAAGGGATGAAGTGCAGATGCTACAACTTGGATGAACCCCAAACGTGTTAGTGAAAGTCAAGAGACAAGAGGTCACGTATCATATAATTCCACTTATGGGGAAATGCTCAGGATAGGGAAATCCATAGAGATAGGAAGCGGATTCCAGGTTGCCAGAGGTTGGTGAGAGTGGGGAATGGGGAATGACTGCTTAGTGGCCATGGGGGTTTTATTTTGGGGCAATGAAAATGTTTCTGAACTAGGTAGAGGTGGTCATTACTCACATTATGAATGCCCTAAATGCTTCTGAATTGTTCACTTTAAAATGATTAATTTCATCATATGTCTATTTCACTTCAATTATAAAACACACACATACATAATCTGCATCAATGTCACTATATATGGTACACCCTTTTCATTGCCAGGACCCGTCAGCCTTGATGTACTTGGTCCCCAACCCTGTGTTAGAGGGAGAACAAAACACACCTTTACACACAAGCGACCCGAACAGAGCTCAAGGGCAGTGGAACTTGCTCAAGGGCAATGGAACTTGCTCAAGGCCAAGTCATTGGGAAGTGGCAGTTGTAGGACTGGCTCTTGGGTTTTCCTGTTTTCCATGCATCTTTATTCATTATTTCTACATGGCGTTTGCTGGCAGGGGAGGCTGACACATTGGGTAGACTAGTGAAGGATCAATGTTCCAAGAGAAGCTTCTAGTCTGCCCCTCGGAGGGCAGGCAAAGCTCCTCGACATACCCGCCGTGAAGCGGAGGCTAGTTCAGCCCTTATTTCCTGACTTCTTGGAGCTGGCTTTCTCTATTTCAAAACAGAAAGAGCAAGAATGTTAAGAGGGCTGGACATGGTGGCTCATGCCTGTAATCCCAGCATTTTGGGAGGCCGAGGTAGGTGGATCACCTGAGGTCCAGAGTTTGAGACCAGCCAGGCCAATGTGGTGAAACCCCGTCTCTATTAGAAATACAAAAATTAGCCAGGCATGGTGGCACGCGCCTGTAGTCCCAGCTACCTGGGACGCTGAGGCAGAAGAACTGATTAAACCTGGGAGGCAGAGGTTGCAGTGCGTTGCACTACACTCCAACCTGGGTGGCAGAGCAAGACTCTGACTCAAAAAATAAAGAACGGTAAGAGGACTTACCTCATAGGATTGTTGGGAGTTTTTAACCAGATTGTGCAGTGCCTGGGAGAAGTTTAGTAAATGTAATATGGCTGGGCGTGGTGGCTCATGCCTGTAATTCCAGCACTTTGGGAGGCTGAGGGGGGCGGATCCCTACGGCCAGGAGTTCGAAACCAGCCTGGCCAACATGGCAAAACCCTGTCTTTACTAAAACTACAAAAATTACTGGGTGTGGTGGCGTGTGCCTATAATCCCAGGTGCTTGGGAGGCCGAGACAGGAGAATTGCTTGAACCAGGAGGCGGACCAAGTACATCAAGGCTGACAGCTCCTGGCGATGCGTGGGGTGTACCATATATAGTGACGCTGATGCAGATTATGCATAATTTATCATTGAAGTGTTTTTTGTAATTGAAGTGGAATTGACAGAAGACAAAATTAATCATTTTAAAGTGAGTAATTCAGTGACATTTAGTGCATTCATAATATGCAGTAATGACCACCTCTACCTAGTTCAAAACCTAGTTGCAGTGAGCCGAGATTGTGGCACTGCACTCCAGCCTGGGTGACAGAGCGAGACTCCATCTCAAAAAAAAAAAAAAAAAAATAGTATATTCTGTGCCTGCCCCTTAGACAGTCTGGTTCATTAAGTTTCTTGGAAAGGTTCAGGGAAAAGCCCTATGCCCTCCTAGGTGGCCAGATGAGGTGTGATTTGGAGCCCCCTTCCACCCTGCATTGTGCTGCAGCTTGGATCACTGGCCCTGCCCTGTCTCCTGCTCTCTGAGGAAGAGGACCCTTCCTGTGTCTGGAGCAAGGGCCGCGGATTTCACAATTGAATGGCACTGACAAAGCTGCAAAGGCTCAATGACTTTTTTAGCAACTCACCTTGTGCCATTTTTCAGGTAGATATGGCTGTTGGTTCCATGAAATATGGCCACGTTGGTGAAATACTCTTAGGCTTCTGAAAAAGAGAGAGGGGGAAAAAAAAGAAATAGTACTTTCCTCTGCTCGACACACCACAGTTCCAGCTTCAGGATGCCCTAACACAAGGCAAGAGAAACGTGCAGCTTTGAATCTGGGGCTCCTTCTCTTCTTGTAGTAACATAAATTGAGGTGGCCCATCTGTGCTGCTTCAGAACAAACAAGAATGAAGTCATAGTGCTTAAAATAGCACAGGGTGGAGTGGCTGACAGCAACTCTCACTCTTCCACCTCCCCTGGGGACTTTTACACAGGGTTTTGGAATGGTGGCTGTGGGTTTGGCTCCCTTCGCACCACATCTGGGTCATGCATGTGCTCGTGACCAGCTTTTACTCCACGTGCAGGTAGCACTCGTTAAGAGTGATTTTTTTCTTTCTTTCTTTTTTTTTTTTGTGAGACGGAGTCTTGCTCTGTCACCCAGGCTGGAGTGCAGTGATGCGACCTCAGCTCACTGCAACCTCCACCTCCCGGGTTCAAGCGATTCTCCTGCCTTAGCCTCCCGAGTAGCTGGGATTACAGGCGCCTGCCACCATTCCCGGCTAAGGAGTGATTTTCTCTGAGAGGGACATTTGCTGTGAAAGTGACTGTGGTATCTTATCTAACGTTATGTGGCTTTCCCTTCTTCATATCTCCTGTGCTGTCATTATGTATTTCAAGGCCACTTTAAAACGCAGCTCACCTTCCTAATGTAGTGCACTAGTCCAGCGAGAACATCCAGAAACTTCATTTGCAAGCTTGGGGTGACCCTGAAGGAAATCCTCACGGCTTGCAAGATTCAATTCCTGGGGTTTGGCTGTCTTCCCTGGAGAATAAATGAGAGGTCACATTTCTTCTTCCTCGTGCCCTTCTTCCTTCTCCATATATGTATGTGTGCGTGTGTGTGTGTGTCTGTGCATGTGTGTATTTATTTTAGGATGGGATGTTGCTGTGTTGCCCAGGCTGAAATGCAGTGGCACAATCTCAGCTCACTGCAGCCTCACCTTTCCTGGCTCAACAGATCCTCCCACCTCAGCCTCCTGAGTAGCTGGGACTATGGGTGCATGCCACCACACCCAGCTATTTTTTAAAAAATTTTTTTGTAGAGATGAGGTTTCATCATATTATCCAGGGTGGTCTCAAATTCCTGGATTCAAGCAGTCCTCCCACCTTGACCTCTCAGAGTGCTGGGATTACATGTGTGAGCCACCATGCCCAGCCCTTCCCCCCCCCCTTTTTTTTTTTTTAAGGCAGAGTCTTGCTCTGTTGCCCAGGCTAGAGTGCAGTGGTGTGATCTTGGCTCACTGCAACCTCCATCTCCCGGGTTCAAGCAATTGTCCTGCTTCAGCCTCCCAAGTACCTAGGATTATAGGCACATGCCACCACACCTGGCTAATTTTTGTATTTTTGGTAGAGATGGGGTTTCACAGTGTTGGCCAGGCTGGTCTCAAACTCCTGACCTCAAGTCATCCACCCACCTTGGCCTCCCAAAGTGTTGGGATTACAGGCGTGAACCACTGCACCCAGCCCCCAGCCCCTTCTCTGTACTTTTAAGTGAACAAAAATAATATTAACGTGTTAACACTGTCTTTGTATGTTTTATAGTCTGGATGTATCTTAGTACTTCACAAATGCTGAAAAAATTACATTCTTAATTACTGTTCCTTTAGAAATTATGAAGCATGCATTCCAACTGGTATCTCTATGGATATCGCTGCTGGATTTTTTTAAAACTTCCACAGAGTAGTACTTGCTATGCATGGAAACATGCACTCTTTGTGTGAGTTGCATTGGTTGGGAAATTTCCTGATGGTCACTGAATATGGCAAGAATTGAGCTTTTGCCTTGCCTACACAAATAGTATTGATCATAGTGTTTTTATGGACAGACTCTCAATCTCTTCTCCCTAAGTTATTTTGATAAAGGAAATGGATGTTGGTCACGGTATGTGTTTCCTGGGGCAGAATGCTGTGTTCTTAATTAAGACACCTCTTACATAAGAGGTGTCTGGTATTGTTCTGTTGTCTAGATAAAGTCAGGTGTCCAGTAACCACTGTTTACAAACTTGAATCGGGACATCTTGAACTAATTTGCTCTTGCCATGAATTCTTCTCCAGTGTTTGAGCCACCCAGTGGGAATAGGAATGTCCTGGAACACTCTGTCTCCACTTTGGTCATCTTCAGAAAAGTTAGTTATCTTTCCTTTAGAGAAACTTTGGGGGTTGCTGTGTATGCTGTGCAATTTTAGAGTAGAAGGCAGCCAGGGAGGGCAAGACTAGTGAAGGAAGGTTCTGTGAGAGAGTCATGACTTTCCTGGCCATCGAGGACTCGGCAAGTAGATGGAAAGAGGGAGGACAGCCTAGCAAGAGGGGCCCCATCATTCAAGGTATGGTGTCCAGCTTGGTACCCATGCAAGACTGTGAGGAGACAGGTCTCTGGAGTGGAGAACGGGGTAGAAGCAATGGGAGAAAGAAAGTTGATGCGGGTCATGAGGTCAGGTGAGGATTTGATTCTGGAGGAGGGCTCAGTGGGAAAATTTTGGAGGTCAGAATTCTTATGGGGAGAAAAGTATTTGAGGGAGCCTAGCCTGTCAGGGTGGATGTGGAAGGGAGGCCAGTTTAGAAAGGCAGCGATTGGAGCAATCTAGGCCCAGTGAGCTTATTGGCATTGGGATGCAAAGGCTTTTTAGGAAAAAAAAAAAAAAGAAAATATTCTAGAAGATCGTAGCCATGATCTTTACGGCCTCATCAGGACTAATCACTATGGAAAATTAAGGATGCCCATGTCTTATATTTAATATGGTAGCTGTGTTTTCTTTTGGTTGACCTGGGCTTTTGGCACTCCTGGGCTCTGTATGTTAAGCCATTTTAGAGAGATTATTTGACGTTCTCAGAGGGAGAAGAATGCTAAAGCCACCTCTTTTAATCTATGGTCTCTGGAGTTTTCCTCTTTAACCACTTTGGAGACGGGATGAATTGGTTTCTTAGTAATTAAGAGCTAGGAGCTCTTTTTATTGCTTGTCCTTAACCTCTGACTTCACTGCCCCAGTCTGAACATCCAAATGAGATGATGTTGTGAAAGCTCTTGGTAAGCCCTAGGGTGCTGTACAAATGGTGTTTATCTGAAGCTCACTTTCTTGCTTTTAGTCATGTTGCTCAAATGATCAATCCTAAGCGTATCATGTTTGCTGAGCTCATACATACATTCGTATTTAAATTTGTAGCTTTTTATTGATTTCTGAGACTCCTTTGCAAGTACAACCAAGTCAGGAGTCCCTAACCATGCCTGCAAGGCCATGTGGGGTGCTGCCCGCCTGAGTCTAATCTCCTTTGCTACCACTGGTCCCTTTTGTTTGCTCCACCATATTGGCCAAATTCCTTTCCATCCCAGGATCACTATGTTTCCTGTTCCCTCTGTTTGGTTGCTCTTCTGTGATCTTTGTGTGGTTTCAGCTCAAATATAACCTCAGGAGGGCTTTTCTGACTGGCCAGCAAAAATACCCCATCCTCCTCCCAATGCACACCCCATTTATCCTTTCTGTTCCATGGCAGTGTTTTATGGCACTTAGAATTCTATGAAATTCTTATTTATTTTCATGACTTGTTTTGCCTGTTTCCATCCTCCCACTAGCATGTAAGCTCCATGAGGGCAGCACTTTGTTTTATGTTCTCTGTATCCACAGTACCTGGCGCGCAGTAAATATTTATTGAGTGAATGAAATGAATAAGAAGTTTACATGAATGAATGTTAAAATAGCCTGTGCTTGCAGACACATCCTACTGCAGAGATATTTGGATGCTATTAGTAGAGCAGGAGCAAGACGCATGTACCATCTGCCTTTATCTAGCGTGGCGAGATTCCTCTAGTGTTCTCTAGTTATCCACTTTCTTTTACCAGTATAAACTCAAAAGAGTAAACGTTAACTTTGCTTAGCCAAACGGAACCAGCAGATTTTAGCACACGATCTATAAAGGTCATTGCTTTGCTTCGTGTCCCTGAACGTATACAGACAAAGACACTGAACGTTAGTAGAAAGCAGCCAGAAATATGTAGGTCACTGTCTTTGACTCAGTTTTGGCTGGGACCTTCTGCAGTGGTCCTACAAAACAAACCCAAAAATAAACAAAACTACCTTCAGTATGTTCACTAGCCAGCTCTCTTTTCTTCCCCAAGTCCAAGAAGTCTGGCCTTCATCTAAAGGAACTGTTTTCTTATTTGGGATGTGAGTCATTAAAGGTGTCCATTTCATGTTTGGAGTGAGCCGTACTGTAAACGCTGGGCTGTGTGGTTGTATCAGTTTGTGCAAACAGTAGGAGCCAAGTACGTCTTATTCACCCCCAAGTTAGCATCATTTGTCGCACTATCTCAGCGGAGTGGAGACGGTGGACACCTACGCGGTTTCTCAGGCTGTGCTTTCTACTGATTGTTTGTTTAATTAGAAAATGAGTAATTATTTATTCAGAAAATAGAATCCAAAGCCATGGGGCTGAAATCTTCTCTAATTGCACCATGCGATCATGCTTTTCTGAGGATTGTGCTTTTGGTGCATGTAGGTGGTAGGGGAGTCTTATTTTGTGGCTGGTATTTACTGAGAGATCCATCTTTTGCTCAGCACCTCAAGTGGAACAAAATGAAGTCAGTGGCAATCAACCTGCTTTGTAATAAAAGTTTAAAAGCCAGATACAATCAGAATATCTGTCTAAACAGTGAGGTTTGTGTTCATTCCACAGCTTTGGGGACCTGCTACATGTAGGACATCATTGAAGGTAAACGAATGTGTGGGAAAGGGCCCCTGTGTACAAGAAGGTGGTGTTTTGCACTTCACGGGAACAAAGGGAGTCAAACCTTGATAAGCTTTGTGGAATTTGCTGGGCAAAAGCTTGTTTGGGGTGAGATCCTGTCGATACAGCCAAGAATGGAGTTTGGCTTCCGCATATAGGTCAGCTTTTTGATGGGTGACCAAACCCACTGAGGTCTTCATTTTGGCTAACTGTTGATGCCATTTCATTTTTCTTTTCCGGTCCCATTCAGAGGTATGGATTTTCCCTTCCTAATAACCGAGTCTGGCATGCTGTTGAAGAGTGTCAGGGGTGTGTGCTAAGTTGACCTTGTAGGTCTGTTTTCCATCCTGACACAGAGGAGCTACTGGGAAGTTTTTAGCTAGCTATGATGACAGGCAGGGAGGAGTTCACTTGCGGAGCTGGTAGGGGCATGAACGAGAAAGGGGGGTTTTCAAGTGGAGCTAGGACAGGATGAATTCCCTCCATAGATGTGAGCTGAGGTGTGGAAACCTGGCTTTGTGTCTGCTGGATGAAGCAGATCCGGTGACATCTCCTGTCCACAGCATCACTCTCCATGAACACACTGGTAGGGTTAGGGCCTGAACAGAACATGCCTAACAAGACAGGGCACGTGGAACTGATTGTGCCTGTGAGAAAACAAAAAGCGAATCACCACCTTCCTCTAGCCTGCACCTGTGGCCGTTTGCGCCGTGTCCGCCTCAGTTGCTGGCCGGGCCTGTTAACATCTTGGTTTTAGAAAGCCCAGTGGTGGAGGTGAAAGCCTTGGAGACTTTTTTTGTTTTCGTTTTTGTTTTGAGACAGTGTGGTGTCCCCCAGGCTGGAGTGCAGTGGCGCGATCATGGCTCACTGTAGCCTCGACCCTCTGAACTCAGGTGATCTTCCCACCTCAGGGGTCCCCCAACCCCCCTGCCCTAGTAGCTGGGACTAGAGGCACACACCACCATGTCTGGCTAATTTTTTTTTTTTTAATAGAGAAAGGGTCTTGCCATATTGCCCAGGCTGGTCTTAAACTCCTGGGCTCAAGTGATCCTTCCACCCTGGCCTCCCAAAGTGCTGGGATTACAGGCGTGAGCCACCATGCCCAACCATGCCTGGCTAATTTTCTTATAGTGACAGGGTCTCACCATATTGCCCAGGCTGGTCTTGAACTCCTGGGCTCAAGCGATCCTCCCACCCCGGCCTCCCAAACTGCTGGGATTACAGGTGTGAACCACTGTGCCTGGCTGCTCGGAGATTTTGAATCTTAGCTTGGAGCGCAGTAGCTGTTTGACTTCGCCAGCTATGAATCCTTTTTCAGTCCCAGTTTCCTCACGTGTCTGAAATGATAATAATACCTTCTCCTAGAGTTGTTGTCATTTATCTGTTTATTTATTTATTTATTTTTTTGAGACGGAGTTTCACTTCTGTTGCTCAGGCTGGAGTGCAATGCTGTGATCTCAGCTCACTGCAACCTTTGCTTCCCGAGTTCAAGCGATTCTTCCACCTTAGCCTCCTGAGTAGCTGGGATTACAGGCATGCACCACCATGCCCAGTTAATTTTGCATTTTTAGTAGAGATGGGGTTTCTCCATGTTGGTCAGGATGGTCTCGAACTCCCAACCTCAGGCGAAACACCCGCCTCGGCCTCCCAAAGTGCTGGGATTACAGGCGTGAGCCACCACGCCTGGCCTATTGTTATTTTTGTGCGTGTGTGTGGTAAAATATATATAACATCAAAGTTACCATTTTAACCATTTCTACATGGATAATTCAGTGACATTAAGCACATTCACACTGTTGTGCAGCCACCAGCACCGTCCATCTCCAGAACATTTTCATCTTCTCAATCTGAAGCTCTGTACCTGTTAAATCACCAGCACCCCCACAACCCCTTAAAAGAGCTGAGATTTGAACCCAGGGGTTTTGGCTCCATGTGTGTCATGTTCTCCTACCATATCATAAGGGGGTTTGTGGTCTTAAACGTTTAAGACATCTCCTAAGAACCTATTATGTTAGTTGGTGCTATCTGTAAAAAACGCATTTTCTAAATGAACTTAGGCCTCATCCTTGATCTGTCCCTAAGGTTGAATGAGACCCTGAACTAATGAGGTTTGCGGTGTGATTCTGCTGAAAATCTCACTGAGGACGTTCCAGAGTTCAGTCGCCCCTTCTCCGGGCTCATCTTCCTGTGTTTTCTCTCATCACTGGATGCCTTGACCGCCATGAGGGTTCCCCCCATCAGCCTCAGGGACTTCCAATTCCTAGTTTGCCTCCTGTCTCTGTGGCTGTTCCTTCTTGGTTGTCTTTACTGGAATTTTCATTCTCTTTCCCCTGTTGGCATTCTTGGAGTCTCTGTCTTGGCCTTCTCTCAGAAACACGTCGCCCTTCCACAGTTGCCCTGAGAGGGTGTCAGAATCCATACATAGCCCCAGACCTGATCTCCTGGTGAGCTCCGCATCCCCTGGGGAGAGCGCCTCCCCGTGAGGGTCATGCCTTCTCCTCAAACTCACCATCTCAAATCAAATCCTAAGATAGGGGGACACCCAGGGCGTGGCCATCTCCTCTCTCCTCCACCTGAATCCCAGCCTGCTTCTCAGGCCTGTTCTTCTTTTCTTTTTATACAGCGAGCGAGACTAGATTTGTCTTGGGTTCATTTGGACTTTTCCCTGCTTCTTAAATGGGAACTTTAATTTCTGTCCTTATTCCCACTGGCTTCTTCACCTCTCCCCCTAAACTCCTCCACTGACCTGCTCCTCTCCCTACTGCTGATGGATTTTCTTTCCTTAGTTCAGATCTGATCACCCCTCTTCCCTATTTGAAAACCCCCTAGGACCCCCATTAATGGTCACGTGATGAAGCTCACCATCTGCTGACTGGCATTCTAACCCTCCGCCGGCTGGGCTCACTCTGCACTGATGACCCCTCCTCATTCTCCCTCCGCCCTCCCTATCCCATGACCAACACCCTATCACAGGGGCCCTTCATCTTTTTGGACCTCAGACCCCTTCAAGGAACAGACAGCTATGGACCGCCTCCCTAGAAAGGCACATGTTCCCTCAGTTTTCCATTCAATTTCAAAGGGTCTGTGGATCCTGGTAGTGAACTTAGCTGGATGCCCATGCTAGACAATGCATTCTAAACCTCTTTGTCATTGCTTGTGCCGTTCTCTCTTATATCTTTGTTCCTTTGTCTGTGTTCCTGTGTTTCCATCAGTATTTTTCTTCAGTGCACTTTCCTGTCAGAGTTAATTTTTCCCTCTATCATGCTTGTACAGCACATTACCAGAACATCTATTTAGCATTTGTATTAGAGTTGATAGTTTGCATGGCCACCTTGCCCTTGTGTTCCTGAGCACAGTGCCTTGCATGTGTTACACATAGTCATGCGTCCATGTATTCATTGATTCAACAGTTTCTTCAGCTCTTGTGAGCTAGCCACAGTTCTTGTCCGGGGACTCTGCTAGGAAATATGATCCACTCCCCGCCCCAGTGAGATCGGTTTAATGGAGACTGTATACAGATAAGCAGGATGTTATCATGCAGTGAGACTATTGAGCATTTACTGTGTGCTGGGTGCTAATGAGCACATTGTATTAATATGTGTGTTATCTCTGAATTCTCACAACAGCTTTGTGAAATAGGGAAATATTTTAGGGATGAAGCAATGGAGACCACAGCTAGGTTCAGTAACTTACCTAAAATCATGAGACTCATCAGCAGTAGAGTAGAATTTCAACACTGTCGACTGTCTCTGGGGGCCAGATTTTTTTTTTTTTTTTTTTTTTTTTTTGAGAAGGAGTTTCATTCTTATTGGCCAGGTGGAAGTACAATGGCACGATCTCAGCTCACTGCAACCTCCATCTCCTGGGTTCAAGTGGTTCTCCTGCCTCAGCCTCCTGAGTAGCTTGGATTACAGGCATGCGCCACCACGCCCGGCTAGTTTTGTGTTTTTAGTAGAGACGGGGTTTCTCCATGTTGGTCAGGCTGGTCTCAAACTCCCAACCTCAGGTGATCCGCCCGCCTCGGTCCCCCAAAGTCCTGGGATTATAGGCATGAGCCACTGTGCCTGGGTTTGGGGGTCAGATTTTTTATAGCTAGACTGTCTGAGATCATCCTGGCCAAGCCAGGGCCCTGTGAGAGGCCAGGAGAAAGGAGAAGAGAGGAGAAAAGCCAGGCGGAAATCACCAAAGTCTTCCTGGAAGAGTACGGAGAATTGGGATGAAGACAAAGTAACCACGGGCCCAAAGGTGAGATTGAGTGAGCGGGTGAACTGTGGATGAAATGTTATGAACTCAGGTCTGTGGAGATGGAAAAAGGAGAGAAGGCAGTGCCTGTGGAATGAATCGAGGAGAAAAATAGAAATAGCCACTGAACAGACTATTGAATTGAGCAAATAAATCTTTAAAGAATTCCAAAGATAGAAATGCCTTAGACACAGCAGGAATAATTTTTGTTTCAACATTGGAAGGCAGCCCTGCTTCTTATTATAGACATGTTCAAATAGTTTAAGTGCTGGTTACTGATCAGATTATCTGGTACAAACATTTGTATTACAGCAAGTTATTTACCCTCTCCACGCTTAGTGTTCATATTAATAAGATGGGGATAAAAAATACTTATTTCCTCAAATCCAAGAACTATCAATTTAGCTGCCCCTTTCATTTATGTAGCACTAAGGGAAAAAAAAATCCTGCCAACTAAACTATGAAATGCCTTTCAGAGATGTTACCATGTTGGGGAAAAAAGATTAACTGTAAAATGGATTCTAAGATTGGTCTTAGAATCAAGGAAATAGAATAGTCTGCTTCCTAGTGTTACTGTGAACAGTGCCAGATGCGTAGCAGTTGCTCACTATATTTGATGATGAGGATGTTGGTGGTGACGGTGGTAGTGTTTATGTTGCTGTTTATGAAGGAAACAGGCCTGGAGGCTGAAGCAACTATGACTTTGATGTAAGCAAAAGCTACTGGTCAAGTGCTCCCATTTCAGATTTTGCTATTTTAGACTAGAGGGGTCTTCTGACACATGAGAGTCCTGTTGCCTGTAATTCTGTTGCCAGAGGCTGTGAGTGTGTGTGCTTTTAGGTATAATATGACCAAGTGGTCATATGCCTATTTAAAACCTAAGGGGAAATGAAGGGCTCAATTTTAGAGTATGGCTTCTAATCTTGTGTGCTCCTAAACTCTGGTCTACGCACTCCCAACGGTTAGAGAGACATTTTGTAACCTGAAATGCTTGGGTTCAGACTAGAATGCTTGGGTGCTACCAAATTAAAGGCCAGTGGGAAGCTACTTGGAGAAGTAGCCTCTGGCACTGTGGTAGAGGAGCATTTATCTAGAGACAGGCCTGGCTGGAAGGACATGGCCACGCCTGTGTCTCAGAAGACTTTAATTAGGACCATTGGCTTGGCTGCCCCATGATGACAGGTTGAACTTATGCCTGTGGTTCTGAGCCATGAAATCACCCCTGGGAACAGCCCAGCAGAACCGTGGGTGGCATCCCCAAGGACTGGAGAGGGGGTGGCCCTGCAGGCGCTGGCTTCTGCCTGCCAGTCCAGCTGCTCTCTCCTGGGGTTCCCCACCTGGGCCTCGCCTGCTCCTCCTGCTGGAGTGTCTTCTCCCTGACCTGGGCACAGGTTACTTCTGTGCTGTGCTTTGCTTTATTTCTGCTTTGTCTGCAAACACCACTGGGCCAGCACCAGTTCATCCCGGGTGTTTCGACTCAAACTGGGGTGTCATCTCCTGAGGAGCCCCTGTGATCGCGCTTTCTCTCTGTGCTCCGTGATGCCCTAGGCTTCTCTCTCTCATGGCGTTTCCTGTCCTTTCTGTCTGTGTGTGTGTCTCCGCCCTCCTTGAGGAATGGGACCACATCTTACTCATCTTCGTATTCACTGTGCTTTTCCCGTAGGAGGCTATTTACAAAAGGACACGGGAATGGACAGAGGGGCAAAATATCAAAAGCTGATACTTGAAGGGTCTGCGGAGGAGGAGAGAGGAGGACGGCTTTTCTAAGTAGAGGAATAAGGAGCCACATATGCAGGGGAGCCAAGAAAGGGAAAAGGAAAATTCACAGCATCTGCTGCTTTAAAGAGTGTGGGGAGAGAGGGGAGGTGGGACGGTTCTACTCTTGACCTTGGTGGCAGCATGGATTGGGCAGGCGGGGGTTCTGGGCTGATGGTGCATGCTGAAGCTGGGTTTCCTAACTGGCCTCAGAGGCTTCTGGTTTGAGGGAGGTGGATGGGAGGGCTGAGTGAGTACAAGGGTTGTCCTCCAGAGGACACGTGTCCTTGGCTTCATATGTAGGTCTTTGCCAAGGTGTCTGTCGGAAGCCTCCTTGTGCAAAGGGGCCCCAACGCTGTGGACATGTATGTGTGTCTGCCAGTCTATCTGTCTGTCTTAGCCTGAGGTTTAACAGGCAGCCTCAGGAATAACTTGCAGCCCAAAAGGGAGTGTCTGGCCATGCTGCTGGTGCTCCCTCTTTCCTAAAGAGACACGTGTGCAGGTGTCCGCGTGCAGGCCAAGTACAGGTAGCCCATTTCGGCTCCAGAACCCAGCCAGGCAGCTCTTGGCACAGCATCCCTGAGGGAGGTTTCAGCGTGGGGCAGGGAGTGGAGCCCAGAATCTGATATCCAGTGTCTTCACCTGGCTAAACGAGAGCAGCTGTCCCTTGGTTACCCAGAGAAAACAATCAGGAAAGGCTCGCGGTCATGTCTCTCAGTCCCTTGAACCGTTAGGTCGTTGCGCTTGATTTCCGTGAGCTTTATCTGACTGCAAGGTACGTCACATGGTCCCCTTGGATACGATGACAATTGTACCTGGTCTGTTTCCTCCCAAGAATTTCTGAGGACTTTAAAATTTAACCCGTGGGAGGGCAGGGAGGGAAGTCTTGGTACTTACAAATAAAAAAGCATTACTGCCTTATTCTCCCACCCCCACCCCCCCAATATTTACAAATATAATAAATACTAGCTTTCGTTTACTCTCTGGAGCAGGGGTTCTTCAATGTAGAAGTTTACCTCAGAATCACTTGGGTAGCTGTTTGACGGTACGTATGTCTACACCCTGTGTTCGGAGGGTGCGTCAGGAGGCCTGGGGCAGAGCCTGGATCGTGAGTATTGGGGAAAGGCTCTCCAGGTAATTGTGATGGACGCCCTAGAGAGAGAACCACTGTGTTACATGGAAAAGCTTCCTGGTAGCAGAGACTGAGGCCTCTCGTGGTGTCCTGTGCTGTGTCTGGCATACAGTATTTTTTAAATTCAGAAATATTTATTGACTACCATGTGCCAGGCCCTGGAATACATTCGTATCACTGTTCTTGGTGCTCCTAGAGCCCTGGTGGAGGGACCCTAATTGTGTTGGATGCCAAGAAACCAGACGGGCTTCTATTCATTCTCAGTTGTCATTGGATTATGGTCTTCCTGAGTGGTGTGAGGTAGGCACCTGGAATTATAGCATTGACATTGTCCCCTTTCCCAAAAATTGAACATAGCTCACCAAGCAGAGGCCCCTGGAACATTGTAACAGATGGAATCAATAGATCTAACATGCCACTCTTGCCTTTCCCATTAACTTTCAGACTAAAGAGCTGAGCTTGGGACAGGACTGGACTGGATCATTTCCCTTTCTCTTTAATTTAGAAAGAACCTGAAGCTGGCCACTTCCTTGGTGTTCATGGATGGGTGTAAGCCATCTTGAGCTCTCCTATCTGCTAGACACAAAGGACATGAAGATGAATGGAGCATGGCACTCATACTTTACAAATATCATAGTCTAAGGGGAGTCAGAAATGCAGACAGGGCCAGGCGCGGTGGCTCATGCCTGTAATTCCAGCACTTTGGGAGGCCGAGGCGGGTGGATCACAATGTCAGGAGATCGAGACCATCCTGGCCAACACGGTGAAACCCCGTCTCTACTAAAAATACAAAACAATTAGCCAGGCGTGGTGGTGGGCGCCTGTAGTCCCAGCTACACGGGAAGCTGAGGCAGGAGAATAGTGTGAACCCGGGAGGTGGAGCTTGCAGTGAGCCGAGATCGCACCACCGCACCCCAGCCTGGGCGACAGAGTGAGACTCTGTCTCAAAAAAAAAACAAGAAATGCAGATAGATGTGGGCCGTGCAGTGTGACAGGTCCTGAATGTATGCTGAGCAAACTGTGAGCAAGCTGTCACAGCTATGGTGGGTTGTGGGAAATGGGGAAATCCTTTATGGGGCAGTGCTGATTGGACTTCCCAGGTTCCTTGCTAGCCCCGGCCTCTGAGGGGTGGTGTTTGTAGGGGGCGGCTGACCAGGAAGGAAGCCTTGCCACCCCTCACCTGGGCTGGGGAGGCTCTGCTTTGTGTCTCTCCCAGCAGTGCTTGCACATTTGGCGTGGCTAGGACTCCACTACCTGACCCTGTGGCCTGTCCAGTTTTCAAGCTGATGGTCACAACGTATCTTCCCAGCTGCAGGGCTCCTTTTGTGTTAGCCTGAGACAATCGTAGCTTCTGTTTCTAAGAGCTAGTGCTTTGATGGAAAACATGGCTCATGAACTTGCTCTTTGTCTAGATCCCGTAATAATCAGGTTGTGCAGGCATCAATTGTTAGTAAAAATTCATCCGTTTACAGAAAAAAAAAAAAAAAACCTAGAAGGAAATAAAGGGACATATCTAATGTTGGTGTTGTTTCTGTGTAGTGGGTATATGGGTACCATTTTTCCAAGCTTTTTACTTTTCAGGTTATCCTTTCATTTTGGAAAAAGATGATAAACATTATTTCTTAAAACTTGCATGTGTTAGTGAGCTATTGTTACTGAAACCCTTTCCTCCAAGGATGAAGGTTCTGAGTGATAAACTTTTTAATGATCAAACTCATCCCACTGCCCTCTGGCATCTTACTGGTAGGTGGGTCTGTTGTTTTTTTTTTTTTAGACGGAGTCTTGCTCTGTCGCCCAGGCTGGGGTGCAGTGGCGTGATATCGACTCACTGCAAGCTCCGCCTCCCGGGTTCACGCCATTCTCCTGACTCAGCCTCCCAAGTAGCTGGGACTACAGGCACCTGCCACCATGTTCGGCTAATTTTTTGTATTTTTTAGCAGAGACAGGGTTTCACTGTGTTAGCCAGGATGGTCTCGATCTCCTGACCTTGTGATCCGTCTGCCTCGGCCTCCCAAAGTGCTGGGATTACAGGTGTGAGCCACCGCACCCGGCCTGGGTCTAGATTTACTGTTCACTGAATCTTCCATTTTCTCTGTCGATTGAAGATGGCCTCAGGGCCAAGAGGTGACTACTGTCCGAGGATACAGTGTGATCCAAATTGTGTGTGTGTATATGCGTGTGGGAGGGTGTGTATGTGTGTTCCACCTGGCCCTTGGGGCACAAGTCCCTCATCCTTTGCTCTTGTGGGAGGACACTGGACCAGGCTGCTTAGTATAGAGGAGAACCAGAGTATCACAGGGCACCCAGGAGGAAGGGAGACATGGGAGAATTGAGGGGCATTTCCATTCTGCACTAGCATGAAAGCTGTACCACATTCAGAATTTTAGAACATTGATATCATGTGCATTTAGAACAAACTTTGTAGAAATATTGTGGCTGCTCTGATTCCTCCACTAAGCCAGAGCCTCATATTTGGTGTGTGGTGGGAGGCATCTCAGCCCCAGCAAGTGGGAGGGAGAGTTAATGCTCTAAACAAGGAACTTCCTCTTCTGTTGGAGGCGTGGGTTAGTGATCTGTGCTGTTGTGTGGGAAACCTTGTTGATTTATCCCCTTGATCTTGCCTCCACCCTTCAGCTTGA
The DNA here is from genome assembly GCF_000951035.1 of Colobus angolensis palliatus. Taxonomy (NCBI): domain Eukaryota; kingdom Metazoa; phylum Chordata; class Mammalia; order Primates; family Cercopithecidae; genus Colobus; species Colobus angolensis. Next base: position 243,283 of record NW_012116210.1, read on the forward strand.
GGGTGTGTGTGTGTGTGTCCATGTGCGTGGGCAACTTTCTAAATACCAAAATATACCTTCTAATTATAAACTAGTGCCATTGGTTCCTTGCCCCTACCCGCCCTTGTTTACTTGCTTTTGGTTAAAGTGCTGCTCCTTTCGAAAGGCCCCTGTCTTTGTGGCACAGCCTATTCCAGATCATTCAAATGGTTGTTTGTGCTTTTCTGATTCGTAACTCTGGGCTGCCAAATGCTTTTTCATCTCCTACAATTGAGCTCAGAGCCAGAGAAGGGCTTTTGAAAGTTCATTTCTGAAATGTACACATGTGTACTGTCTTGAAGTCCAGGCATATCCTCGGGACAGCTGTGTGGCTTTGAGATCCACTGAGTGGCCATCCCACCTGCCATGTTTCTGGGGGGTGGTACATTTCAGTATGTGAAAAGGGAGACTACTTATAATACTCTGTGGCTCTTATTCAAGTTCAAGTTCCATGGGAACTGAATCACAAGGTCTGGTGTTAGGAGTAAGAGAGAGAGTCAGGAAGAGAGATGATTCCTTACCATTTTGTGTACATGTATTTATTTCTATTTTGTTGTGTTTGGACTCTAATTCTGGGCTGGGATAACCCTCACTGCCTGAAGTAATTGCTTCTTACAAATAGCCACTGCATTTATTGCTATCTTCATGTTACCCAGGTGGGAGCGGAGCGGCCCAGGTGTTGGCCCATCAGTGCACTTGAGTAGAGAACCCAGGGTGAATGCCAGGCACGTTACATGGTTTCCTTGGATGCGACAACAATCGTATCTGGTCTGTTTCCTCCCAAGAATTTCTGAGGACTTTAAAATTTAGCCAGTGGACCAATACGGTTTAAATGTATTACTGCTTGCCAGTTGGAGCCAAATCATAATTCTTAGCCTGTAATCTCCTGAGAAATGAGCTGAGCAGCTCCATGTGATTTTTTAGGTAGCTTTTCTGGAATTAGCCTGGAGTAGCCATTCATGTGTTTCAATCTAAGTGTTTATTTAAAGGGCGACCTTCTGAAATATTATCAGCTAAAGGCATACCCTATATACACATAATTCCCGAGATGCAAGTCACAGAAATAGATTGAGTGTTGTGGAGAAAAACTTAATAAACTATAAATTCTCATATACACAGAATTTGAACTCCTAAATTACTATGGTAATTGATACCATTTAGCTATTGTTATTTGACTATTTAAAGTCACCTCATTGTTCTAAACAGGGCAGAAGGAGACTTTAATAATGCACTTTTTATTCTGCATTATTCATTTCATCGAATCATTCATGATTCTAGTTATATCTCAGGTTCTTAACTAGTGTTAAGTTCTTGCAAAGGAATTGCTTACCGAGTTCAGTTGGCAGGTTAGTATTAAGAGGTATCCTTTAAAACAAAGTTCAAAATTGTTGGGGTTTTGTTCAGATGCATTTGAAATAATGCAAAGATATGATGCCTTAGTTCAGGCTCCTAAAAGAAAAACCCATAGCCTGGATGGCGCAAACAACAGAAATTTATTTCTCACAGCTTTGGAGGCTGGGAAGTCCAAGATCGAGGTGCTGGCTAATATGGTCTGGATCTGTGTCCCTGCCCAAATCTCATGTTGAATTGTAATCCCCAGTGTTGGAGATGGCACCTGGTGAGAGGTGATTGGACCATGGGGGTGGATTTCCCCTTGGTGCCTTGCTGCTGTTCTGGTTGATGGTGAGTGAGTTCTTAGGAGCTCTGGTTGTTTAGAAGTGTGTGGTACCTCCCCCTTCTGTCTCTCCCTCCTGCTCCAGCCATGTGAAGCTCCTGGCTCCCTCTTTGCCTTCTGCCATGAGTAAACATTCCCTGAGACCTCCCCAGAAGCAGAAGCTGCTGTGCTTCCTGTACAGCCTGTGGAACTGCACAATTAAACCTCTTTTCTTTATAAACTATCCAGTGTATTAGTCTGTTTTCATGCTGCTGATAAAGACATACCTGAGATTGGGTAATTTATAAAAAAAGAGATGTTTAATGGACACACAGTTCCACGTGGCTGGGGAGGCCTCACAATCATGGCAGAAGATGAAAGGCACATCTTACATGGCGGCAGACAAGAGAGAATGAGAGCCAAGCAAGGTGGGAAACCGCGTATCAGAACATCAGATCTCATGAGTCTTATTCACTATCACGATAACAGTATAGGGGAAACCACCCCCATGATTCAGTTACCTCCCACCTGGTCCTTCCCACAATGCATGGGAATTATGGGAGCTACAATTCAAGATGAGATTTGGGCAGGGACGGAGCCAAATAATATCGCTGAGACTCAGGTATTTCTTTCTAGCAGTGTGAGAACAGACTAATACACTGGTTCATTTGGCTCCTGGTGAGGGCCCTCATCCTGGTTTGTAGACACCTGCTTTTTTGCTATATCCTCACATGGTGGAGGGAGAGATCATCATTCTCATGTCTTTTCTTATAAGTGCACTAATCCCATTTATGAAGGTTCCACTCTCATGACCTAATTACCTCCCAAAGGCTCACTTCTAAATACCATCACAGTGGGGATTAGGATTTCAACATGAGAATTTTGGGGGAGGACATATACACTTAGTCCACAGCAGATGGAATGGGACTTCATTTTGTAAAGCTTGCTGTAATTTAACAGCTTGAAATGGACCAATAATGGGTATGTGAGCTGAGAGCCTCATGCTTTTTGTAGGGAGGTGGATGCCTGGGGGTACTGTGTACCCTCAGAAGGTCCCTGTATCCTGGTTGAATTTGGACTTGGTAAGAACCATGTGAACCTGCCCTTGTCTACGATGTATGTGCAGTGGGCCTGGAGCCGACCCCAGAACCCTGTCTGTCACAGTGTTGCTGCTGAGTCTTCATGTCATGCCCTCTGTTTCTGCTCAGTGCAGAGGAAAGTAACTTCTGTTCACACCCATCTGTGACTAAGTAATGTGTCCTCTTTTTTTTTTTTTTTTTTTTTTTTTTTTTTTTTGCTGACTCTGCCTTTAATAACACATGTGTTGAGAAAAAAGGAAAGAAAATTTCCATTTCATTTTTTGTGGCTTCATTTTTTAAACTTCATTATGGGAAGTTTTAAACACACACACAAAAAGGACAATACTGTGGTGAACCCCCACTTACCCCATCACCCAGCTTCAGTAACCGTCAACTTTCTGCTATTCTTATTTTCAGACATGTTGCCCCCCAGCCCAACACCTTTTTGTGTCCTGCAGTATTGTAAAGCAAAGTGCAGGCAGTTAGTATTTCACCCATATGCGTGGATGCATGGGCTCTGCTAACAGATTAGACCTAAAAACAACAACAAAACCAACCCATAACCACAATACCATGACCACTGGTAACAAAATTAACACTCATTCATTCACATCATTAGTCTAGATTCCATTTTCCCAGTTGACTCAAATGTCTTGCATTTAGTTGATACGCTCCTTAAATTTATTTTAATCTAATTTATAACAGCCTTCCTGCTTTTGTAAAAATGCCATTTATTGGGTCTTTTGTCCTATAGAATTTTCCGCATTCTGGACTTGGTTGCTTGTACCCTCATAGTGTCATTTAACATCTTCCTCTATCCCCATGTTGCCTGCAGTTGGGATACTTCAGGGGTGGCTCTGAAGGAACAACTCCATTTTCTTTTTCTTTTTTTTTTCTTTTTTTCTTCTCGAGATGGAGTCCCATTCACTCTTTTGCTCAGGCTGGAATGCAGTGGTGTGACCTTGGCTCACTGCAAGCTCCACCTTCTGGGTTCAAGCAATTCTCCTGCCTCAGCCTCCTGAGTAGCTGAGACTGCAGGCATTCACCACCACACCTGGCTAATTTTTGTATTAATATTTTTAGTAGATACAGGGTTTCACCATGTTGGCCAGGCTGGTCTTGAACTCCTGGCCTCAAGTGATCTGCCTGTCTTAGCCTGCCAAAGTGCTGGGATTACAGGCTTGAGCCACCGTGCCCAGCCTTCATTTTCATTAAAAAAAAAAAAAAAAAAGGCCCCGGCTCGTTGTCCTTTTGGTAGCAATTTAGACAGATCATACTTTTTACTCAAATGCCTTGATGCTTTTGTGTGCTTGTTTTCCTCCTATGAATGGATTCAGGCTCATTTAGCTCTCTTAAGAACTTTATTTTGCAAGCTGGTCTCCCTAGCTCTACACCTGTCCTCCTTGCCAGTTCTCCAGAGCTGATTTTCTCTTCCTAAAAAAAAAAGAGTTAGTTGGTTTTGAGTTCAAGTATTCTAGCCCCACTACTTAAGCTGTGTAATGTTGGACAAGTTAGTGAGTGAGTTTCTTCTCCTGGAAGATGGGGGTCTATCTCTTAAGATAAAGGAGATAGGAAATTCAATAGTGCATGAAAAAGGACTTAACACAGTCAGATTCAATGCTTAAGACACATTAGGTTTTTTTCTCCTTCTGATTATATCATTCCAAGTTCAAAGATTTTATTTTCTTCTGCCTGCTGAAGTTCAACCTCCTAAGTGGGTTTTTATCTTTGAGCATTTCACCATTTGTCATAAACACACCTTTCCAGCTTCTGTTCCCCTAAACTCTAGACACACTATCCTAGGAACACACTCTTTACTGTTGCCTTTGTCTACAGTTTCCCTCTTGGAATGTGGTTCCCTCTGGTCTCTGTCTGATGCTTCAAGGACCAGCTGAGATGCTACCCTTTCTCCCACATCCTCCCATCCCTCTTTCTCTCCTCAATCAGTAAGTAGCATTGCTCGGGTTCAGTAGTCCCACGGTGCTTTATATGTGCCACTGTCATTGCACACATCTCTCTCCAACTTGTATTATGGGTGATGGCCAGACTGGTCTCTTAACTCCTGGCCTCAGATGATCCACCTGCCTTGGCCTCCTAAAGTGCTGGGATTACAGGTGTGAGCCACCATGCCCGGCTTGTTTTTTATAAGTTAGCAAATATGATCTTTTCTCTGGTGATATGCCAACATAGTTGTAATGAATAAAATGTTACAGAAGACATAACATATGAAAAGTTATTAGCTAACTATTTTATTTCAACATAATGGACTGAACCACACACTGCATTTAGGCATAACTTTGAGCTGATGACTTCCTGTACGGTCCCCAACCAATTGTCACCCCTCAGAGGGCTGCCACGCTACCCTCTTGTTGGCACAGGAATTGGTTGGTCTGGGCTTTTTAAATCAGATTCATCTTTCTGAATTCCTTCCTCAGTTTCTCTCCCATCTGCCTAGCTCCTGTGCCCTATCCGGGCATTCCAGGCCAGCCCCGTGTGTCTGACCACAGAAGTGAATATGTTTGGTATTTAAATCGGCAGTTACCTTTGAAAGGCACCCTGCAATAGACAGATAACTTGGAATGCAAGTGAGGTAGAGAATTCACTGCCATCAAGTCGCAGTGTAAATAAGATCACAGAGGTGATGATAACCTATTGTGGGTTGATGATAGGTTAGTGAAAGAAGAACTTCAGAGCATTTTAGGTGGATATTCGTTAAAGCAGACTCAGTGGGGTCACTCTTTAGAATTGCTCTCGATGGCTGTTCTTACAGGCTACTATGGGAATTGTACTTACAGGCTATTTTGTGAATTTTATACTTTACTGCTATTTAAGAGGTGTGCTTTGGCGTGCCTGTGATTATCTTCCTTCTTTTCATTTTTTTGGATGCCATTCCTTTTATCTCAGCTAAGGATGGGAAAGGGAACATGAGACTGAATTGGTGAGACCGAATTTTCTAGATCTCAGAAATTTGGGACTTATCTGGAGGAAGCAGAGTTGTGCCATTTTCTGCAACAATCTTAATCTTAAGTTAGGCATTGACTTCACAGAGTGGTGACCAAATTGTGTGTGTGTGTGCATTTGTGTGTGTGTGTGTTTGTGTGCATGCGTGTGTGCGTGTGTGTGTGTGTGTGTGTTAGGTATTTCGTATCTAAAGAAACTCCTATTCGGCATCTAGACCTTCCTCTGCTACTGCTGATCTATGTGACTTCAGGCAATTTGCTTGTTTTCTGGGTCTCAGTCTTCTTGTCTGTTTTGTCTGAGAGTTGCAGTCTCTTTAAATCCTAAGGATCCTGGTCTATTGAGTTCACAGGCAAACCTGGACTCCTGCATACGTTCTGTTTCTGAGCCACGGTAGCCTTTGCTAACGGACATACTAATGTACTCTCTTCGTAGGAAGGAACTGTGTTTTCCTTGTTTGAAGGTGCCGTAGGAATTCCAGCAGACAGTGATACGGAACTGCCTTGTCCCATCCTGTAGCCACTGGCTACCTATGGCTGTTGAGCACCTGAAATGTGACTGGTCCAAACCAAGATGTGTTTTCCAGTAGAAAAGACACACTGGATTTCAAAGACTTAGAATGAAGAAAAGACATTATGTTGTTAATAATTTTTGTGTTGGTTTCATATTGAAATGATAATACTATGCCTATGTCGTTGGGTTAAATAAAATGGACTATTAAAAACTATCTTCACCTGTTTCTTTTCTTTTTTTGTTTTTGTTTTTGAGACAGAGTCTTGCTCTGTTGCCCAGGCTGGAGTGCAATGCCACAGTCTTGGCTCACTGCAACCTCTGCTTCCCGGGTTCAAGTGATTCTCCTGCCTCAGCCTCCCAGGTAGCTGGGATTACAGGTGCCTGCCACCATGCCCAGCTAAGTTTTGTGTTTTTAGGAGAGATGGGGTTTCACCAGGTCAGCCAGGCTAGTCTCCAACTCCTCACCTGTTTCTTTTTATGTGACTGTGACCTTTAGAAATTTTTAAATGACTCATGTGGCTTACATTGTGGCTTGTTTTGGATTTCTATTGGGTATTGTTAATGTATAGAAGACATTCCTCAGCTGGGCGTGATGGCTTATTCCTGTAATCCTAGCACTTTGGGAGGCTGAGGCAGGTGGCTCACTTGAGGTCAGGAGTTTGAGAGCAGCCTGGCCAACGTGGTAAAACCCCGTCTCTACTAAAAATACAAAAAAAATTAGCCAGGCATGGTGGTGTGCACCTGTAGTCCCAGCTACTCAGGAGGCTGAGGCCGGAGAATCACTTGAACGTGGAAGGCGGAGGTTGCAGTGACCCAAGATTGTGCCATTGCACTCCAGCTTGGGCAACAGAGCGAGACTCCATGTCAAAATAAATAAAGAAGACATTTCTCTACTGGTTAAGAAGTTGGAGTAAATGTTTACCGAGTTCCATCCAATTATTAAACAGTTTATGATTTTGAGTAAACAGGGAGGATTAGGAGAAGGGAACCCCTGGGGTGGTTGAAATGGGTGAATCTAGCCAGGAGAAAGTTTCCGAGGGGAGAGGTGGCCTTGGAACTGAGTTTTGAAGTTGGAGAGTGAAAATCCTTTAGGGAGAAGAAAATGGACACAACCGGGCTCTCTGACAGACAAGGACTGGCCCACCCCTGCCTCTAAGGAAGCCTGGGGTGTGGGAGAGGACCCAAAAGCCTTCTTCTAGGAGGGCACACCTGGCAACTCTGAGATATGAAAGTGAGATCCCAGCAAAAACAGGATGTCACTGGGTCCTCGAGTCTGGGGATCAGGATAACCAGGGCTCAGTGAATTTTCCTGTTTCTGAGCCGCTCAGATGAATTAGCAAGTTCTTCAGGGAGGGTCTTTTCTTTTTCTCCGTGGCTGGTACTGTGCGACTGGGTGGAGACTTATGTCCCAGGAAAACTGAAATAACTGCTTTTCTTGCAGATGCTTTCACATAGCTCTTTATCTGGTCTGTGGTTTCGGGGAAGGGCGCTTCTGCAGTCGGGAATTGTCCCCAGCCTTTATTTAGAGGGCTAAACTAGGGAAATGGTTTTGAATGTAACATGTTTCTAATTGTAGTGATCTATGCCCATCCCCCACCACCAAAAAAAAAAGGCCATGTGGACTGTAGTTGGTAGCCATACGTAGGTAGAGCAGTAAAATATAATTTATTTGATTGTGCTATGTGTGCTGTGTATGTCAAAGCATGCTCTTCATGTGGACATGTCACGCTCAAGTTCTTGTTTTGAACCGCCACACGTGACTGCCTGGTGCTATCAGCTTACTTTGTGGTATGTTATCAGCTGAAACCAGATGTCTTTTTGAAAAATGTCATTGTTGCATGGGGTTTTAATACTGAAATCCTAGGAGGTGGCCTTTCTTAGGTCATATTTTTTTAAATTGCTGTAATGCATGTTTAAAGAATGACAGTGCACACGAGAAGACAAAAAGTGGCCCGAAGTCAGGTCGATTTGATTCAGCAAGTAATGGAAGTCAGTGAACACTTGACATTTAATGAACACTTGCTTTGTGCCAAGCACACTGTTCTAAGCACTTTAAATATATTAAGTTATTTAGGTCTCACAACTTTATATGATAGTTTATTATTTCCATTTCACAGATCAGTGAGCTTGGGCACAGAGAGGTAAACTGAAGTCCTCAAGGTCAGCAGCTACTAAGTGGAGGAGTTGAAATCTGAATCCGGGCCATACACCATTGTTAATCGAGCATTTGTGTTCACTACCAAGTACTTACTGGGCCCTGGGGATGGCTCTGGAGCAGTGGATAAGTCAGATAGCTCTGATCCTTGCTTGCCAAGCCTACCATCATTCTCAGCTTCAGTTTCCCCAACTGTAAAACCAGCACCCAAACCCTGCCCTGCGCACCTGCAGAGATTTGTTTGTTAGGATCAGTTGCGTTAATGCAGGAAAATGTGATATTCATGCATGGGAGAAGGCTGGGTTGTTCAATGGCTATGCATGGCTTCCGTTTGCAAATATCAGGGAAGATGGGGTGAAAATGGGAGGACCGGAGAGAAGGGTGAGGAAACGCGGCTTCTCTGTCTTAGCACGTTCTCAGGATTTGGTTGTGTCAGGTCCCTGCTGTGCACCATATACTAATGATTGCATTCTTGTCCATGCTGTGTGTTCTGACTGGAGTCACACCTAGCATGTGTGGGTGTCAAGTCAGTTGAAGCAACAGGAGTATGGTTTCACAGCCCTTTAAAACATAAGCTCTTCGTCTGGGCGTGGTGACTCATGCCTGTAATCCCAGTGTTACCGGGGGTCCTTGCTCCCAGAGCTCGCAAGATGGCGGCAGGCCACTGCCGAGATGGTGGGAAGCCTTGTGTTCTCTGACCTGGGGTTCTTGGCCTCATGGATTCCAAGGAATGGAATCTCGGGCCATGTGGTGTGTGTTATAGCTCTATTAGAAGCTGTGGGTCACAGAAGAGAACCATGGAACCCAGTGACTAGTGTTCAGCTCGATTAGGACGAACCCAGGCACTTAGCCATGCAGGAACAGTGGCAAGCCTTTAGCCCGATCGGGAGTGGCAGTGGGCGCCTCACTGGATCAGGAGCACAGCGGACACCCTGCTGGATCCGGAGGGATGGAAGTCAGCGGCCGGTCTATGGCGGCAAACAGCAGCGGTGGAGGGCGAGCCAAAGCTCAGCTCCAGCCGTAACAAAACACGGACCAGAAGAGTGCAGTTGCAAGATAGAATAGGGTGAAATAGAATGAAGACAGAGCTCCCACATAAGGGGAGGGGACCCAAAGGGAGTTGCCCTAGCCCACTCCAATGCCTGGGTTTATATCCTGAACCTTGTCTGCCCTGCTGTGCTCTCAGGCAATAGATGATTGGCTATTTCTTTACCTCCGGTTTTGCCTAATTAGCATTTTAATGAGCTCTCTGATTGGTCGGGTATGGGCTAAGTTGCAAGCCCAGTGTTTAAAGGTGGATGCAGTCACCTTCCCAGCTAGGCTTAGGGATTCTTAGCCTGGGAAATTCCAGCTAGTCCTGTCTCTCACCAGCATTATGGGAGGCCAAAGTGAGCGGATCACGAGGTCAGGAATTCAAGACCAGTTTGGCCGACATGGTGAAACCCCATCTCTACTAAAAATACAAAAATTAGCTGGGCATGGTGGTGCATACTTGTAATCCCAGGTACTTGGGAGGCTGAGGCAGGAGAATTGCTTGAATTTGGGAGGCGGAGGTTGCAGTGAGCTGAAATTGCGCCACTGCACTCCAGCCTGGGTGACAGAGCAAGACTCCATCTTGAGGAAAAAAAGAAAAAAGAGGCTCTTCAGAGCTTCTGCTGGCCTGTGTGTAGTTTGGCCACTATCTGGGGATACCCTGTACCAATTGCTATCTGTTAAAAGGATGAAAGACATAATGTTCGGAGACAGACCCTAGGTGACAATGATCTGTCTTGGTCTCTTCCATGTCTAGGAGGCTGCCGTAAGTTTGGTAATTGAAAGATTCCAACCTGAAACACCTCGGTGTTTCTCCCCAAGCACAAGAACATTAAGTCCTGACCTTGTGCCTTTCTATGACTCAACACAGAGAGAGCCTTGTGTCCTTTCTTTTGGTTGTCGTGCTGAGCCTATGATCTTTTCGAGGTCATGGCAGTAGGAGCCTTAATGAGTGGAGATGAGTATTGCAGGGATTCACATTAGTCCTGCTTTCTTTCTTGAGTAACAGTGGTCAGTAGGGTCATTACCATTAATGGAGTACCTTGAGGAGTAGTAATTTGCCTGTGCCAGGAGCTTTTTGTGTACTCTGTCTTGTCTGAACCTCAAGACAGCCTTATGAAGTAGGTATTGATGCCTGAATTGTAGAGCCAGAGGTGCCAAGGCTTGCCAGGGTCGTGCAATTGTCATGAAAGATGGTCAGGAAGCACAACTCCCATCTCAGCGCCCCCAACTCCATCGCTGATCCATGCTGGGGGTTTGCTCAGGGAAGGGCTGCTTCCTGCTGATAATGATGGACACCTCTCCTTAGAGGTTTCCATGCTTTGTACCATTTAGGGAAAACTTTTACTGTGAAAGGCCACACAGTAAATATTTTAGGCTTTGCAGACCACTGTGTCTCTCACAACTACTCAACACTCCCTTTGTAGAGCAAAAGCAGCCCTAGATAATAGATAAACAGATGGCCCTGGCTGTGTTTCAATAAAACTTTACTTACAGAAACAGGCAGTGGGCCAGATTTAGCCTGCTGCCATAGTTTGTCAGCTCCTGATTTAGGGTTTGGTCTAAATGGAAGTGGTTATTATTAATACTATGATTTTGGAAAAGTTTATGAAGGATGGCAGGTTGCCTACAACAGAGAGAAAGGGAAACTCTCTGTTTTGGAGAAGATTAATCTGGATACATTCCTACTTGGAGGATGTCTCGTAGAGGCTGGATGTGGTAGAAGCTCCTTGAGGGTAGCCCAGGGTGGACCCCATAGTGTTTGATGAGTGCAGACATGGGCCCAAGGGCATTGGATAAAGACGGCGTTTTCATCATGGCGTACTGATGGCCTTGTGGTGTCCATCTCACAGCAGTCCCCATGTCCTTGGATTCTCACATTTTCTCACCTACCTTTCCTTGGAACACCACCTGGTCAGGATCTGGGGTTGGCTGCTATTTGGGATGAAGATGCTTCCTATAATCCTGAGCCTGAGGTGAGAGAGTAGGGAAACTGCTGGACTTTCTTGGAGTCACTGTGCTTCCCAGCAACTTTGGTGTGGAGACCCCAAGCCTTTCCAAGGTAATGTATCTCTGGGAAATGGGGCTCCCTTTTACAAATGCTGCTTTGTCCCCCTACTAAGGAGCTGTGATGAGCTGCTTTGTGGGCCTGAGGAGTTGGGGGAGGGAGCGCACAGTGAGCTTCCAGTGAGATGGAATTCATTGTTGATGTGGTGCTGCTTGGAGGATGTGAGGTTTTCTTAAGCAACTCTTTATTTTGTAGCCCACCCAAAACTTTCATAACAGAAGAGAGCTGCAGTTAAACTGCACCCAAAGAGTCCATTCCAAAGAATTCATTGTTGTTGTGTTGAAATACTCAAAAAGGCTGGCGCGGTGGCTCACGCCTGTAATCCCAGCACTTTGGGAGGCCGAGGCAGGTGGATCACGAGGTCAGGAGATCAAGTCCATCCTGGCTCACACGGTGAAACCCCGTCTCTACTAAAAATACAAAAAATTAGCCGGCGTGGTGGCGGGCGCTCATAGTCCCAGCGACTGGGGAGGCTGAGGCAGGAGAATGGCGTGAACCCGGGAGGCGGAGCTTGCAGTGAACAGAGATCGCCGCTGCACTCCAGCCTGGGCGACAGAGCGAGACTCCATCTCAAAAAAACAAAACAAAACACTAGGTAATAGTAACAACAAACCCTTTCACCGGATCACTCATCTGCTTCTGAATATCAGCTCATAATCTTTGGAGCAACTCCGATAGCTCCTTGGTATTCTTTTGCCCCAGTTTTTTCCTCTGTTAGAAAAAGGCTTTGAAATGCTGGGATGGGGTGAGTCTTGCCACCTCTTGATTTCAGACATTAATAAAGAAGCTGATGGTCCATGCCCACTGTAAATAGGATTGCAGAGGCTGTAGAGGCTAAATCTGCTTTAGGCCTGCTGGTAGACTGTATTCCCCTTGCTACTCTTGAAACACTAGGTTGGTTGGAGACATTTGTTTTTAAGATTGAGTTCTCTCGGGACGTGACCCCACTATTGGTGATGGGTTGGATCACACAGCCCATGGGGACCTGTAGGTAGCTCCGGAAGCTCTTGTTCAGCCTCTGATTTTAGAGAGTTCTGGATTTTAATGCACATGACTTAGACCTTGATCCTATGTCCTGTTATCAAAGATACATCTATATAGTCATTCAGGTATTTCAAAGAACTTGAATTGCCTTGCTTATTTTTATAGCTGATGAGCTGTAACAATTGAAGAAGTGAGAAAAGATTTAATTATTTTGAAATGAGCTAAAACATGATAGAAGAAATAGTAATATTTCAACACACCACACATCTTTTTTTTTATATATATTAGAACATGCTTTATTGAGGATGAACACTGTTGTTGGCCAAAAGGTACAAAGTTTTAGTTAGGATGAATAAGTTGTGGAGATCTGTTGTATAGCATGGTGACTATGGTTAATAAGAAGACTTGAAAATCTCTAAGAGATCAGATCTTAAATGTTCTCACCACAAAAAATATCTTAGTCATTTTATAACATATACATGTATCAAAACATAATAAGTATACTGTTAACATATAATAATTTTAATTTCTTAGTTATACCCTTAATAAAACTGAGGGGAAAAAAGAAACTTTGATATCTAGCAAATTCCACCCAAAAGAATCGTATTTCATAAAAAACTCTAAATCTAGATATATCCAAACATGAATTACTTAGCATATACATAAGGCATAAATAGTATGAAAATGTGCTTTGAAGTAGTTCTTGAAAATGTAGGTAAATTCTTTCTATTTAAAGAAGAATGGCTGCGTGGTGGCTCATGCTTGTAATCCCAGAATTTGGGAAGCTGAGGCGGGAGGATCACTTGAGCCCAGGAGTTTGAAAGCAGCCTAGTCGACATAGTGAGACCCCAACTCTACAAAAGGAAAATTTAAAAATTAGCTGGGTGTGGTGGCACGTGCCTGTAGTCCCCGCTACTCTGGAGGCTGAGGTGGGAGGACCACTTGAGGCCAGAGTTTGAGGCTGCAGTGGGCCATGGTGGAGCCACTGTACTCCAGCGTGGGTGACAGAGGAAGACTCTGTCTAGAGAGAGAGAGAGAGATGTAATGGTGCCGATTTTTTTTTTCTTAACCGTGAGGAAAATAGCTTTTAGCTGCAGGTTATACAACATGTTTATTTAGTGAAAAATAGGTGATACAAATTTTCCTTCAAGATATTAAGCAATAGCTTTCTAATGACTCTGTTCTCTGTGAATGGTTTAAAACTCACGGGCATTTTGTCTTTTAAAGCACTTGAGAAATGCTGTTTTCATCACATCCAAATTCTTCTGTCTTCTCAGTAATAGTTTTAAGTTTCTAGGGATCTTGCTATTCCATTTCCTACAAGTTGTCTAAATTATGAAACTATGGATGTAGCTTGCTTTTAAAAGTCAGTAGAAGTGTAAGAGATGCCTTATCTAAAGGTAATTTGAGAGGCCCCAAGACTCAATTATTCCTTGTGACCCAGGAAAATATTTTTAGATTTTTAAAAATGAATAAATGACTCTATGGTCATTTATTTACCATTAAATGCTGATGGCAGTTATATTCATTATTACATGTTCTCCCCATTATGAAGTGTTCTATATGTAACAGGCTAAAGATAAGATGGCACAGGCATTGAGATAAAAGACTAAGGCTTTTAATCCCATTTATAATCCCAGCATTGATAATATTCTAGTGGGATGGACAGAAGAAAACACAAAGGAATTTGAATCCTGGTTTCCCGAAGGAGCCTAGGCAAGTTGAGGTTTCAGCGTGGCCCAGGACTGCTTTTAAAAAATGAGTTGAATACAATTTTTTAAAACCCTCACTGTCCATTAAGTGTTTTTAAAGTGTCTTTTATTTTACATACTTTTTTCTAAACAGACATTCACAGTGGAGAGCAGGGGAGAACTACGGCAGGAACAACTAGAATTCATTTGCATGAGCAGCTTCTGAAGAAAGATACCATAGTTTCTTTGAAATCGGGTGAGAGACCTTCTTGCCCTGAAAGAGCAAACATTGTTGCTGTCACCACTTAAGCCGAGGAAGCTGGGCGAGGGTTTTGCCTGTTTGGGAACATGGGCAAATACTTTCATGAAGAGCTTAGAGTACTCAAAATAGTAAGATGCTTATGATCCTTCCTGCTTTCTGGATACTCATGATAAAGAGCTTAAGTCGAAGGTTGGAGCTTAAAATTGAAAATCATGCTGAGCGTCAACTGAGAAAATGAGATTTGGGGAAAGTAGTTCAAAGAACAAAACAAAAGAGAGAAAAGCTTGGTAAACTGGTGTGCTTTAAGCTTGTGGAAACACATTGACATAGCCGTTCTCAGATCAGCATCCATTGGGTTCTCGTGGAAGAATAATTTCAGTTTATCCTAAGATTTTTGCCATTTATAGCGATCGTGAAGATGGGACCAGCCACCCAGCATTCATTGGAGTCTTGTATTTTCTTCTACACATTGAAAATTGTATTTTTTTTAAAAAAAGTGACAAGGTCTTGCTCTGTCGCCCAGGCTGAAGTGAGTGGGGTGTTCATAGCTCACTGCAACCTCTAACTCTTGGGCTCAAGCAGTCCTCCCGCCTCAGCCTCCCAAGTAGCTACTAGGACTACAGGTGCATGCCACCGTGCCTGGCTAATTGGTTTTCATTTTTTTGTTTTTGTTTTTTGTAGAGACCAGGGTCTCTCCCATGTTTCCTGGGCTGTCTCAACCTCTTGGCCTCAAGTGATCCTCTCACTTCAGCCTTCCAAAGTGCTGGGATTATAGGTGTGAGCCACTGCACTTGGCTGAAAAATGCATTTTTGATGCACTATTTTGAGAGGGTCTTTGGTTCAGGTGTTTGAACAGAAACGTCCTACTCTACATTTGGGCCTTAAAACCTATCAATGCCACATATATAGTAGGCGCCCAGTAAACATTTATGGCTGGATGAATCTATGTATGACATACCTAATTTCATTCAGTTTATCCAGCCAGACATTTTCTTAGAAAAATGACTTAAGGGGTGGACACAAATTCCATAAAACGTTTTAAGTCCTCTTATACTTCCTGAATCATAAACGGATGACTTGGGTTTCTCCATGTCCCTTTGGAATTATCTCCTGATTTCTTTGTAACATTCTGCCGATAGTATTTAGACCTCAGACTTTGCTCACAGCCTCTGTAGCGGTGTTTTCCAGTTTGACATTTGCAGGTTAGATTTAGGCCTGGAAACCCCCCCACTTCCTGCTCAAGGCACCTGCGGTGGAAAGAGCAGGTAAATATTTAGACACCAGTACTATTTAGCAAAATTGGAGGCTTAAGTGTAATTTCCTTGTTTCTTTCACTTCGTGAAAAAGATTAATTATGTTTATGTGATGCTAAAATTAAATTGTGGTAATATGAAACTCAGACAGCTCAGAACTCAAATGGTGAATGCATCAAGAATCTGTTCTCTAAAATCCATTGTGGAATGAGCTTGGTGTGAAGAAACTCATTAAGTAGAAATTCTTTCTTAGAGAATGAGCATTCTACCATGATCTGCTACTGTCTAGCTGGCAATTGATCTCAGGGACTTTGGAGAACCAAGACTTTTTCATCTGTGGTTGAGATCAAAGAAGACACAGATAAGGTTGCCAAGGAAACCAAAATGCGACAGAATCATTTGCTGCTCGTGCATTTAAATGTGGTTTGAGGTTTGGGAGGCTTTCTTTTTTTTTCTTTTGGCACAAATAATAGTACATGAAAATGAGCAATGCCGGTGTGCCCAGGTCTTAAAGGAAATGACCACAGGCTTAATGTAACTCAAACTGTGGGCCTGAAGGGAATCATATTCTTTCTCTTCTTTCTGTACTCAAGCATCAGCAATTAACGGCGTGCTTCCAGTTAGCTTCTGGGTTTCTCTTTAGCGTGCTTTGTCCTTCTCCATCACAGATACATACCCACACCCACAAACTTTTTAATAACTTTTTCCTGACTTTAAATAAATTATTTGCACAGAATTTCAAAAACACAAACAATTCTCTGACAACATATAAAAGTTACCCGTAATTTTGCCATTTGGAAATACTTAATGTATTTTGTTGTACTTCTCCTAATGTTTATATAGACACAATGGGTACATACTATTTTAAATATATTTATAACATGATATCCCAAAGTTTTAAGTACGGATTTTCGTGGTTTTTTTTGAGACGGAGTTTTGCTCTTTTTGCCCAGACTGGAGTGCAGTGGCACGATCTTGGCTCACCGCATCCTCTGCCTCCTAGGTTCAAGTGATTCTCCTGCCACAGCCTCTCGAGTAGCTGGGACTACAGGCATGCACCACCATGCCTGGCTAATTTTTGAATTTTTGGTAGAGATGGGGTTTCTCCATGTTGATCAGGCTGGTTTCGAACTCCTGACCTCAGGTGATCTGCCTGCCTTGGCCTTCCAAAGTGCTGGGATTATAGGCATGAGCCATCGCGCCCGGCCAGATTTTTGTTTTTAAATGATCATATTGTAATCATTTTTCCATGGCTGCAGAAACTCCTATGAACACACAACTGTTTATCTGGCCATTTCCCCCACTGGTTTCTTTTTTTTTTTTTTTGGAGATTGAGTCTTGCTCTGTCGCCCAGGCTGGAGTGCGGTGGCGTGATCTCAGCTCACTGCAAGCTCCGCCTCCTAGGCTCACACCATTCTCCTGCTGCCTCAGCCTCCCGAGTAACTGGGATTACAGGCACCCACCACCACGCCTGGCTAATTTTTTTTTTGTATTTTTAGTAGAGACGGGGTTTCACCGTGTTAGCCAGGATGGTCTCGACCTCTTGACCTCGTGATCCGCCCGTCTCAGTCTCCCAGAGTGCTGGGATTATAGGCGTGAACCACTGCACCCGGCCAACTGTTGGTTATCTTTTTGTTTGTAGAGTGCCGGTATTCCAAATGATGCCGCGGAAGGCATTCCTGTGCATCTTTTTGCATATCTTATTTCCGTAGGATGGAGTCCTCATGGGGGATTGCTGAGTGAGGGCCATAAGCATTTGTAGGCTTCTGTTGTATTGCCAAATGCTTCTTTGGAAATCTTATTAACACTAGGGGTTACCAATTTTTTTCTCTCTGCCAAATTTTATTGATCAAAGATACTTAGTTTTCCCCCTTAATTATACAGAGAAGAAGAAGAATAGCAGCTACCATGGATTGAGGACTTATTGTATGTGCTAAGTCTTATTGTTAGTTCTCACAACAGCTGGCGGAAGTAGGTTTCATTGCCCCTGTTTCACAGATGAGAAAACTGAGGCTTAACATCGTGTTTAAGAACCCAGAAGAGCCGGGCGCGGTGGCTCATGCCTGTAATCCCAGCACTTTGAGAGGCTGAGGCAGGCAGATCACCTGAGGTCAGGAGTTCGAGACCAGACTGATCAGTATGATGAAACCCTGTCTCTACTGAAAATACAAAAATTAGCTAGGCGTGGTGGCATGCACCTGCAGTCTCAGCTACTTGGGAGTCTAAGCCAGGAGAATCGCTTGAACCCAGGAGGCAGAGGTTGCGGTGAGCCAAGATCGCACCATTGTGCTCCAGCCTGGGCAGCAAGAGTGAAACTCATCTCCAAAAAAAAAAAAAACAAAAAACCAGAAGAAACATGGGGCTATCTTAAAGACTCATATTTCCACCTTGGGTGGATCACTGTAAATATGTTACTAGCTGAGGCGATGCCTAGAGATCTAATAGTTTTAAAGCCTCCTTAGACTGAAGGTGGGTGATTGGCAGGACGATGGGAGCTAACTGAAACTTCAAAGGGTAGGCTGACGTTGGGCTCCTTCCGTTGAAAATGGAGATGTTTTTCTTTCCAGAGTGTAGGGTCCCCTCCCTAGTCTTGGGTGTGTCATCTTAGCATGTGGAGCTTTTGTAAACAGAAAATTTACAGTGAGTGAAAGCTTTATCTGCTGATTGATTCGTTAAATTAAAAAAAAGCCTTCCATTTCTGCCTACTTTCCATTCCTATCACATCCACAATTGAAAGCATGTATTCTGCACCTGCCTCGTTTCAGAGTGTAAATATGTTTCCAGTGAACTGTGCCTGTTATGAAATGCTAAGTACTTGAAACCAAAACCATATGGTGGTTATTCTGGAACTGTTTTCCTTTTAACTTTTTGAGACTTTCTATTTATTGAAAACTAAGGGTAAATGATTTATCTTTTCACTGGATTTGCTGTCTATAAATTTCCCCATGCCTTGGAAAAAAAAAAAAGTCAGACTTATCCTAACGTGTCCTCATTCTTAATAACCACAATTGGCGGGAAGAGGGGAAAAAAGATTTATCTGCCAGTGAACCAGTTTTTTGTTTAACATCTGGGTCTGATACTTTTTAAATTCTCTTCTGTTTGTCTCTTCCTCTTATTCCTACTCTGGTCTCTCCATTCTTATTGGTAAAATTCGAATTTGTTTATCTTCAGGTGGGGAACACTCTGACTCCAGCTACAAATACTTGATTCGTTTTAGGGAGGCCAATTGAGCCAAGCAAGGTACTGTAAGGATTTTTACAGTTCTGACACCAGACCATCTGTCCATCTTTCTGTCCAGCCATCAGAGCTTCTTACTTCACAGCATGTTGCTAGGCACCGTGGGAGAGAGGTACCATGATAAATCAGGCAGAGAGCCCATTTATTGAGTAATTTCTATGTTCCAAGGCCTGGGCTAGGCACTTTCCTTATGTTCTTATTTAATTCTTGCAGCAACTGCACAAGGAACCTTGTTTTAACTGTGTGTTTCAAACAAAGGAATTGAGGCTCATAGAGACCCTGGGACTAGAAAAGATTTGTGGTTATTTGAACCCA
The DNA here is from genome assembly GCF_000951035.1 of Colobus angolensis palliatus. Classification (NCBI taxonomy): domain Eukaryota; kingdom Metazoa; phylum Chordata; class Mammalia; order Primates; family Cercopithecidae; genus Colobus; species Colobus angolensis. The sequence goes on from NW_012116210.1 coordinate 262,502, forward strand.
TCTTTATTGTGTCTCAATCCTTTTATTCTTTAACACAGCTCTATTTTCTGATGGAAATGTTTACTGTTTTCCTGAGGTGCTCACAGGTATGTGGGGATGGAGGGTGCAGAGGGAGCTCTCTTAACCAGTCTGCACTGGGCCTGCTGGCCAGAGTGACTGCAGCCTTCCATTCCCCTGGTCCATCGGACCCATCAGGGCACTAGGGGCTGTGATTGCGCTCTTCGTTGTCACGTGTCATGTCCCCTCACCTAGGCAGTAAGCACAGTAAGCTCTGTGCTTACCGGTCAGTTGCGGGTTTTTCCCCCAGACTTGTTTTTTTTGCCACATGTACTTGTTTTTGTAATTATGTAACCAAAATAGTACATACACAGATGAGATATTAGCGTGAAAAGAGAACTTGTTTTTTTGAAAACTAAGTTATGTGTTTTGGAAAGAGTTGCAAAACAACTTATAAAGAAATTCCTGTTGTTTTAGGTGTGGTTGAGACAATCAATATAAATAAAGAGGGGATGGTGTAGTTAAAATCTAGAAGGATTGGGGCTGGGCGTGGTGGCTCATGCCTGTAATCTCAGCACTTTGGGAGGCCCAGGTGGGTGGATCATGAGGTCAAGAGATTGAGACCATCCTGGCCAACATGGTGAAAACCCATCTCTACTGAAAATACAAAAATTAGCTGGGCGTGGTGGCGGGTGCCTGTAGTACCATCTACTCGGGAGGCTGAGGCAGGAGAATAGCTTGAATCTGGGAGGTTGAAACTGCAGTGAGCCTGGATTGCACCACTGCACTCCAGCCT
>NW_012116210.1:263359-269640 GCF_000951035.1 Colobus angolensis palliatus
TCAGTGGTGACTTTCTTATTCCATAGTGCCTTAAAAAAAAAAAAAAAAAAAAAAAAAAAAATCTAGAAGGACTTGCCACTTTGTAAGTAGTGAAACTCTCCTTGAAGGAACCCGAAGTCTGACATTGCAGGGTGTGCGGATGGGGTGTGGTTGTTGTCGGAAAGACCACAGAACTCCAGTCAGCAGATCCTTGCTCTAAAGAGAAGCCCTTGGCCCTTCACAAGATTGAGGAATGAATGTTTTCTGTTCCAGTAAATTGTTTAAGGTGTGTGCATGTAATTTTTGAGTCCTTTCCTACCTCGACTTTTAAAAATAATCCACCAGCCATCACATCAGAGAAGGCAACTCTTCTATAGAACCAGAGTGATTGCGTTTCTTAGCCTTGGCTCAGTGAAATAACAGAGGGTGGGGAGTCAAGAAGGCTGGGTTTGTATCCCTGTTTGACCCACCTACCAGCTGGGAGGCCTAGGGGAGACCAGCCATTTAGTTTCCTCCTCTGTAAAATGAGATGGACAGCTGTCCAGCACTGCAGCTGGGGAGGATCCAGGGAATAAATGCCTATAGTCTGGATGAAAGCACCTTTCACATAGTAGGTGCTTATTAAATGTCGGCCGAATGTCCCAAACTGTTTATATTGTTCTGCCTACTTATAATGTTTACCTTATTCACTATTATGATTATTAGCTACTGGGGCAAGAAAATTGAATAAAAAAGTTAGGCTTTCCAGGTGATGAACATTTAGTTAGTCATAACACTACATAGAAAAGAAATCTGGGACTGGGCACAGTGGCTCACGCCTGTAATCCCAGCACTTTGGGAGGTCGAAGCAGGCAGATCACCTGAGGTCAGGAGTTCAAAACCAGCCTGGACAACATGGCAAAACCCCATCTCTACTAAAAATACAAAAAATTAGCTGGGCATAGCGGCACAGCCTGTAATCCCAGCTACTCCGGAGGCTGAGGCATGAGAATCACTTATATACAGGAGGTGGAGGTTGGAGTGAGCCAAGATAGCACCCTTGCACTCCAGCCTGAGCAACAAAACAAGACCCTGTCTCAGAAAAAAAAAAAAAAAAAGAAATCTGAGCAAGGTAATACTATCAGAAAGATATAATAGTGTATTTAATAGAATATGTTGTTACAGCACTTTACAGGAACCACTTACATTTTTGTTTTGTTGTAATAATTTTACATCTTCATTAAGGCAACATTTTTTTTTTTTTTTTTGAGATGGAGTCTTGCTCTGTCATCCAGGCTAGAGTGCAGTGGTATGATTTCAGCTCACTGTAGTCTCTGCCTCCCGGGTTCAAGCGATTCTCCTGCCTCAGCCTCCCGAGTAACTCAGACTACAGGTGTGTGCCACCAAAGCTTGGCTAATTTTTGTATTTTTAGTAGAGATGGGGTTTCACCATGTTGGCCAGGCTGGTCTGGAACTCCTGACCTCGAGTGATCCACCTGCCTCAGCCTCCCAATGTGCTGGGATTACAGGCGTGAGCCACCACCTGGGCCAGGCCGCCAGCACCTTTTTAATTTAGCCCCTTGCTATATACGCATTTGAAAAATAAAATTACTTTTTTGTTGTGACAATGTGTAGTAAATGCTTGCCAGTTCAGCCTTTTGATGAATTCAAACTGGCCCGCCCACTTAGTTAAAATTCTTTACCTCATGGGGATTGTTCTGGATTTCCAAAATGATATTTGTTTGCTTGTAACATGATAGTGATAATTACTAGTGATTAAGAAAAGCCTCCTCCTCTGCTCCTCATTCTTTTGTGGCCTCAGGGCCCTTGTCACCCTCCTGCATCCTGGACAAAGTGGTGGGAAATGCATCTGTGATGGGTGCTACTCTGAAGACCCCTAGGTTATTAAATGGGAGATATTTCAGCTTCACGCTTGAACGGTGGTAATGAGCTCTGTGGCCCATTTCTGTTCTCCAGGGAGAACTGAGTAGCTCCAAGAATGTGGGGAGAGCAGGTGTCTGCTTATCCCATCACAGACCCTCCCGTTTCCTGACACTGTACCGAAGGGCATGGATCTCCGCCGGGGAAGGAAATTTGGAAATGGAATGTCTGTGTGTGATCCCCTTCCTGTTTCCTCTGGGACTCTTCTCATTCCCAGCTTATTTTTGGATGATGTGGGCTTCCTTTGAGGCGCCACTTAGCAACGTTACTAAACTCGAAGACGGGCCCGGTTTGGGGTAGTGGATTTGATGAGACACTGGTGTGTACCTTCTTAGCTCCATGGGTTGAAGAGAGAGATGCTTAACAACTGAACTGCAGTTTCCTGACTTGAAGCCTTTTGTAGTTGTGAAATTTGAGATTTCCTTGGATCTCTATGATAAGGTGTGTTACATCTTTGTTAACATCTTTGTTAGATTTGTTGTTAAAGGCCACGTTCTCCACCTCGTAGGACTACACTCTCAGCAAAGTCGTTGTCTTCTGCTCTAAAAAGATCCAGGAATAACAGAATTTTTTGGGGAGAAAGAGACCCCACAGGGGAAATGTCTCAGGTGATTCTTCTGTACATTACGGTTTGAGAAGTACTACGCTGCTCCTAGCTGGAATTAATCTACTCCCCTCTAAACTGCCAAACCCTGCTTGGCCTCCTTAATTTATCTAACTTGTGTGTAAGTCTTCTATAAGAGGATATGTTCTTTGAAGGCAAGTTCAGCCTGATTTATTTTCATGTTCCCATAGCAACCTTTACACCTGGGCTCAGTAAACGTTTGCACAGAATGAACGAATGGGCTAGTGTATACATCCAAAATATAACCACGAAAAGCAGCTGTTTAGCTTGTGGGAGAAGATTACCCCCTCACTTAGACACCCATCGGAAGCATGCTGCTTTAGGGGGAGAATCTGAGACCCAAATGTGACACATAAATTCCATCCCTTCTAGGGTGTGAACGGAGGAGGTGACCACCTGTTTCCTGTAGGCCCCAGCGTGAAACAGCAGCTGGGCCAAGGCCAAGGTTTTGCAAGTGATCTAACCTCCTCCCTCCTGCTTTCTGCAAGTGTTCAGCGCCCATCTTTCCAATGCCAGATACCCAGCCTACCACTAGCCCGCCCATGTCGGACCCATGGCTCCGGCTTTCCCTTTCCTGTGGGAGAAGAGCCTTCTGGGGCCGCAGCCCCCACCCCGTGCTGCTCAGTTTTCTCTCCTGTATATTCCTCACTCTTGATTGGCCATGAGGGTGCATCACTTTTATGTCACCATCCCAAACCTCCCCTGACTCTGTCTCCCTCTCTAATTACCACTCCATTTTCCTGGTCCCTTTCACCGAATAGGGTTGAATGAGTAAATCAGGTCACTCTAAAATCTAGCCATCTTATTTCAACTCTTCATATTGAGGGAGCAGGATGGTTCTAGAAAAGCATGAACCAACATGGCTGCTTCAGGATCTGACAGTTCTGGAGCCAGGTGCTTCCTTTGTGGCCTCAGGCAGGGCTGTGTTTCCTCGTCTTTTAGGGTAAATGTCTAACTCCCAGGTGATCGTGCTATTAAATAAGGGAACATGTAAGATACAGGGCACACAGCAAAAGACTGAAAATTAATTCCTTCCATAGCCATCTTTATGGATGCCAGATGAAAATCCCCTGTTAGTTCAGAGTTGAACACTTCTGAATTTAATAAGTAAGACCGGGGAGAGGATAATATCGGCAGAGTCAGTTGCTATTGGCTCCTTGCCCGCAGCAAATGCTGACTGTTGGTTCCTCTGCAGAGGATCTAAGGTCATCGTGCAAGGTCCTGATGGGGCCAAGAAGTCCTTGTGCTGAATGTAAAGTGGTTACCTTTCAAGGACACCCTCTCCAATGGTGATAGATATTCAGGAACTTTCTGATTGTCAAGGAAGACTTTGAGACTCTTGGTCAGCTGTGGCGCTAAGTGGGCAGCTGGGTGCATTTCCTGAGCAGGAGCATGAGGCCTCAGTGATCATAGATAAATGGACACAGAGGCAGTCAGGCAAATAAACCCACATTTGTCACAGTTGTCAGAATGATCATGTTATGTTATCTGCCCTTTGGAAAATGTTTTGGAGGTAAGCTCCCTCAGTTAATGACCTCTGTTTCATTTTCCTAGTATTTAGAGTCTCAAACACATTTAGAAAATAGAGAAAGATAGGCCACCAAACTTTAGTGGAGTGCGGTGACTCACGCCTACCAGCACTTTGGGAGGTGGAGGCAGGCAGATCACTTGAGGTCAGGAGTTCGAGGCCAGCCTGGCCAACATGGTGAAACCCCATCTCGACTAAAAATACAAAAAATTAGCTGAGCGTGGTGGCGCACACGTGTAGTCCGAGCTATTCCAGAGGCCGAGAGGCAGGAGAATCGCTTGAACCCAGGAGACAGGTTGCAGTGAGTGGAGATCGTGCCACTGCACTCCAGCCTGGGCGACAGAGGGAGACTCCGTCTCAAAGAAGAAAGTGAAAGATAGTAGCTGAGGTTCCAGCACAGGAACCCATATTTGAGGCAGGGCTGTGCTCTTTGGACTCTGCACTCCTAGCCTAGGGAGCCTGTTGAATGCACCCTGCACCCTCCACCCTGCAGTGCGAATGTATTGTCTTTCCTGCCTTAGTGTCTTTTAATGTTAGAGAGCTGAGTGTTCAAGGCCTTCCTTAAAGACTTGTTCAGGTGCTTGGTGTATGAAATAGGGCAATTTATTTGGCCTAGGTGAGAATATTGAGGCAGGTAGCCTTTCTCGTTGTTTTGTTTAGCAACTAGATGGAAGGCATGTGATAGCAATCCAATAAAATTGGGAACCCGGGAGCCATAAAATATAGTTGATTCCATCTAGAAATATGGCAATTGCATCAGAGAGAATAACAGCTCAGGACACTCACACAACCGGTGATTGAGCTCCCGTTGTCTACTAGATCTTGCAGTGCTATGGACAGTATAAAGATGATTAAGCTACTGTCCTTAGCCTCAAGCAACTTAGCGTGGCAGATGGAAGATAACCTGAAAGCTGCTGATTAGAATAGACTGGACAGTGATAAGGACCTTCTGTGCTCTGGGTGGGGAGGCATGGGAGATCTTACAGGAACAGAGATGTTCAGGCATTTGCCTGGGATATGTCAAGCATTACAGGCATCTCTGTTGACATAGATTTCTGTGCAGAGCTTTGTAGTGAAGAAGTCCTGAGTCTTCTCAGAATTAGATAACCACATCCGTGTTTCTATAACTAACTGTTGCACCTGCTACCTGAAGGATGACCAAACCAGAGCTTCTCTACGTACAGCCTACTGACTTTAAGAGTTTATTCTCTAAGGTGATCTAGAGTTTTCTCTGTCATTTGACTCTGTTCTCTGTATTTGTTGCTTTCCTCCTTTTCTCTGAAATGCTATTCCTTTACCTTCTCTTACCTTTTTAAACCCTAAAAGAAAGAAGGAACTTTACTTATAGGAAGAAAGCACTAGAGGAAGGAAGTGATGTTTGGAGGGTAAATAAATGGAAGTTTGAGCAGCTTTAATGTTCCAGGCTTTGAGCTAGGCATTCAGCATTAACTCTTACGAAAACCTGGGGAGAATAGATGGTCATTTCTTTTTGTAGATAAGAACAGAGAATCAGAGGACAGTTCATTATTTTGTACAAAACAAAAAGTGCATTAAGACTAGTACTTTTCTAAAAAATCATTTGCTGTCTTTTAAACTCACAGCATAGAATGGCACTTTCCAAACTCCAATGTGCATGGAAGTTGCTTGGGATCCTGTCGAATGTAGGTTCTGGTTCAGCAAGTCCAGCACAGATGGGTCCCCAGGACACTGTGTTTCCGTCACGCTCCCAGGTGATTGCGCTGCTGCTGATTCAGGGAGCGCACTTTGAATACCAAGGGCATGGACTGTGCATTTGCTAGCATTTTTTTTTTTTTTTTTTTAAGCTACAAGAGGGAAAAAAATTTAGATCAAGGAAATCAGAAGGTTTCTGACTGTAATCAGCCCATCACAAAAATGAGATGAGTATTTCCCTGTTGTCATAACCGCTTAGGTGAGAAGTGTATCCTTGGTGACAGACCAAGATCGGATCATTTTTACAAATATTTATGCAGTGTGGTTTGAGAGGATGAAGAAGAAAAGCATGTGGAGACATAGGGGAAATTGGGACTTTTTGTATCTCTCATTTAAATAATGACTTGTTGGCTGGGCAGCTCACGCCCATAATCCCAGCACTTTGAAAGGCCCAGGCAAGAGGATCACTTGAGTGGGAGGAGTTTGAGACCAGCCTGAGCAATGTGGTGAAATGTCATTTCTACAGAAAAACTACCAAAAAAAAAAAAAAAAAAAAAA
>NW_012116210.1:269693-282068 GCF_000951035.1 Colobus angolensis palliatus
GTTTGAGACCAGCCTGAGCAATGTGGTGAAATGTAATTTCTACAGAAAAAAAAAAAAAAAAAAAAAAAAAAAAAAAAAAACCTAGTTAGCTGTGATGGTGCACAGCACCTATAGTCCCAGCTACTTGCGAGGTTCAGGTGGGAGGATTGCTTGAGCCCAGGAGGTTGTGGCTGCAGTGAGAGCCATGATTGCATCACTGCCCTCCAGCTGGGGCAATAGAGTGAGACCCTGTCTCAAAAAAAAATTAAATAAATAAATAAATAAATAAAATAAGGACTGGTCTATATTTTATCCTTCTTACTGGTCTCAAAGGAAGCCACCTAGAGTGGGTCGTTGTTGTTTGACATTTTGATGAATATATACTTTGATACATAAAGTTTGAACCAGACCATGTCTTGAAGTGTGAGAGAAAAAATTGTATGAATTGCCTTTAGAGGCTAATTCTACCTATTCTTAGTGTGGCCATTACTCAGACCTTCTGGGAAAGCACTTCTAGAACCACCGTCAGAAATGTAGGCAATATTAGGATCAACAAACATTATTTTAAAAGGCATTGAATATCATAGGGTTTTGTTTTGTTTTTGACACTGGATCTCATTCTGTCACCCAGGCTGGAATGTGCAGTGGTGTGATCTCAGCTCACTGCAACCTCCGCCTCCTGGGTTCAAGTGATTCTCCTCCCCAGCTGGGATTACAGGTGCGTGCCACCACACCCAGATAATTTTGTATTTTTGGTAGTGATGGGGTTTCACCATGTTGGCCAGGCTGGTCTTGAACTCCTGACCTCAGGTGACCCATCCGCCTCGGCCTCCTAAAGTGCAGGGATTACAAGTTTAAGCCACCATGCCTGGCCTATGATAGGTTTTCACCTACTCAGAGTGGACTTAATTTTTCCTTTTAGGAATAAGAGTCAGAGCCAAGTCCCAAGACCAAGGCGAGTGACAAAGCCGTTCAACAATGTATGTGATCAGGAGAGTTTGAAGGACAAGGATGCCATTTATTGAGTCACTTAGAAACCTAATTCCGAATGCTGTTCTTAAAGATGAGTTCCCAAGAGGTTTGGACCAATCGTAGAATTATTGACACCTTTGATGCCTAAAATGACAACAACCCTTTGGCTGGAGAAATTTCAAGGTTGTGCCAAAATCCATCTTTAAATTATTTTAAATTTTGTAATTTTAATTTCATATATAGATGACATCTCACTGTGTTGCCCAGGCTGGTCTTAAACTCCTGGCCTCAAGTATTCCTCCTGCTTTGGCCTCCCAAAACACTGGAATTGTAGGTGTGAGCTACCATGCCCAGCACTGTCTTATTTTTTACTGACCTTAGGTATGATATGTATGGGTTAATGAAAGGCAGGATTGAGGCCGGGTGTGGTGGCTCATGCCTGTAATCCCAGCACTTTGGGAGGCCAAGGCGGGTGGATCACCTGAGGTCAGGAGTTCAAGACCAGCGTGGTTAACTTGGCAAAACTCCATCTCTACTAAAAATACAAAAATTAGCCGGATGCGATAGCACACACCTGTAGTCCCAGCTACTTGGGAGGCTGAGGCAGGAGAATCGCTTGAACTCAGGAGGCAGAGGTTGCAGTGAGCTGAGATCATGCAGCCGCACTCCAGCCTGGGCAACAGAGCAAGACTCCATCTCGAAAACAACAACAACAACAAAAAAAAACAAAACCTAATTCTGAATGCTGTTCTTAAAGATGAGTTCCCAAAAGGTTTTTACCAACAATACAATGATTGAGGGCTTTGATGCCTGAGATGACAACAACCCTTTGGCTGGAGAAATTTCCAGGTTACAGCAAAATACATCTTTAAATTTTTTTTTAATTTTTAAATTTTAATTTCTTGTAGAGATGGGGTCTTACTATATTGCCCAGGCTGGTCTCAAACTCCTGGACTCAAGTATTTCTCCTGCTTTGGCCTCCCAAAGCACTGGAATTACAGGTGTGAGCCACCACGCCCAGCCCCATCTTATTTTTTGGTGACCTTCTGTATGGTGTGTATGTGTTAATAAAAGGCAGGATTGAGAAACTTGTTCCCTACCTTTTTTTTTTTTTTTGAGACAGTCTCACTCTGCTTCCTAGGCTAGAGTGCAGTGGGTATGGTCATAGTTCACTGCAGCCTTGAACTCCTAAGCTCAAGGGATCCTCCTGCCTCAGCCTTCCAAGTAACTGGGACTACAGGCATGCACCACCACACCTGGCTAATTTTTTAAATGTTTTTGCTGGGATGGAGTCTTGCTATGTTGTCCAGGCTGGTCTCAAACTTCTGGGGTCAGGGGATTCTCCTGCCTCAGCCTCCCAAAGTGTTGGGCTTATAGGAATGAGCCACTGCACCCAGATGCTCCTTAACTTTTCTCCTCTTTCCCTTTGCTTTCTGTTAAAAACCAAATGACACAATCACCATCAGCAGCAGCAGGCCTAAAGCTCAGATCTGTTATTCCAGTAGCTGCAGTGGAAGGGCAGAGTGAGTGGACAGGCAATGGGGGAAACCTGAGCTTTGCTGCCCCTGCCTTTGGAGGGCCATGGGTGTGATTCTGTAAGCGGTGGAGAGCCACCCAAGGCACAATGGGATCAGACCCGCTGTAGGAGGTTGGCTAAGCAGTGGTGCTGAAAGCAGTTCGAGTTGGAGAGACAGAAGCTGGCAGGCCCGAGGGCTTTCATAGTCAGAACCTGAATGGTGGCTTTGGGAGTGAAGTGAGTGGACTGTGGTGGGAGTCAGAGAAATTTTAGTGCCAGAGATGCTCAGACTCAGGATGAGATGAGGGGCAGGGAGGCATTGACCAGGAGTTAAGGCCTGGTTGCGTGGGATGAGGTCACCAACAAAGCCTGGAAGCATGGAGGAAAAGAACAGTCCTGAGAAGGCAGTGGCCTGCAGACCAGGACAGGGTCTGAGCTGTGCGGTGATGTTGGGACTGTCATGTAGAGCTTGCCTTTTCCTAGCATGTGGACGTGCTCTTTAGGGTCCAGAAGGGCTCACATCTTGTGAAATCAGGTTGCTGTGTTTGCTGGCTCTGGAAGTAAAGGGCATTTTGTGTCATTAGGAAGATTGGTGGGTCAAGGTAGTGACCTTTGTCTGTGCTGTCCTCGGGAGCACCCAGCTGTGGCAGCGTGCCTGGAATCCGAGTCCAGGACGCCTGGCCTGTCCCCTGCCCCGCCTTCCCAAAGCTGCTTATTTCTTACTCTCTGCTTTTGACCTCTGTGCCACATGTGTGTTTCAGGCTCAAGGGTGAGGCCTCGGGGTGCAGGCCAGTGAAATGTTCAAGTGCTCCCAGTCCTCCTTATTTTCCCTTTCTTATACACGTGTATCTTTGGCTCCAGGTGTAGCTGGTAACTTTTTATCTCAATGATGATGCTGCCTTAACATGTTTATTCAAGAACATGCTGGAAAAAAAAAAAAAAAAACAAAAGAACATGCTGGTAGGTGGCACAGCATTGCAATATACCAAGCAGGTTCTAGAACGCCATGGCCAAAGGCCTCCAAAGGTTTCCATAATGATGAGAAGTAATGAGAGGCAGAATCTGGTAACTTGGGTTCTAAGCTTTATGTGTTGATAGCAGAGCCAGCTGCCCATTTTTTTGTGTGTGTCACATTTGGTGCTAAAGTGCTTTATTTGCATTATTTTAATTTCCTCTTGAAATCACCTTGTACATAGGTACTGCTCTACCAGCAAGACAGTGGAGGCAGGTTAGGGCTATGTAGCTCAATGTAGGTCACATAGAAAGTGAGTAGTGTGGCTGGGGCTGGTACCCAGATGTTTCTGACTCCAAAGCCTGTGCTGTAGACCAGTGCTTCTCAAACTGTCCAGTGCCTGCGAACAGCCTGGAGCCTTGTTAAAAATGTGGGTGGTGATGCAGTGGGTCAGGCAGTGTTGGGGCTCCACGATCTTGCTGCTGGCCCACGGGCCCCCTGAGTGACAAGTGGCCATTTTCATCCTCTTCTTCCTCCCAGCCTTTCTCCACCTCCTCTTTCAGGTCCTCCCCTCTGCTCCTGCTCCCACCCCACACCCACCTTTCCTCCTGTGTGGCTGGCCCCACCTTTCCTCCCAGCTCGGGTAGCCCAGGCTGCTTGCCTGTTGTTGACTCTGTTGATGGATGGCTTGCCAAAAGATGTGGTGGCCCCCATTCAGCCCAAGGGCACGGGGTGGGCTTAGACTGGGGCCTTTTAGGGTCCACAACCTCTTTGGGCTCAGGGAGGAAATAGGTCACTTCTGAAGGTGCCCTCTTCCAGGGGAGGTGGAGGGAAGTTTACTCTCCCTGGTCATTTTATTAAATGTAAATGCCTTTGGTCTAAAAGTTTTAAGCAATTTTAAAGATGAATTATATTCCATGGAACAGGTCAAGTATTTCAAGGACGCCTCAGAAAGGATTAAGCAAGCAGGGCTGACGCAGTTGGCTTGGCCTTGCCACATCTGTCCTCAGCAACTCAATTCTTTAAAGGGTGATGAGTCAACAGCCACTGGGCAGTAGCTCTGTTTGAGAACGCACGGTGTGTGTAATATGTTTTTAAAAGATGACAGTTAAAATGATAAAGATTAGTTATTGGGATGATTCACTTTGGAAAGGCCCCTGGTTCTTCCCAGATGGAGGGGGGCAGCCTTGTGGTGTGGCGTCTAGGAGAGAGAACCCTCCCCTCAGGCAGGCTGTGGCCTCTGTGTGTTACAATGGAAACAATACCTGTCCAACCTCCAGCAGGACAGGAGACCACTTACATTGGAGGCACTTGGCTGTCTCACCAACCAGGATGTGGGAACTCATGTTTCGGGTCTGTTTTAGGGAGGGTCAAATCTTGGCCTTCAGAGTTAGGTACCCCTAGAGCTAAGTATCCAGCTCCAGAATGTCTTTCTTTCTTTTTCTTTTTCTTTTATTTATTTTTTTTTTTTTGAGACGGAGTCTCACTCTGTCTCCCAGGCTGGAGTGCAGTGGCGCGATCTCGGCTCACTGTAAGCTCTGCCTCCGGGTTAACGCCATTCTCCTGCCTCAGCCTCCCGAGTAGCTGGGACCACAGGTGCCGGCCACCACACCCGGCTAATTTTTTGTATTTTTTTTAGTAGAGACCTGGTTTCACCATGTTAACCAGGATGGTCTCCATCTCCTGACCTCGTGATCTGCCCACCTCGGTCTCCCAAAGTACTAGGATTACAGGCATGAGCCACCGCGCCTGGCCACTCAGCTCCAGAATTTCTTAGCTGTGTAACTTTAAGTGGCTTAACCTCCTTAATTCAAGCCTTAGTTTTCTTATCTATAAAATGGGGGTAATGATAGTGCTTATGCACAGGGCTTTGGAAAGAATGAAAATGAATGAATGATTGTGTACACAGAGCTTAGACCTAGGCCTGGCTGGTGAGTGCCCAGCACTTGTGAGCTCTCATGATTAGCTCATTTCCGTCCTGCCCCAAGGACCCTCTTGGGAAATAAAAGCTCCCTGAAGATAGTTTGGGATCATGTAAAATCCGTGTGTGTTACTTTCAGGGTCTGCTGTGGTGTAATGGAAGAAGTGCAGACTCTGGAGCTAGACACCATCTGGCACCTTTGAGTCCTAGGTCTACCCACCTGTGGCAGGTTTCTCTTAGCCTCAGTTTCCCCATCTTTAAAATGAGGATGGACAATGAAAGAATTGCCTCAGAGGGTTGTTGCGAGGATTAGATGAAATTATACAAAGTACTTACTGCAGTTTCTGGCTCACTGTAGGCACTTAATCCATGAAAGTTATTATTTAGCTGATAAAATGCCTATAATTAGATGTTAGGGAAATTGCTGTCATTGATGTGGAAAGTTCCCCAACGGAGTTGGAACTGTTGACTCTGGTGTCCCGGCTTCTCCAAGTCCTGCCATCGTTTTCTTCCTGCCCCTTCCCAGAGCACCTGCTGTGGGGGCTGGTGGGAGCTCCAGGTTCTACAGCTGAGCCGTGGGGAGCAGGAGATAGAGCCTTCCTGCTAATAAGGATCATAAATGCCAGCCCCAGGCTGGGCAGGCATCCTGCTGCCGGTTCATATCACTGGATTTAGCATCCTGGGGCGGTCGTTTAATTGGAAGAGATAATTGGTGCCGTGTCCTGGGGAGTACAACCTGGGAGTCAGATAAGATGACACGGCTGATGTCTTGGAACTCAGACTCACAGCCTGGGACAGGAAGCACCCACTCTCAGCGTACTTTTGGTTTCTATTTGTGTTAGTGACCTGCTCTGTACTTTTCATCTCTGCTAATTTGTTGTTGTTGTTGTTGTTGTTTTTGAGACAGGGTCTCCTTCTGTCACCCAGGCTGGAGTGCAACGGCACGATCTCAGCTCACTGCAACCTCCATCTTCCGGGTTCAAGCGATTCTGCTGCCTCAGCCACCTGAGTAGCTGGGATTACAGGCACATGCCACCATGCCTGGCTAATTTTTGTATTTTTAGTAGAGACCGGATTTCACTTTTTTGGCCAGGATGGTCTCTAACTCCTGACCTCGAGTAATCTGCCCACCTTGGCCTCCCAAAGTGTTGGGATTACAGGCGTGAGCCACCATGACCAGTCACTGCTAGTTTTCTCTCTGTGAGAGTTTTTATGGGAAATAGCAATGCCACAGTTTTCTTTCTAAAGCGCAGTTCACACTGTCTCCCTCTGCTTCTCTCCCGGACTCCCTATGGCCTGTGGAAGCTCAGGCTGACCTCTAAGGCCTTTCACCCTCCTACCTGAGCTTCCTCTTCTTACATTACCTCTTCAGTGATCCCTGGGGGACCCCTGCCACCCCCGGCCATCTCCCAGGGCTGCTTAGTCTCTGATGCCATCGTGTCTGCTCCATGAATTCTTCCTGACACCCTCCTCTACTTTGCTGGTCTTATATTGTCTCTGTCTCCTTGGCTGTGGCCCAGTGCTATGGAGGAAGAGTTGAGAACAAGGGATTTGAAATCTGATAGCCTTAGTTTGAATCCTGGCCTCAACATATCTTCCCTTTGTGACCATGGATCAGCAACTTAACCTATGTGAGCCTTGGTTTCCTCCTTTATAGGACAGAGATGCCTTCCTTGAGGGTTGTAGAGAAGGTGGAATGTTGAATGCATGAAGTGGTACTCAGTCAGTGTTAGCTAATATAACGATGATGCCCCAGTTTCTTACTGATAGCCAGTCCTCATCTTTTGAGTACCGACTTCATAACTTAATTGAACTAGGTTTTTAAATACTGTAAGATGATTCCAGATTTTTAGAGAGCTCAGAGGGCCATGGAGACACCAGGGTCAGAGGCCAAAGGTACCAGATTCCAGGGGAGGATAAGCACAGCCTTACTTTCTCTTTTGAGACCCTGGTGGCAGCCTTGGAAGGTTTCTTCGGTGCAGACTTTGGTGTGAGCCACACAGCTGCTGCCTGGTAAACTAGGGATGTGCACAGGACTCGAGGAATGAAGCAATGTTGCGTGACAGGTTCGTGTCTAACCCCTGTGTGTAGGCTGGGCGGGGGCTGGGTGCAGGCTGCTGACTCACCAGCTGCAGTGACCAGGACCTGCCTTGGGAGACCTTTCGTAGTGCTGGGGCAGCATATATCAGACTCTGTGACCGTCACTATGGAGACGTGATTCTTGTTGCCTTTTCCTCTTGTCTGTTGCAGTAGAGGCTGGAGTGATGCCCATGGGAAGAAACCTGGAACCCAGAGTCCCAGACAGAACTTGTAGAGGCCTGCTGATCTGTCCTCACTACACCATAATCATTTCTAACCACCCCACTCCCGTGACGGGGCGGACCTCATTATCTCCTCCCAAGGGCAGGTTGAGTGTCTCCCTACAAACCGCCTTGTTGAATGGAACCTTACTAGATCCTCATCCCCACACTCTGCCCCCCTCCAGCCCAGTGGATAAGATTGCTAATTTCTGGATTTAATGTTTCTCAGAATCCTTTTGACTGGACCTACTTTGACTATAGGATCATGTTTGGTTTTTTTATTTTTATTTTTTTTGAAGCATGGGTCTCTCTAGGTTACCCAGGCTGGTCTTGAACTCCTGGGCTCAAGCTGTCCTCCTGCCTCAGCCTTCCAAGTAGCTGAGATGACAGGTACCATGCCTGGCTTATAGGATCATTTTTTAGCTTAAGCATCCTGGCAGAAAAGCTGGTGGTGGGCTGGCCCAGGCCAGTGCTTTGTGTGTAGAATGTTCCTAAGAAAAGAACTGGCGAAACGCTAGAATGGCTCAATGTGGTGAGAAATAGTTCCACTCCTGGAAGATCTGCATACCTGCAACTTCCTGTCGCATAGCCCTTCATATTCACTGTGGTGTTGACTTTGTCTTGTCCTTTCATTTATCCTCATTGTGACCATCCTTTTCAACATAGTGCCATGGTTAAAAGACCTGGCCCTAGAGTTCTATTTGGGTTTGATTTGTAGCCTCTCCCTTTCAGCCTTCATCAGACTCTGCACAGTTTACTGCTGCATATAGTAGGTGTTCATTATGCTTAAACTAAAGTCACAGCCTACAGAAAATTTGACCCTGGAGCCAACTGAGAGGTGAGGGAGAGAGGCAGTGGGGACATTGCATGGACACAGTCCTGATGTCTGGATTTCTTGGATGAAAACAGTGTTGTGGATGAGGGTTTGCCATGAAAATGGATATGTGGCCTTCCTGTCTTGCAGCAGTGCCTGGGAGTCTGTTCATCATGAAATAAAAGGAACTAGATGCGTTTAAAGAAGGCAGCATAGCTACACTTGCAGCTGGAACATTTAAGCCTCTTTCACAACAATTCTCAAAGCTGCAGTTTTTGTGTGTGGGGTCGGGGGGAGTGCCTTAACTGGCCTTCTCTCTCAGAGCCAAGACTTGGCTGCTTCTGGAGTAGAGTTGCCTCGCCAGCAGATGGTCTATACCAGCTGAACTTCGCCATGAAAGCCGCCTGTGTTGGATAACTGAACGTCTGTGTCCGAAAATGCTGGTCTGTCTAAAGTTTCAGCATTTGCGATCCTTAAGTTCTCAACCGTGCACTCATTTCTCTGGACTGTCATTCTGCCTTCACGAATGAGCCAGAATTACTTCGATAGGTACAATGCCTAGATTAGAAGGATTCAGCTGCTTGCCAAGAAACCCTTGCTCATGTGGAGGGCTTTACATTTTATATATTCCCCTGCCATATTTTCGATGATCCTTAGAAGAATCTTACAAAGCAGGTACAGAGCTCCATGTTACAGATGAGCCCACCAAGGCTCAGACAGATCAGGTGTCCTTTCCAGGGTCATGTAACTAAAGAGAGGCAGAGACAGGACACGAATCTGATCCTGACAGATGAGGATGACAATCATTTGCACAATGCCTTCTCATTCAGTCTCCTTTCTGGCTCCCAAGCCCAGAACCCTGCCCAGAAAACCATTTCTCTGAAAAGAGAAGATTTGCATTTTTGGATCTGAAATCCACACACCCAGGCCTGACAGATTTGGGGCACGTGCTATTACAGCCGCTGAGGTCTGTGGCTGGGGAAATATGGGCATGTCATCTAGAGCATTTATCTATGAAACAAGGACAATGAGTGTCAGGAAAGTTCCAGGCATTTGCCAGACATCTGCCATTTTAATGTGGAGGGTAACAAACAGCTTTGTGTGCAGACCTCATTCATTCCTGTGCCCACACCTCCCCGCTCTGGGCAAATCCACCTCTTTGAGTCAGCTTCGGTTTCCCATTTCCAGGCGTCTGGTGATTGGTCTCCATTGATCTGAACAGAATTTATTTCAGCGCCATCAACGTGGCTGGCATGGTGCAGGGATATTTGGCCTTGCCCCTGGCACCTGAGACTCAGCCAAACCAAACCGCCTTCTCCTGATTTCCCTATTTGTTGGTAGGACTCCCAGGTGGAGGTACGTGGGCTTCCAAGTGTCAGACTGCACTGGGATCCTCAGCCCTGCCTCTGTCATTGCTCTCCAGCTACCAGGCTGAATAGACACTGCCCCTGTGGTTCCCCTGTACTCATCCCTTTCTTTTCTTTTTCCGTATCACGTCGTCAACCTGAGTCTAGGCTGCTTTTGGTCACCAGTTCTCTGAATGTCTGGTCCGTGCCCCCCAGTTTCTCTTTTTACAAGCTGGGCTGAGGATCTTCTGAAAATGTCCCTTCCCTGCTCAGAAAGCGGGTGCGCTCTTGCTGTCTGAACACGGAGCCATTTGGCTTAGAGCTCTCTGATACTGAAAAAATAATAAATCGTGGGCTTACTGCTTTCTCCCCTAGGCTATGGTCCACTCATTGAGGACAGGGGCTGTCATCTTCTTCTTCTGTCCTGTATGAGTCTTCGCACAGTGACAAGTCTTTTCAAATATGAGCATGAGTGAAATGGGGGTTGAAAGTAAGTCTGTCTCCTTTGCTTTAAGCTGGTGTAACAGCACGCATCAGTTCACCCACAGGAAGCAACGGTTGAAACCTTCGATGCGCTGACAAGAGAGGAGGCAGTTTCCTTACCTTCCCAAGGAAAGGCAAGATGGCAATGAGTTTTAGAAGGTGCTTAGTGTGGGCCCTAAAGGTGGCTTCCGCCTGTAATCCCAGCACTTTGGGAGGCCATGGTAGGCGGATCACCTGAGGTCAGGAGTTTGAGACCAGCCTGGCTAACATAGTGAAACCCTGTCTCTACTAAAAATACAAAAATTAGCTGGGCGTAGTGGTGTGGGCCTGTAGTCCCAGGTACCCAGGAGGCTGAGGCAGGAGAATCGCTTGAACCCAGGGGGTAGAGGTTGCAGTGAGCTGAGATCACGCCACTGCACACTCCCAGCCTGAGCGATAGAGCAAGACCCTATCTCAAACAAACAAACAAAAAAACAGAAGATGCTTCAGTGTTTCAGGTGCTCTTTGTTTTTTTAGGCCAAATGCTTAAATTGGACAGTTAATTTTATACATTTCACTCTTTTGGGTCAATTTGTGAAGTCAGCAAGTGTTTATTGGACAGATGAGTTGTTTGGGGGAAGGGTCAGGGCACCAAACTCTTTTGGGTGTCGGATTTGGTTATGTTTGGTAAACGAAAAATGTGGCATTCACAAAATTGAGCCTAACCACATTTTCCAATAATTTTCGCCTTTCCCTGTTGCTGCTTGCAAAGGTGGTTGATCAATACCTTACTGGAGAAAATGTCTGGGGACATATGACAGGTTCACTATAGACTTATGAGCACAGATGCATGCAGTTTAGTTGTGTGTAGTCTTTGTAAGAAGGATAAACGTGTGTGAGCTCAGAGGACAAGAAATAAGGTTGAAGTTAAACAATTTTCAGTAGGGTAACCGTACTCCGAAACAGCCAGTCAAGGCTTGTGGGAGACTCTTCTTATTGGAATCCTTCAGTTGAGACAGTTCTTTGGATTAGGAACCACTTAAATGCTTCCTCTCATCGCAGTGACCTGCCCTCCTGGAAGGCATGAGAAAGGCAAGCAGGCTGGATTGTTCTTACTGTTACACAGGGATGGGCTCGTCTGTGCTCTGACCTTGCCTTGGGCCCCATCTCCGTACTTTCCGGGTCAGGGAAGATTGTCTTTTGTGTGGTTTTGTGTATATTTGAGGTGTACAACATGAAGTTTTGATACACCTAGTGAAATGGCTACTATAGTCAAGCAAGTTAACATTTCCATCATTTCTCATAATTACTTTTTTTTTTTTTTTTTTGAGATGGACTTCCTGCCCTGTTGCCCAGGCTAGAGTGTGGTGGCTCAATCTCAGTTCATTGCAGCCTCTACCTCCCGGGCTCAAGCGATTCTCCTGCCTCAGCCTCCCGAGTAACTGGGATTACAAGAGTGTGCCACCAAGAGCGGCTAACTGTTGTGTTTTTAGTAGAGACAGGGTTTCACCATGTTGGCCAGGCTGGTCTCGAACTGACCTCAAGTGATCCACCTGCCTCAGCCTCCAAGAATGTTGGGATTACAGGAGTAAGCCACTGGACCCAGCCATTTACCTTTTTTTTTTCCAATATGGGCAAGAGCTCCTAAAATCCACTCTCTTAGCAGAAATCCTCAGTATAATTCATTGTTGGACTAGGAGTCCTCATGCACGTTAGGTCTCTGGTGATGCATCTTGCATATCTGCCTCTCTGTGTCCTTTCACCTCCATCTCCCATTTCCTCCTTCACCTCCTGCACCCCTGCTCCTTGGTAACCACCGTTTTTTTTTTATGTCTTCTACTTAAAAAAAAAATTCCACATCTAAGTAAGATCACATGCAAGCGCGAGGTCATGCAGTATTTGTCTTTCTGGGTCTGGTTTCTTTCACTTAGCATAACGTCCTCCAGTTTCATCCGAATTGTGGCGGAAGGCAGGATCTCTGTCTTTTTTAAGGCTGGAAAATATTCTATCTCTCTCTCTCTTTCTCTCTCTGTATCTATCTATCTATCTATCTATCTATCTATCTATCTATCTATCTATCTATCTATCTATCTATCTATCTATCTATCTATCT